>NC_064848.1:175110305-175410305 GCF_024139225.1 Suncus etruscus | reverse complement strand
GAGTCACCTTACAGCTCTTTGGTCCTCCTTTGTGGAGATAGAAATGGAATTCACTTTTAATGGACCAGGACACAGAACAGAAAGCCTTAATCCAGCGTTATGATTTTACCTTCATGAAAGTCACAACAGATTAATTCAATGTCTCCTCTCCCATTGAGGTGGGAAAATGGAATACCCATTATTATAAGGTATCAATGTTTTATACACACTGTAAGAACAACAACAACAACAACAACAAGAGACAAACAAAAAGACTAGCTCCAAAATTAAAGGACTTAAATAATGGCAATATTTCAATGCCTGCAGGAAAAGAAATATGTATTATTGTGTTGTTCCAAGAAGGAAATGCTTGATGGGTCCTCAGTTGGAAACAATTGTGCTGAGGAAATCCTTGTTTTGGGAGGGGAGAGGGAGGCCTTGGGATACATCAGTGATGCTCGGGAGCTAGTGCTGGTGGTGCTCACGGAGCCATATGTGATACAGGGAGTGGTCTGGGACCTGAGGTTGGCAAGCAAACTCATGCAGAAATCATATCAAGTATGTTTTCTGTTCTTGTTTCCTAGCACAGCTGGAGTCTCTGGGGTTAAAACCCATCTAGAGGGGCCGGAGAGATAGTACAGCGGTATGGCGTTTGCCTTAGATGCTGAAGGATGATGGTTCAAACCCCGGCATCCCATATGGTCCCCTGAGCCTACCAGGAGCGATTTCTGAGTGTAGAACCAGGAGTAACCCCTGAGCACTGCCGGGTGTGAATCCCCCCCCCCAAAAAAAAAAAACCCATCTAGAAAGAAGATCTGTGAGCCTGACTCATAGGTCTCTTAGGTTGGACAACAAAGCAGCCTGTGAACCTCCTTTTACCAAAGTTCAGTGCTCATAGCTTTGGATGCTATAGCTGATGAGCATGTTTGACCCAGCTTTCTGCCTGACACTGGAAAAAGCTTTCCTAGAAGGAATTGAGTGTCTTTATAATAATATTTCTTAATAATCTTCTTTGCTCTATGGGAATTAATCTGTAAATAAAGATCTCTGAGGTGATAAATCTACTTTTTCTATGAGCTAAAGAATCTTCTTTTTTTTTTTTTGATTTTTGGGTCACAGTGCTCAGGGGTTTACTCCTGGCTCCAGGCTCAGTAATCTCTCCTGGCAGGTTCAGGGGACCATATGGGATGCTGAGATTCAAACCAATGACCTTCTGCCTGAAAGGCAAAAGCCTTACCTTCATGCTATCTCTCCAGTCCCGCTAAAGAATCTTCTGTTTCCTCATGCCCTTCTACACCTATAGGAGAAGGAAGCTTAATTTCATGGCTCACAGTCTTCATGTGATTGTTACTATTTTTCTGTCCAATCTTATATCTAATCAGTCAATTATAGCAATCTGTCCTTAGTTCCTTCAGGTTTGGGGGTCACACCCAGCAATGCTCAGAGGTTACTCCTGGCTCTGTACTCAGGAATCACTCCTGGAGATGCTCCAGGGACCATAAGGTATGCTAAGAATTAAACCCAAGTCAGCTGTGTGTCATGCTCTTTACTCACTGTGCTATCTCTCTGACCCCTCATGGCAATCTCTTATCCATTCCATTATTTGCTGCAGAAATTTGAAACCAGGAGATGAGAGATAAGATACACCCAGAGACCCTGAACTGTCCAATTCATCACCTTCTTAGGTAATGCTTAAACCTGAGGAGTTGACCCAGGACCCAGGCTAAGGTGCAACTTCCCTAGGAGGCTAGTATTGCTGGAGTGTCTCGTCTTTTCAGCTCTCTGTAGTTGCTCCTTTCAGGCCAGATTCCTGAAACCCCATCCTTCCCATCTTTGTGCTTCTCAGGGCTAGACATTTTGGGGGACACCCCTGACATGTCCAGAGCCCTCCATCCCTTTTGGCCATACTCTATTCATTCTGGGCATACTGGGAGTGTCTAAACTGAGGCCACCCTATCTTCTTAGATTTTCCTTTCAGACTTCCTTATTTTGTCTTTTGATTCAGGCCAGTTTAAAAAGGAGGATCAATCCTGCAGTTTCCCAAGTATCTCTATGAAATTCCCATTGACTTGTCTCCTTGGTCTCAGATCTCATCATTTTGTCTTCAGCTTGGCTTCAGTACATATTTGACAGTGGGGAGTTCTGGCTCTGGGCTGGAACTTGGGCATTTCAACAAAAATGTTCTCCTTTTACTCTCATTTTATGAACAATGGTGCAAATATCTTAAAATTCTTCATATTTCTGTCTTCTTTGATCTAACACCTGACAAATTCTGTTTTTCTACTGCTAAAATAACCTTTCCAGTAAAATCCCTCTCTTCTCTTCACTCCATTTTTCTTCTCTCTTTTCCCTCAAGGGACCTGAACCTGTCTATTTTTTCTCTCTCTCTTCCTTCTTCTTCTTCTTCCCTCTTCCACAGGAATCCAAACTCAAAAACTTTTCAAGGACTATCCCAAGGAATATCAGAGAGCTTACCAATTGTCAGTCTTCTCCCATTCAATGTCATTTGTGACAATTAAATAATTAAATACTAACCCCTTCTAATCTATAGGATATAACCTTCAGGGAGTTTAACAACTGAGTTAAAGCAGAAAAAGCTGATTAGAGACAGGTCTGTCCCAAGGCATTTGTCCCTGTAGCATCCTGTCCTCTCTATTCTCTCATTCTCACTCAACAAATTGCCAGGAAGTTCAATTTTGGGTCTGTTTCAAAGAGAACAAGGGGGGGGGAAGCTTGTCCTTAGTACATGGGGAGCTATTTCCTGAGCTTATCTTCCTTTTGTGGATAATGGGCTCTGAAGAGTGACTGTCATGTACCTTTTATAAGAAGACTCTAGACTATTCCTCAACTTGCAGTGACAACACTGCCAAGAAGTAGCTGATCCCTTGGGAATGCAGCAATAGCATAGTGAGTAGGGTGTTTTGCCTTGAACCCAACCAACTTGGGTTTAACCCCCCGCATCTAACCATATTTCCTTAAAAGAATTGGCTATGACTTAATTAACCTGGCATCCAATTTTGTCACCCTGAGCACCACCAGATGTGGCCCCAAAACAAAACAAACAAACAAGTAGCTGACCCCCTGATTATAGATTAAATTCTTTTTTTTTTGTGTGTGTGTGTGTGTGTGTGGTTTTTGGGTCACACCTGGCAGTGCTCAGGGGATACTCCTGGTTTCATGCTCAGAAATTACTCCTGGCAGGCACGGGGGACCATATGGGACGCCGGGATTCAAACCAATGACCTTCTGCATGAAAGGCAAATGCCTTACCTCCATGCTATCTCTCTGGCCCCTATAGATTAAATTCTAACCAGGAATCAGTAACTGATGGGATCCTGGATCATCCCAGCTTCTGTTATGACATTTTTGAGGCTAAACTGAATGCAGTTCTTGACAGGACACCTAAGAACATTCAGTTTTATTTTTGTTGGTATTATAGTTAAAGTAATAATGTTTATAATAATGTTATTGTTTATTATCTTGATGTACAATGACTACACCTCATTACCTTTAAAATGCCCACCACCTTCTTCCTGTGTCTTAATGTTATTCTAGTTCAGCTCTTTAACCCCTCCCTTACTTCCTTACCTTTTCTCCTATGGGTAAATGATTGATGTAGTCCATGGCAGGGACTTGTCTGCATTCATTCACTACTTTCTGTTCTCTTGTTTTGTTGCTCTGCATAACCACACATAAGTGAGATCATCTGATGTTCTTCTTCCTGTAAGTTATTTTAATGAACATGATATCCTCTAGTTCCATCCAGGTTTCAGTGAATTGCAAGATTTCATATTTTCTTTCAGTTATATAATATGGCATTGTATATGTTTGCCATAGCTTTGTTATTTCCATTTATATGTGGTTGGACTTTGCACATCTTAACTATTGCACTAGTGCTGCAAAAAAACATTCCATTGAATGTTTTTATGTTATTGTGATATATGTCAAGAAGTGAGACATCTGGGTAACATGAAAGTTCTATTCTTAGTTTTTAAAGCAATTTCCATGCATTTTTCCATAGAGTCTAAAATTGCAGAGATGACATTCTCTGCAACAGTGAAATTGTAAGGGAAGAGATGATTTCACTTCATCCCCAACAACACTAGTTGTTTCCAGCCTTTCAAAATACAATGGTAGGCTAATCTATGTGAGATGATACCTTGCCAGTTTGATTTGTATCTTCTTAAGTAATAAAGAGTACCTTTTCATGTGCCTACTGGCTATCCTTATGCCCTCTTTAGAGAAACTATTTTTGGCCATACCCTACTGGGCGCTTAGGGTTACTCCTGAATCTGCACTCAGAAATTACTCCTGCTAAGCTCAAGAAGACCATATGGAATGCTGGGGATTCACTTCATTCAATTCAGGACCTGGGACTACTTCATTCAAGGCAAATTTCCTATTGCTCTGGTCCCTGAGAAACCTTGAAAAATATTATTAATACTAGAATTATTTTCTCTGTTCTCCTCCAGTTCATGGGTCTCCCTTTAAAATGCCCTCTCTTCTCATCATCTACAGCAAGCTCATGCCCTTGTCCCAGCTTTAAATCTATTTTCCATACACTGGAAAAAAAAAAACATTTATTTCCATCCTTGTCATCATTCTCAACAACTCCTTTCTTATCACATTCTCCCATATCACATTATAGCATTTATTCCTTCACATTTTCCCATCAGGCCCCACTCCACTCTTGGAAAGGGATCTCACTCATGTTCAATGTCCATTCTGCTTTCTCTCTCTTTACTTCTCCCAGACAATCTAATTAGAACATTCCTTTAGAAATTCAGCAGACATTCCTTTAGCTCTGATCTTCCCTTTTGTGGCCTTCTCCTTACCAGTTCCCTACAAGATGTTCTTACTCACCTCCCCTCATTGTCCAGAATCATGGACTCTTTCATTCCAGAAAAAAGCCTGTTGCCATACCCCAAGCAAAATTACTTGCCAATAAGTCCCAATAAGTCTCAGTAAACCCAATTACCCAATTTCACAGCAAGCTTAGTTACTAAGTTTCTCTCAAGTTGTCTGCTTTGTTCCTCTCTTCCCTTTAAATCCACCCATTCTGCCTATTAAAACACCTGTAAGTTCTTTACATTTTACCCAAGACTTACACTCTATCATTCCCTTATACCCTTATACCCAGAGGTCCCTAATCCTTACAGTCCTTCTGCACTCCACTTTCTCCCCACCTCCTGCATTCTATTTTTTCTTTCTTTCTTTTTTTGGTTTTGGGCCACATCCGGTGGTGCTCAGGGGTTACTCCTGGCTCTCTGCTCAGAAATAGCTCCTGGCAGGCAGACACCGGGATTCGAACCAACCACCTTTGGTCCTGGATCGGCTGCTTGCAAGGCAAAGGCCACTGTGCTATCCTCTCCGGGCCTGCATTCTATTTTTTCATCATGGATTTCAGACATGATTTTTAACTATTCCCCTGTGATCCCTGAGTAGGGGGTGTGTGTCACCAGGTGACTTCAAGAAGTAATGGGAGAAAGGCAGAGTGCCCAGAGGAAAATCTATCACTTTCTCTCTATCATTACCTCTGTCACCTTGGGAATGGCTAGGTAAAACTAGGATTAATAAAGTCTTCAGTGAACCTTGACACAACATAGACTTCACATTCTGCCAACTTTTCTAGGCAGCCATCAAACCACAAAGCATCAAACCATTAACCTGAGGTCTACCTGCTCTGTCCATTGGGGAGTTAATGCCCACCACCTGATTTCTTGGGAGCAGCCTGTTGAGATACTCCCTGTGACAGCCATAAAGCTGAGGAGACAAACACACAGGAAGTGCCTGAAGTAACATGGTCAGATCAGGGTTGCATCAGGAAAGGCAAGGAAGAAGGAAAGTCAGCAGGGAAAGGCCACAGGCCAAGGAAGGCCTGATCATGATCATAAAGCAGAGGCACTGATAGAATTAGACCGCAGGTTCCAAAGCCAGGACACTGGAGAGATGTGTGTGTGTGTGTGTGTGTGTGTGTGTGTGTGTGTGTGTGTGTGTGTGTGTGTGTGTGTGTGTACGGACAAATGTTCTTTATCACTCAACCAGAATGCTTGCTTCTCAACAGTGTGTATGTGTGTGATTATATTTTGGAATTCCTGAACCTGTTTCTTCCTCTTTAGTGTGTATGAGGGGATGCTACCCCCACCCCAATTGCTAAAGCTTTCCTGGGGAGCTTGTGGCAGAGGCGGTTGAAGAATTTCGGTTTGCTTTTTCTTCTTTTCATTTCCTCTCCTTCTTGTGTCATTTAAAGCTCATTTGAAATGTCCATTTTCTGCTATTTGCAGAAAGGAAAGTCAGTGCTAGACCTTACCTAGGCCTCTCAGACTTATCACCTTCTCTCAGAAAAGAATTTCAGGGGGAGATGAGCATTGAAAACAGATTTTATTTAGAAATTCTAAAAAAAATAAAGGGAGGAAGAGAGAGAGAGAGACAGTGAATAATGTGTTCAAGTGAGAATGTGGGCTTCTTCAAAGGCAGAAAGAGCACCAATATACATCCCAGCATTAAAGTATGAAGTACATATCTCAAGAAGGGAGATGAGAGTGACATCATATGAGCATCATATGTCCAACCAAGTATAAAAACACATGCAAATATGCAAGTGTACACACTTGTTCCAAGTCAACTTTTATAGGGTTTCCCCCAATTTGCCCCATCTGGGGTTTTCTATCTAAGTAAGAATTTGTTGCTAGGATGGTTGCCAGGGTGAAAGAGTTGAGAGTAGTTGATAGTCTTCTTCAAATCCTGGTCTTCTATTTCTGGTGAAGTTAGTCCTTTGTGTAGGACACCCTGGCCTTCTCTAGGCTGTTGAAGTGTCAGATAAAGATCTTATTGGACCTTAATTACTGTGTCCACAGGTAGGCCCTGCAGCCTTCAGGCTAGTGGCAAAATAACTTCTTCAAATTCCATCTCTTGGTTTTATAACATCTCAAGAACTTTTTTTTTATTATGTTCCAAGAACTCACTGCCATGGACGAGAAGGTGTCCTTCCAAGAATTTTTATTACACCCCAAGAATTTATTGCCAAAGATCGGGGGGGGGGGGGCTTTTCTACCTACCTGCCTGCTTAATTTTCACCATCATTTCCTTTGAAAAATTTTAAGATGATGAAATCTCTAGGGTGAACATAAAATTATTTTCTTTAATTTTTAATTACTTTATTTAAACATCATTATACAAGCTTATTCATAATACAGTTGGGTTTTCTTTTCTTTCCACAATTAAAATTGTTCATGATTTGAGTTTCAGTCATATAACCCTTCAGATATTTTTATTTTTTTCTCTCTCTCTCTCTCTCTCTCTTTATTTCTCTCTCTCCTCCTTTTTCTTTTAGGCCTATGTTTTGCAATACTGTTGCTGAAAGGGTATTATGCCTATCATTTTTTTGGTGTGTTTTTGGGTCACACCTGGCAGCACTCAGGGGTTACTCCTGGCTCTACACTCAGGAATCACTCCTGGCAGGCTCAGGGGACCATATGGGATGCCGGGATTCGAACCACTGTCCTTCTGCATGCCATGCAAATGCTCTCTCTATCTCTAAGCTATCTCTCTGGCTCCATGCCTATCATTTTATTTCCTTTAAGCATACAATTCTTGTCCAGAGTGATAACTTTTGTTATTGCTGTTGTGGCTTAACTGTGCTTCCCTACTTTTTATGTCAAACTTCCTACCATGGACCAGTCCTCCTGGTCCTTATCTTTATTGTCTTGAATATTAATACCATACTATATTTTTAATCTCACAATCATCCTATGTCTATCCCTCTCTCTCTGACTCATTTTGCTCAGCATAACACTCCATATCCATTCATGTATAAGCAAATTGGAACATGAAATCCTTTTCTGAGATAAAGGCAATGGACCTTGAAAGACCTAGGTAAGGTCTAGCACTGACTTTTCCTTTCTGCAAAGTGCAATTCCTGACTCTAGCCAGAGTTCATGGCTCTCCAAGAAATTGAGTGTTAGTGATCAACTTTGGTGCCGGACAGAATAAATAGAGGTCAAGTGCAGCTTTAACGGGTGCCTGGTGGAGTTGGCAGGACATGAAGTGTGTGCCATATGGGGTTCACTGCAGACTTTATTACTCCTAGATTTCCAGAGTGGCAAAGGTAGACAAAAGCAAAATGGTAGATTTCCTTTTCAAAGCTGCCACCCTCTCTCCACTCTTCACTTAAGTCACCTGGGGATTCCTATTGGCATCATCTGTACAGGTCTCATCACATATATTTGACTTAACCTGGACTGATCCTGATACCCACTATTTTCAGAAGCTGTCTGGACAATTCTTCCCCCAGCATTTTCCCATAGTACCAAGCTTCTTTGGATAGATACAGAGATTAACCTCTCTATCTAACCATTCTCAATGGCCATTCAAAATTCCCTCCTTTTATATGCTGATGATCTTCTATTATGCTCACCTTCCATCTCTTTTTTGAACTGAAGACACCATCATTAAGCTTTCTACATTTCTAGAGAGAGAACACTCATCTCCTCTAGGTAAAGCTCAAATTTACATTCCTACTGTCACTACCATATTTTTCATTCTATAAGATGCACCTGACCATAGAAGCACTCAGGCTTCAGCTTCAGGCAGCATTCGCTCCATAATATGCACGGTTTTTGAGTGGAGGAGTGCATCTTATGGTACAAAATATATGGTACTCTACTTGAGTTTCTCCATCCTTCATTGATGGAGAAAACTACTCATGAGTAGTCTGTGAATACTACTAAATATGAAACCCCAAAGCAAACAAAATATAAATAAGATATTAGGTCATATTTAGATCTGACTAATTACTTTAGCCTTTGGGTCCTCCAAGTTTACTTGGAGTTTACTATTAAGTTTCTTTGAGTACCAACTCCGAACCTCTTTCTTAGACCACCACCCACCCAAACTGCCTTTAACACTCTGGGGAAGGAACAAGGGGAAAGAAACTAAGGGATAATGGTGGAGGGATCATGATATGCTGATGCAACAGTCAAATGACTCCAATAGTATTGAAAACTGTGATGCCTCCAATAAAACATACCATATAATGTCAGTGAGTGAGGGATGTAGAAAGCCTGTCTCAATACAGGCAGGGGTGGAAAAGGGAAAAGATGAAGGCATTGATGATGGGAAGGTTGCACTGGTGAAGGATGGGGTGTTCTTTTATGATTGAAACCCAACTACAATCATGTTTGTAATCACGGTTTTAAATAAAGATATTATTAAAAAAAACATACCATATGAAAGTAGTAACATAGCATGTTACTCTCCCCCAGCCTCATTTTGTTTTCCAAAAAATTATCTTAATCCCAAACCTATAATTGTCTCTCAATTCTCCCCACACATTTGCACTTTCCTTGCCTAATCCTGTGGTTCTAATGAAAACTGAAGGAAATTTGCTAACCATTTCTCCTTAAACAATTCTCATTTGTTTCTTTTTGGTCTCAAGCCCAGTTTTCCTAGGCCACTCAAGGCAGGCTACCATCTGAGGTCAGGGAAGCTGCAGGCCTGCTGGGAGAACAGGTGTATAACAGCTGGAAGGCAAGTAGCTTCATTAAAGATGCACATTTACCTCTTAAAATACCTGCTTTTTCTTACAAGGAGTGTCAAAGAGGGGAGAGACTGATAGTATTAAGAAACAATTATGAGGATAAAACAGAGAATCCAGCAGCTCTTCAAAAGGATATGCCTGAGATTTCTTCCACCCTTGTACCTCATTTCTTCACACCCCCATCTCCTTATGCCTCTGTGCTCTGGACAAGAACAAATTGTCCTTTCCTTGAAAGGATGGGTAGTGCCTACAAAAATAATCTTGACATCTCATGCAAAGAACAAAAGTCCAGATTGCTCACACAACTCCACACTTCACGGCACATAAATAATCAACCCCTCTTTATATTTCTGAAACAATCCTCTCTAATCACTACTTAGAAGTCAGGTTGAAATAAAGGACTAGGACTTACTTCACCTACACATGGATATTCAAAGTTTCCATCTGCTTACCCAACTCATCAACTAGCTTTTATTTCTCAGATTCCCCAACCTGCAAGTCTTTCAAGTACTAAATATGATACATAGCTTAGAGTCTACATATCCTTCCTTCATAGTCCTCAGGAAAGGCTAAGCCAATACGACATCCTTTTTTTTTTGTTTTGTTTTGTTTTTTGTTTGTTTTTGTTTTTTTTGTTTTGGTTTTTGGGCCACACCCGGTAACACTCAGGGGTTACTCCTGGCTATGCGCTCAGAAGTTGCTCCTGGCTTTGGGACCATATGGGACGCCGGGGGATCGAACCGCAGTCCGTCCAAGGCTAGTGCAGGCAAGGCAGGGACCTTACCTCTAGCGCCACCGCCCGGCCCCCAATACGACATCCTTTAAAACAGAACCTGGCTAAGTTGTTTCCAGCTGCTATATTTCACCTCCATATTACTCCCCTCTACTCCTATCTCCCTTTGAGATACCATACCTCTCATATCAGAGAGAACCCTCCTCATTTTTCCCCAGATAGCTCTGCCTCTTACGTATTCTTGACTAACCTTGAGCTCACTTGAAAAATTCTTAAATCATACTCACGCCAACTGCCCAAAGCAGAGACTTTAACCTCTTCCATCCTCTTTCAACACTGTCTCACAACTCAAGTATTAGGCTTTGAAAAAATAAATCCCTTACCAGCCCCCTCCTCCAACCTCCTGTACCTGCCTGGTACAGGGAACAGAAAGCTGGAAGGGAAGGGGTAAGACTTGTTTAGTTTGCCATGAGGATGTCTGGAAGAAACCAGGAGAATCTGCCAAAAGAGCTGGTCACTTAATAATCATTGGATATTAGAAAATAAGTGACTGGAGCAATAGTACAGCCAGTAGGGGTGCTTGTCTTGCATGCAGACCACCTAGGTTCAACCTCTAGCATCATAGATGGTCTCCCCAAGCACTGAAAAAAGTAATTACTGAGTTTAGAGCCAGAAGTAGGTCCTGATCATTGCTAGGAATGACCCCTACCCCCAAAAAAGCAAGCACCCAAGATCTGTGGCCTATCTCACATCTCCACTGTGCTCAATGACCGGAAACTGCTCTTCAGATGGTTTAAATCTAGTTTACGTCAGTGGAAATACCTCTCATAGCAGCCGGGTATGGCCTAAAAACCAAAAAAAAAAAAAAAAAGGCAAAACAAAGGTACCTCCTCCCCCCCTCCCCCCAAAAAAACACTTTGCTTCACCAAACAATAAATACATTTAAATAAAAATTTTAATGTATTTGTCATAGAGTCAGGTTGGGAGGTGGGAGGAAATAAATGAACAAATAAAAGGGGGGGTCAATTAACTAAGTGCTCTCAAGTGGAAAATGAGCTGCAATTACTACTATGCCATTTCCCATCTGTGGTTACTAAACTCTCCCTACACCTTCGCCTAACTGTGGGTTGAAGATGGCAGTGAACAAAATGTTAAGAATCATATGTTTGAAACCTTGTTGACCTAGACTCTCTGGACTATTCTGTCCCATAAAAAATAAACTTAACTTGTGGTGGATCCACCCAGGGACTTAAGTAAAAGTATCCTGAAAATGCCCAAAATATGACTTTTCATTAACTAGATAATTGAAGATTTTATTTTCTGCCTAGATTTTTTTCTGTCATTCTGGCTCTCCTCTGGGCAATGGATACAGTAATATAATAAATTGTGCAATAATATCTACTCTATCTTCATGGCCACCTTGACAGTTGGAGTTATGGGTGTGTTTGTTTGTGTGTGTTATGTGTAACAAGGGTTTTTTTTGTTTTTTGTTTTTGGTATTTCAGGCCACACCCATTTGATGCTCAGGGGTTACTCCTGGCTAAGCGCTCAGAAGTTGCCCCTGGCTTGGGGGGACCATATGGGACACCGGGGGACCGAGCCGCAGTCCTTCCTTGGCTAGCGCTTGCAAGGCAGACACCTTACCTCTAGCGCCACCACCTCGCTGGCCCCGTAACAAGGGGGTTTTGGCCTCATACAATAGGACAATTGTTTTTTGGTTTTTTGTTTTGTTTTGTTTTTGGGTCACACCCAGCAGCGCTCAAGGTTACTCCTGGCTCTATGCTCAGAAATCACGCCTGGCAGGCTTGGGGGGACCATATAGGATGCCAGGATTCGAACCACCTTCCTTATGCATGCAAGGCAAATGCCCTACCTTCCATGCTATCTCTCCACCCTCAAACAATAGGACAATTGAACAGCTAAAAAGCAGGGCATACTGGGAAGATTAAGCATTAATATAAAAGAAGAAACAGAGAAGATAAAAAAAAGACACATATGTTATGAAAGAACTTTAGGAATTAAGGTACATATTACTCTGCTGTAGCTTAAGTAACCAGCAAACCATACATCATTGAAAAACCGACCTCAAATATGACAAAATCTACTTGTACTGTGATTTGACACAGAACCTGCCATATATTTTTTTGTTGTTTGTTTGGGTCACACTTGGTGGTGCTCAGTGGTTACTCCTGGCTTTGCGCTCAGGAAATAATTCTGGCAGGCTGGGGGGGACCATATGGGATGCAGAGAATCAAACCCAACTCAGCTGCAAGCAAGGCAAGTGTCTTATTATATTGTACTATCTCTCTGGCCTCCAATCTACCATATCTTTTTTGGGGGGGAAGGAAAAAACACGGTGACACTCTGGGGCTACTCCTGGCTATGTGCTCAGAAATCACTTCTGGCTTGGAGAACCATATGGGACACCGGGGGATCTTATGAACTTACGAACGAATTCTTATGCACACTTGCATATATCTTATTTTGCAATGAAGAAACAAAACAGATACAAATACAATATGTGCCCGCGGGCCTTTTGTGATATGCAAACACATTAATCTACCTTTTTACAAAATATCTGCAATTAATTGTGTCTTCAAACACAGAATCTACAAAAATGGACATACGTCTCTTTTCCACAAGATGTGCACTATAAGATATTTGACAACTAAAGTCTATTTTCACAGTAGTAAGTAAAATGGGATAGACAACAAGCCATGAAGGTTGCTCAAAGGGCCAAAGCATATGCTTTGCAAGCAGAAGCTCTGGGTTTGATCTTAGCACCCCGTAGTTCCCATGTTGCATAGAGCCAGGAGCAGCCCCTGAGCACTGTCAGTTGTGTCCCTCCCAAAACAAAGAACAGACTATAAAATTAAATATGTACAAAGTTACAATAAATAAATCATAATAGTTCTTTTTAATTTACCTGTTGCTTTTATTTAAGAAGAAAATAATGGGGGCCGTAGTGATAGCACAGAGGTAAGGCATTTGCCTTGCACACATCCAACACAGGACAGATTCCAGTTTTAATCTCAGCATCCCATATGGTCCCCTGAGCCTACCAGGAGCGATTTCTGAGTGCAGAGCCAGGAGTAACTCCTGGGGAGGAGGAGGAGGAGGAGGAAAAAGAAGAAGAGGAGGAGGAGGAGGAGGGAAGAAGAGGAAGAAGAGAAAGAAGTGGAAGAGAAAAAAGAGGAAGAGGAAGAAGAGGAAGAGAAAAAGAGGAGGAAGAGAAAGAGGTAGAAGAGGAAGAGGAAGATAAGATAATGATTAACTGAAAGCTTCATAAATAAGGAGAAAGAGCTATGGTTAGCCTGTTTCTCCAACTGAAAATTCCAGATTATTACATGAAAAATAAAGTCAAGAATGATACTACTTTCACAATCACAATCACGATGGCACTGCTTTGAACTCTTATCTCTCAACTAATTATTAATGGGTTCTTTCTGTTTTGCTTTCTGATCCGTCACAGGTGGAATCAATGTCTCATCTGTACAGATGACCCAGTATCTTGTGTAGATGTGGCTCTTACACAACAGCACCAGGTTCTACTGGATTAAAATTGTTGTTGGAAGGGATCAGAGCGGTAACACAGTGGTAAGGCATTTGTCTTGCACGCACCAACCTAGGACAGACTGCAGTTCGATTCCCTGGCATGCCATATGGTTCCCCCGAGCCAGGAGCAATTTCTGAGCACATAGCCAGGAGTAACCCCTGAGTATCACCGGGTGTGGCCCAAAACCTAAAATAAAAAATTGTTGTTGGAAGAATATTTGTATTTTGCCTTGGGTTTATACTCAACAATGTTCAGGAGGTTATTCCTGGTTCTGCACTCAAAATCACTTGTGGAGATGCTCAGAGAACCATAGGGGATGCTAGTGATTTCTTTACTCATGCTACTATCACTCTAGCCCCTCCAAGTAAATTTGATAAAATTCTGTTTGCTTTTTTTTTTTTTTTTTTGGGGAAGCAGGGGACCACACTTTATAATATACATGGGTTACTCCTAGCTTTACACTCAGGGGTCACTTCTGGTGGTGTTCAGGTGACCATAGGGGATGCCAGGAGTTGAAATTGGGTTGATCACTGGCAAGGCAAGAGCCCTATCTGCTCCATGATGGCTTTGTTGCTGGCAGCTCAACTATTTTCTTTGAAGTTAATATGGCCATCTCAATCTTAATGGCAATCTTAATGACAAAAATAAAACAAAACTTGTTTCTGAGTTTGCTGCATGCTTGGATGCCTCCTCTGCATTCATTTTTGCTTCTGAATGGAATTGTTATAGATAGTCTTGAATGTTTATGGTCTGAAATAAGAAACTGGATAGAAGCTTTAATGGTTTCAGACAGCGCAGCAGAGAATTCGCCTTACATGTCTGGAGTTGATCTCTGGCACTGCAGAGAGAGGGGACAGAGGCAAAAACAGGCCTCAGAGTATCTTTAATGTTGGGGTTAGGAACATAGTCATTAAAGTAAAAAATCTAATTCAAAAATTTCCAAATCTGGTGAAATTTTCTGAGAACTCCAAGATCAAACTAAGAAGTTGGGGTGAATATACTCAATGGAAAACTAGGCACTTCTCAGAAAGAAGAAAATCACGTACTTTGCAGCAGTTGAATGGAACTAGAGGATATCAGGCTGAATGAAGTCAGCAGAAGTGAATGAGATATATAAACAATGATCTATATTATTGTATGTGGGACGTGAAGACTTGAAGATCCACAGCAAGGTAGCAACAAAAAGTCAGAGACCACAAATGAGAGAAATGACACACATAATTGAAGGAAGCTAGAAAGGGGTCTAGAGTCCTTTGAAGAAAGAGGGGAGCACACTGTTGTGGGTATATAGTTATGAATTATGGCTGTGGTGTTGGAATTATGTGCATGGGAAACCTGTATTAATACCACTGTAAATCACAGAATCTTTTTATTTATTTATTTATTTATTTATTTATTTATTTATTTATTTATTTATTTATTATTTATGTTTATGGGCTACACCCGGCAGCGCTCAGAGATTACTCCTGGCTCTGTGCTCAGAAATTATTCCTAGCAGGCATGGAGGACCATTTGGGGATGCCGGAATTTTGAACCAACGTCAGTCCTAGGTCAGACACTTGCAAGGCAAATGCTCTACCGATGTGCTATTTCTCTGGCCCCAGCAGGATATATATTTTTTTAATCATTACTTAAACCAGGGGGTCCTCAAACTCAATTTACCTGAGGGCCGCAGGAGGCAAAGTCGGTGTGAGGCAGGGCCATATAGGGATTTCGCTTACCGAATATTCGCAATAAAAAAATCGCATTAAACATTTGCATACCCCGAATGGAACTGCTCGAGGTATGCGAATATTTAATGTGATTTTTTTTCTTACTAATGCGATTTTTATTGCGATTATTGGGTAAGCGAATAATCGCGAATACTGCGATATTTGAAGGCTGCTGCCGGCCACAAAATGTTGTACGAAGGGCCGCAAATGGCCCTGGGGCTGCGAGTTTGAAACCCCTGACTTAAACACTGTGGTTAAAAAAGTGTTCATGATTGAGTTTCTGTCAGTGTACTTTTCCTGCCTCCAATGGCCCAATTTCCTCACTCACCCACTCCCAATTGTCTCAAGGCAGGCATTTTATTCTCTCTCCTCCCTCCCCCTCCTTCTCTCTCTCCTCCCCCCTCCCCCTCCCCCTCCTTCCTCTCCTCCCCTCCCCCCCCTCCCCTCCCCCTCCTTCTCTCCCTCCCCTCCCTCCTTCTCTCTCTCCCTCCCCCTCCCCCTCCCCCCTCCCTCCTCCCTCCTCTCTCCTCTCCTCTCCCCCCTCCCTCTCCTCTCCTCTCCCCCTCCCTCTCCCTCCCTCTCCCTCTCCTCTCCTCTCCTCTCCCTCCCTCTCCTCTCCCCCTCACTCTCCTCTCCTCTCCTCTCCCCTACCTCTCCTCTCCCCTCCCTCTCCTCTCTCCCTCCCTCTCCTCTCCCCTCCCTCTCCTCTCCCCCTCCCTCTCCTCTCCTCTCCTCTCCCCCTCCCTCTCCTCTCCTCTCCTCTCCCCCTCCCTCTCCTCTCCCCCTCCCTCTCCTCTCCCCCTCACTCTCCTCTCCTCTCCTCTTCCCCCCCTCTCCTCTCCTCTCCTCTCCCCCTCCCTCTCCTCTCCTCTTCCCCTCCCTCTCCTCTCCTCTCCTCTCCCCCTCCCTCTCCTCTCCTCTCCCCCTCCCTCTCCTCTCCTCTCCTCTCCCCTCCCTCTCCTCTCCCCCTCCCTCTCCTCTCCTCTCCTCTCCCCTCCCTCTCCTCTCCCCCCTCCCTCTCCTCTCCCCCTCCCTCTCCTCTCCTCTCCTCTCCCCCTCCCTCTCCTCTCCTCTCCCCTCCCTCTCCTCTCCCCTCCCTCTCCTCTCCCCCTCCCTCTCCTCTCCCCCTCCCTCTCCTCTCCCCCTCCCTCTCCTCTCCTCTCCCCCTCCCTCTCCTCTCCTCTCCTCTCCCCTCCTCTCCTCTCCCTCTCCCTCTCCTCCTCTCCTCTCCCCTCCCTCTCCTCTCCTCTCCTCTCCTCTCCTCTCCTCTCCTCTCCTCTCCTCTCTTTCTCTCTCTCTCTTCTCCTCTCCTCCCCCCCTCTGCTAATGCATGCCATGTTATCCTCTTTCAGCTCCCAGTTCTTGTCCAGAGTGATCAGTTCCAACTATGATTGTTATAGTGAATACATCTGTACCCTAATTGCATTTACGCTCATCTGGCAGTCATCCTACCATGAACGGTTCCTCCTGGCCTATGTATATCCCTCTTCTTCTGACTTGATTCAGCATAATAATCTCCATGTCCATTCATGAATAAGAAAATTTTATGATTTCATTTTTCCTAACAGCTGCATAGTATTCCACTGTGTAGATTACCACTGTTTCTTTAGCCACTGTCTGTTGTTAGGCACCTGGGTTGTTTCCAGATTATGACTATTTTAAATAGCTCAGCAATGACCATGGGAGTGCATAGGGTATTTTTATATTGTGGTTTTTTTTTGTTTTGTTTTGTTTTTGTTCCTAGGGTATATTATTAGGATTGGGATTGCTAAATCGCATGGAAGCTAATTTTTTAGTTTTTTGAGGAACATACATATTTTTTTCCGAAAGGCTAGACCAGTCTACATTCCCACCAGTTTTGAATGAAAGTCCATTTTCCCGCATCTGTGCAAGCACTACTTGTTCTTGTTCTTGGTGATTGGTGTCAGTGCCTGTGGTGTGAGATGATATCTCATTGTGGTTTTGATTTTCATCTCCCTGATGATTAAAGATGTGGAGCATTTTTTCATGTGGCTTCTTTTGTTCTTTAAGTAAATGTTTGTTCATTTCTTCTTCCCATTTTTGGGTGGGGTTAGAAGTTTTTTCTTGATAAATTCTATCAGTACCTTGTATGACATTTTATTTGATGGGTACTGGGTAAATAGTTTCTTCTATCCCGTAATCAGGGGTCCTTAAACTTTTTAAACAGGGGGCTAGTTGACTGTCCCTCAGACCATTGGAGGGTCTGACTATAGGAAAAACAAAACTTATGAACGAATTCTTATGCACACTGCATATATCTTATATTGCAATGAAGAAACAAAACAGATACAAATACAATATGTGGCCTGCGGGCCATAGTTTGAGGACCAC
This sequence comes from Suncus etruscus, assembly GCF_024139225.1. Taxonomy (NCBI): domain Eukaryota; kingdom Metazoa; phylum Chordata; class Mammalia; order Eulipotyphla; family Soricidae; genus Suncus; species Suncus etruscus. The sequence goes on along the minus strand of NC_064848.1, from coordinate 175,392,435 downwards.
TGCTAGGTAGTCTTCGTATCTTAATCACTGTTTCCTTTAAAATGCAGATGATAAAAAGATATAAAAAAATAAAATGCAGATGCTTCTCAGTTTAATGTAGTTCTATTTGTTTATCTTTGCTTCCACTTGCTTGGACATGGTGTTTCATCCTTCAAGAAGCCTTAAGTTTCAATATCGTGGAACTCTGTTCTACCTATGGTTTTCTCTATGTAACTTATGGTTTCAGGTCTGATATCAAGGTCTTAATCCATTTTGATTTTACTTATGTACATGGTTTTAAAGAGAGGTATGAGTTCACTTTTTTGCATATAGTTGACCAGTTTTCCCAATTCCACTTGTTGAAGAGGCTTTCCTTGCTCCACTTTGTATTTCTTGCCCTTTTATCATATGATCAGTATGATCATATACCTGGGAGTATTGGTCGTATACCTGGGAATAAGTCTCAGAATACTCAAGTTTATTCTATTGATCTAAGAGTCTGTCTTTACCAATACCAGGCTGTTTTAATGATTTTGCTTTATAGTACAATTTAAAGCTGGGGAAAGTGATGCCTTCCATCTTCTTTTTCCCAAGGTCAACTTCAGTTATTTACAGATATCTATTGTTCCAAATGAATTTTAGGAGTATTTGGTCCACTTCTTTGAAAAATAACATGAGGATTTTGATTGGGATTACATCAAATCTGTACAATGCTTTGGTAAGTATTGCCATTTTAAAGATGTTAATTCTCTAAATTCTCAAGCAAGGTATATATCTCTATTTCTTTGTGTCCTCTTTCTTTCTTTCTTTCTTTCTTTCTTTCTTTCTTTCTTTCTTTCTTTCTTTATTTCTTTCTTTATTTCTTTATTTCTTTCTCTCTTTCTTTCTCTTTCTCTTTCTTTCTCTTTCTTTCTCTCTCTTTTTCTTTCTTTCTTTCTTTCTTTCTTTCTTTCTTTCTTTCTCTCTCTCTCTCTTTCTTTCTTTCTCTCTCTCTCTCTCTCTCTTTCTTTCTTTCTTTCTTTCTTTCTTTCTTTCTCTCTCTCTCTCTCTCTCTCTTTCTTTCTTTCTTTCTTTCTTTCTTTCTTTCTTTCTTTCTTTCATCTTTCTTTCTTTCTTCTTCCTTCCTTCTTTCTCTTTCTTTCTTTCTTTCTTTTCTTTCTTTCTTTCTTTCTTTCTTTCTTTCTTTCTTTCTTTCTTTCTTTCTTTCTTTCTTTCTTCTTTCTTTCTTTCTTTCTTTCTTTCTTTCTTTCTTTCTTTCTTTCTTTCTTTCTTTCTTTCTTTCTTTCTTTCTTTCTTTCTTTCTTTCTTTCTTCTTTCTTTCTTTCTTTCTTTCTTTCTTTCTTTCTTTCTTTCTTTCTTTCTCTTTCTTTCTTTCTTTCTTTGTTTTTGGGCCACACCTGGTGGTGCTCAGGGCTTACTCCTGGCTGTCTGCTCAGAAATAGCTCCTGGCAGGCACGGGGGACCATATGGGACACCGGGATTTGAACTAACCATCTTTGGATCAGCTGCTTGCAAGGCAAATGCCGCTGTGCTATCTCTCCGGGCCCCTCTTTTATTTCTTAAAGCAGTGTCCTGTAGCTTTTTTTTAATATAGGTTTTTTTACTTCTTTAGTTAAGTTGACTCTGAGGCCCTTGATTTTAAATTTTTTCTTTACTTTCATTAATTATAATGAAAAGCTATAGAGTTTTGAATATTAATTTTGTAGTCTGTCACTTTAGTGTATAAATCTATTGTTTCTAGAAGTTTTTTTGGCAAAGTCTTTAGGATTTTCTAAATATAGTATTATTTTACTGCAAACAATAAGACTTGACTTCTTCCTTTCCTATCTGGATGACCTTGATATCTTTTTCTGCCAAATTGCAATGACAAGTAATTCCAGTATTATATTGAATGGAAATGGAGAGGGGGGCAATCTTGTACTGTAGCAAATCTTAGAGAAAAAGCTTTGAGTTTTTCCCCACTGAATACATGGTTGCCATGGAATTGTGGTAAATGGCCTTAACTATATTGAGAAAAGTTTTTCAATTCCCATCTTATTGAGAGTGTTTATAATGACAGATGCTTGATCTTATCAAATGCACTACTGATGTAATGGTTTTAATCTTTCCTTTTATTGATATGGTGTATTGCTTATGTTAAACCATCCTTGCATCTCTAAAATGAAATCTACTTAACCATGGTGCATGACTTTATTGTCGAGCTGTTGGATTCTATTTGTTAATATTTTTGTTGAGGATCTTTGCATCTATATTGACCTATAATTCTCTTTGTGTGTGTGTGTGTGTGTGTGTGTGTGTGTGTGTTGTTTCTCTGATTTGGGTATCAGAGTGATGTTAAACTTCATAAAAACTACTTAGGAGTATTTTTGTTTCTTCAGTTTCCTAGAAGAGCCTTACAAGGATTGGCAGTAGGTCCGCTTTAAAGGTTTGAAGGAATTAACTAGTGAATTCATGTGGATCTTGGTTTTTGTTTTTTTTTTTTTTATTGGCCTTTGAGGATGATTTAATCTCTTCAACTGTGATTGGTCTGTTCAGGGTACTCTAGATCATTTGGTTCAACAATGAGGGGTTATAGGAGCCCAAGAATTTATCCATTTTTTCAAGGTATCTTGTTTTGTGGCATAAAGTTTCTCAAAGCAATCTATCATTTGAATTTTGTAGTATCTGTAGTGACATCTCCCATTTCATTTCTAATTATGTTTATTAAGTTTCTCTCCCCTTCTCTGTGAGTCTTGCTAATATGTTATTGATCTTGCTTATTTTTTCAAAGAACCAACTCTTGGTTTCATTGATATTTTGGATTGTAGTTTGGGTTTCAATTTGTTAATTTCTGCTTTAAGTTATGTTATTTCCTTCTGCCTGCCTAATTTGGTTAATTTTGTTGGTCCATTTCCAATTTTTTCAACGGTTACATTAAGTTATTTATGTAGGTTCTTTTTTCCTTCCTGCTTGCAAAACTGTAATTTCCCCTTAATACTGCTTTTGCTGTGTCTCACATATTTTGATAATTTGTGTCTTCATTCTTATTTATTTCCAGAATCATTTGATATCCTCTTTGATTTTATATTGACCCACTGGTTGTTCAGCAGAGAGCTGTTTAATTTACACGTGCTAAAGTTTTTCTTTCTTTTTATTCTTTTTGGGTTTTGGGTCACATCTGGTGATGCTCAGGGGTTACTCCTGGCTATGCTCTCAGAAATCGCTCCTAGCTTGGGGGACCATATGGGACACCAGGGGATCAAACCGAAGTCCATCCTTGGTCAGTGCATGCAAGGCAAACACCCTACTGCTTGCACCACTGCTCCAGCCCCTAAAGATTTTTTCTTGTCTGTTTGTAATTCACTTCTATGCCCATCTTTATCTTGCAGGCAGCAAAATGTTGGATTAAATTTCTTTCTTTTTTTTTTTTATTCTCTAGATTTCCATGATCTTAGATTCAATTTCTTTTCTTTTTCTTTTCTTTTTTTTTTCGGGCCACACCCATTTGATGCTCAGGGGTTACTCCTGGCTAAGGCTCAGAAATTGCCCCTGGCTTGGGGGGACCATATGGGATGCTGGGGGATCGAACCGCACTCCTGATCCTTGGCTAGCTCTTGCAAGGCAAACACCTTACCTCTAGCGCCACCTCACTGGCCCCAATTTCTTTTTTTTAATTTTTTATTTTTAATTATGAGAACAATAATGCAAAGAGGACAAGGTAAAGTTACAGTTAAGGACAATTGCCCATAAAAAGAGTTCTCAGAAGAAATCCCCTTGATGATGCCTAAATATTGAACTTACAGTCAAAGAACATTAAGAACAGTAAGGCAGAACCCATGTACAATTACTCTGTCCACAAGTCCCCAGATTGTAGTACATTATAACATTTCTTTTTTTTAATTCTTTTAATTTTTAATTACGAGAACAAAGATGCAAAGAAAGAGGACAAGGTAAAGTTACCGTGGAAGGACAATCACCCATAACATAATTCTCAGAAGAAGTCCCCTTGCTGATATCTTAACTTTGAACTTTCAGCCAAAGAACATTAAGATAAATAAAACAGAATCCATGTACAATTACTTTGTCCCTCAAGTCCCTAGATTGTAACACACTATAATATTTCTTAACAGCACACAAGGCAATCTAAAGCCATAAAACTTTCGTAACTCCTTAAACATTAGAGGCATAGTAATTTTTACATTTCCATGTACATGCATATTAGCTTAAGTTAACCTCAAATTTTAAGTGTTTTTTTTTTAAGGATTAGAGTCAAGGAGCACAGTAAAAACGGCGTTAGAGTGGCAATTGTTGTTTGCATAGGCCCACCAAAATATGAGGGGAATGGAAAGAAATAACCTTGGCCTAAATACAAAGAGACCCAACCCCTGAAGTTTCCTGGCATAAGACCAACTCTAGGCTCCAGGCAAGCTAGATTGTCCAATCCAAGACATTTTCTGTAGTGCCAACACACTTTTATTTTTCACACAGTCTCTGTTGTTGATATCATGTTTCTGTATTCAATATCTTGGAATCTGCATATCCTTCATTGAAGTCAGGATGTGGAGTGTCCTCTTGTTTCACCTCACAATCAAAGGGCAATGCAGGGAGCCCTGTCCAGGAAGCAGGTCGTTGTTGTTAAGTCTTCTCAGTGTTAAGAGAAGTCTCTTTTGAGCAGGTCGATGTCTGAGCAGTGGTAGGGTCTTCCGTGGTAGAGTATTGCTTTCAGGTGATGCATTATAACATTTCTTAGCAATACACAAAGAAATCTAAAGCCATAAAATTTATGTGACTCCTTAAACATTGAAGGCATAGTATTTTTTTTTATATTTTCATGCACATGCATATTGGTTTAAGTTAACATCAAAAGTTTAAAAGGTTTTTTTTGGGGGGGTTAGAGTCAAAGGAGCACAGTAAAAACAGTGTTAGAGTGGCAAATATTGTTTGCATAGGCCCACCAAAATATGGGGGACATGGAAAGGAAAAGCCTTGGTCTAAATACAAGGAGACCCTACCCCTGAAGTTTCCTGGCATAAGACCAACTCTAGGCTCCAGGCAAACTAGTTTGTTCAATCCAAGTCATTGTAGTGCCAATACAGTTTTATTTTTCACGGTCTTTATTGTTGGTATCAGGTTTCTGTATTAAAGATCCTGGAATCTGCACATCCTACATTGAAGTCAGGCTGGTGTGGAGTATCCTCTAGTTTCAGCTCACAATTAAGGGGCAATACAGAAAGCCCAGTCCAGTAAGCAGGTCATTGTTGTTGTTAAGTCTTCTCAGTGTTAAGGAAAGTATCTTTTGAGTAGGTTGATGTCAGAGCAGCGGTAGGATCTTCCCTGGTAGAGGATTGCCTCCAGGTGATATTATAGACAACCTTGGATGTTTCGTAGATGTCTTCCCTAGATCAGGGGTGAATGGAGAATGCCCATTCTTCTGAGGCCTGTGCCAGGTCATTATGTCAATGTTCAGGTGGTAAGGTCCCAATGCACTACAAGATTTGTGTGTTCCCATCTCTATTAGATAAGAACTTATTTGTATGTATAGTATTTTCCCATTTTAATGTGCCTAAGCAAACAAGAAAAAAGCCATGTGGCGTTATCGAAGTATATGGGGGCGTAAGAACACGTCCAACAATACCCACGACTTGGTTCAAACATAAGCATTAAACTGAGGGACTCTTTCACCAAATTCCCTATTGAACGGTTCGCAATGAGAAGAAAAGATAAAAAAGGGAAATCGTCAGTGTATAAGAAAATGTTCAGCAAGAGTTATAGCCGTCAAAGAAAATACACATAAAATATTGAAAAGACATACATGTACATCTATGCCTTTTGGAATAGTTGGGAGGGTGTTAAATTAACTCCAGGGCACCACTATGGTCTGTGACTTAGGATTCTACAGTACTAAAGTTAAAAAAGGGTAAATGTGGAGTAATGATGGTAGGGGGTGAGAGAGTTAAGAGAAAAATGATCTTTTATAGGGGTGTGCAAAAGGGCAGAGTACAAAATGGACATTCTGAATACACAAAAACGTAATTCAATGATAGTGAGAACTATTAATGTATCTTGTGCGTGTGGGGGTGGTGCGGTTTTGAAAATATAGACTGGTAAGAGATTACCAGTGACTGCTTTAATGCAACCCACAAGTAAAGCCTAGGGTAACCTTCAAGCTTCGCGGAGGGACCCATCTCGCTGGCTTGCCCAGGCATGTGGCCCGGGGAAGCCCTGGAGATCTGGAGCAAGGCGGTAGAGGGGTGCTGGGGTCACCCAAGTCCCGCACACCCCCCCCCAGGCCTGGTTAAGAAGGCCTCTGGCATGGCGGAGGCCTGCTGAACCCCATGCTGGTAGAGACTCCCCGGATTCAATTTCTTAATCCATTTTTGCACTCTGTCTCTTAACTGTTGCATTTAGTTCATTGATGCTAAACGGACTAAATTTAGAGCGATGATGTCATGGGATTCTATAAATAACTCAGTCTTTATGAAAAAAACACTTTTTTCATAAAACATCATAATGTTACACTCAATACTCCAATATGACAAATCTGAGCTACTTGATATTCCTGAAAACATTGACAAAATATTATAAATACTATTTTTAAACTATGTTAACATTTTAAAACATTTATGTTGGTGAATAGAAAAATATATGTATATACATAAAATAAACATAAAAAACAAAAATATCGCAGATGAAACAAATGCTTAACAGCACTGGTCTCAAAAGAGGTTTCTTTTATGTCTCAGACCTTTTGAAACTAGTTAATAATAAGACAGAAAAAGATTAAAGTTTCAGTCTGATTGTCTTAGAATGAGATCACTCCCTGAGAAAGCCCAAATTTCAAACAGGGTCTAAGGGCAGGAGGGCTCCAAGAGGGGCCCAGGTGGGCTCTGAAGGGGCTGAGCTTCTGGACCAGACTGCCACTCCCACATCCAGGAAGAAAACAAAAGGCCAGAGAAGAGCTGCAGGAACTGAAGAACTGAGAAGGGCACAGAACAGCGCAGAGCAGCAGCCCCTGTCAGATGAGTGTGTGGGCAGTCCACCCCAAAATGATGGGGGATACTTGGGCAGAGCGGATCCTACTCCTGGGACTGGCAGGGGTCCTAACCACAATGATCCTGACCCAGCCTTGTGAAGGTAATATCCCAGGTACAACTTCAAGGAGGATGGCATAGAGTGGCAGTAGGGTGGGGCGTGGGGGGAAACTTGGTTCTGGAAAGCTAAGCTGGGTGCTCAGTTCCCTGACTGTGATGCCCACGTCCCTCTAAACAGCAGGTCTCCTGGTAGGAACAACTTCTGTCCTTCATGCAAACAATGCTGAGGGCGGGCAGCTGGTGGACGCCTCCTATGACGGAACAGAGAAGAGGTGAGGCTGGGCCACCTGGGCAGAGGGTGGAAGTTGTGTTTGTCTCAGAGACTCACACTTGCATACTGTTCTGGGAACCCTGGAGGGACCCCTGGTGGTAGAAAGACTGTTGTCTGCTACATTCTGACTCCCTCACAGAGTGGGCACTCCTGGTTCTAATCTTTGTCCCCCTCTACCTGTAGCATCAAGCAGGAGCATCCTGGAGACTCTGTCCGACCCATTGACCACAAGCAGCCAGTGGTCTTGGAATTATCACAGGAGGAGCAGCTGGAGCAGGGACCCAACTCTGTGAGAGTCGCTGGTCAGTGCTCTCTATAAACCTCCAGGCCTGTCGGAAGAAGCTGGGCAGGAGGCAGGGCCACAGCTTGGGGTGTAGGGTGTGGAAAGATTCAATTTGGGGGGGGGAGATAAGACCCCAGACTCAGGTCTGCCTTTGCCCTCCTGCAGGGGACATGATGACAAGCCCGGCAAGGTCACTGTCCCCAGCCAATGAGTGTGCAGATCAAAACCAGGATGAAAAGCAGGACCAGGATCAGGATGGGGATGAGCAGTGTAGTGACCAGTATCAGACTATCACAGGGAGATGCAACAACAGGTGGGTACTTGGGGTGAAGGTGTCTAGGGGCTCCCTCTTAACTCTCACCCACCTCACTGACCCCTTCTGGTCCATCTGATGCTGCAGGAGGAGACCCTGGCTTGGGTCCTCCAATCAGGCCCTGGCCCGCTGGCTGCCGGCTGTGTATGAGGACGGGAGGGGCCTCCCCTTGGGCTGGACACCAGGAAAGAAGCACAATGGCTTTGCCCTTCCTCTGGTGAGTGGGACCGGGTGTCTCCAAGGGTGGTGGCAGAATGTGGGGTGTCTTCTTAACTCAGTGAGGGGATGCAAGTGGGAAGGGGGTTCAGTGGGAGAGGGGTCTTCTCTTCTGAGGACTGTGGGCTGAATCATCACCCCAGCAGGTTAGTTCTTGGACACCAGGCAATTTGGGAATCCCCCAGCCATGCTGACCCATCTTTCCTCCAGGTGCGCGATGTCTCCAACGTGATCACAGGCTTCCCTACTGCTAAGCTGACCTCTGACCTGGGCCGGACGCTCATGGTCCCCCAGTGGGGACAGTTCATTATCCAAGACTTGGTCTTCTCCCCTGAGTTTTTGGGCGACAATGACTTTCACATGTCGGACTCTTCAGAGAGGGACTCCACCGGAATAGATGCCGACTGCCACACAACCTGTGCCCGGAAACCACCCTGCTTTCCTATTGAGGTACCTACCCCTGGGACCAGAGTTGGGCACAGAGTAAGATGTGTCAGCCAGGAAGATTCAAAGCTGCCCTGAGGCTGGGAGGACAGGGACAAGAAGCCTCATCTTATGTGTTTGGGAGCTGGCTCTCTGGACAGGGGGCAGCAGGCAACAGAGACTACGCTACATTGACTCCCCTTTCTGATTGGGGGGGGTGTTCAGGGCATAGCTGGGGGCTGAATCTTGATAGGTTTCACTCTTAGCTGCTCATCTCTGGCAGAATCTAAGCTGGGGGAACTCCCACATCTCCCACTGACAATTTAGCTTTGGGCAGCCAATGGCAGCTTTGAAGGGACTCACCTTCTTCCAGGACTTCTGCTTACCAAGTTGCTGGCTTGGCAGTATTTGCACTAGGTTTTGCTTCCTGGTCTACAGCATGTTCTGCACATAGAGGGCGAGTTTTGTGGAATTCAGAAATCACAGGCCTCCTGGTCAGAAGGAATGGCTCTGTACCTCTGTACAGAGGCCTTGCTGCTATTCTCTGTTAGCCCCAAGAAGAGAGGAGGATGGAGGAGATGCATTTCTACACTGCCCAGCTGCTATGATTGTAAATATTAAGAGTGCTTACACTGACCTGCTGAGTGGGTTCAGTCTGAGAGAGTCCAAGAGAGCCACCTACCTGGAGATGGGCACTTTTGAGAAAGATGTAGAAGCCAGTGGATAAGGAAGAGCAGTATGTGTGTGTGTGTGTGTGTGTGTTGTGTGTATGTGTGTGTGTGCGTGCGTGCCTGCGCGCAAGCACGCGCGCACCAAGGACTTTCTTCCACCTATAGACTTTCTTCTACCTAGGTGCCTCCATCTGACCCACGCTCCAAGAGCATCGGGGACTGCCTGCCCTTCTTCCGCTCAACATCTGCACCCTCCAATAACAGGAGCCATGTGCGTGAGCAGTTGAACGTGCCCACCTCCTTCCTAGATGCCAGCATGTTGTATGGCAGCTACAACTTCATGGCCCAGCGGCTGCGCAATCTCACAGATCCAAGTGGGCTGCTGGCCATCAACCAAGTATTCCGTGATCAGGGCCGGGCACTCCTGCCCTTTGACAATGTGTTCCCTGACCCCTGCCAACTCACCAACCGCTCTGCCAACATCCCCTGCTTCCTGGCAGGTGAGAGTCACAAAGTGGTAGGAGGCAGCTACCTCACTCAGATCTCACTACCCAGGAGCCTGCAGGATGGGCCATGGATGGGAGGTGGGAAGCTGAATAGCAGGTGAGTTGCTGAGCAGAAGACCCAGGTGGTGAGCAGAGATGAGTCCAGGCCTGCTCTTGGCTACTTATGTGCCTTTGGGGAGCAAGTGTCCCAGGCAGGACACGACAGCTAGCTCCCTCCACTTGGCATCCAAAGTCCACCATTGTTCTCAGGCTTTATGCACTTCTGCAGGCTCTTGTCTATCCTCCAGAAAAAGCTTCCCCACATTCCTCAAGTTTGCCCAGGCCCCAGGGCTAGGCAGGGACTCATTGAGGGACTCCCATGTGGTTTGACACCCAATTAAACTCTCTTTTCCAGTCAAAAGCTTTTATGAGAATGAGGCTGGTTCCTGGTCATGTCAGATATTTGCACGCAACTTGAGCAGTTGTGAAAGATAGCAATTTCTCCTGGCTTCCTTTTGGGGAGGGGAGAAATTGTGGCTGGACAGAGTATCCGTAAGGCCCTAGTCCAACAGGTCAGCTAGTGGTGGTCCAGGGACTACTCTGATCATGAGGGTCCAGGCCTGAGTTCACCCTCCCAGCCCCAGTGTCTGCAGGATGGCTGCTACTGTCCAAGTTGGTGCATCTCTTGGCTGCTGCAGGTCCCTAAAGAGCAGGCTGGGAAGAACCAAAGAGCCTGCATAGGTGTGAATGCAAGCCTGAGATGCTGTCTGGGAGGCTTTGATAGCACCTCTCTGGTCCTCCAGGATGTTCTCTGTTTGGGTTACTAAACATGGTATTTTTCAGGTGATTCCCGAGCCAGCGAAACTCTGGAGATGATGGCTTTGCACACCCTATTTCTACGAGAGCACAACCGGCTGGTGATGGAGCTGAAGCGTCTGAACCCCCACTGGTTTGGGGAGCAGCTGTACCAGGAGGCTCGCAAGATCGTGGGCGCTATGATCCAGGTGGGGCAGGAGTGAGGCAGGCAGGGAGAGCTTTTGAGGAAACTCCTAGCTCCTGGACAGCTTGTCCAGGTGTCCTTGAAATCTGGTTGCTGCTCTGTGTGGTCCCCCTATCTGACACCACCCAGAGCCTTACTTGACTCTTGAAAAGCAAATGAGGTGTGCCGAGGAGGAAGGACAGATGTGGTGCATTTTATCCTGGGGGAGCAACTGTTCATGGCTGTGAATGGGTTGGGTTTGAGTTTCTGGTGCTGACCTTTTTATTTCTTTTCCAGATCATCACCTATCGTGACTTCCTGCGGATACTTCTGGGTCCGGTCCACTATGCTCGTTATTTGGGATCATACCAGGGCTACTGCTACAAAGAGGACCCACGAGTGGCCAACGTTTTCACCATGGTCTCCCGCTTCAGCCACACCATGATGCAGCCCTTTGTGCCACGCTTGGACAGCCAGTACCGTGCCTCCAGTCCCACCTCGCAGGTGGCCCTGAGCAATGCTTTCTTTGCCACTTGGCGTGTGGTGCATGAAGGTGAGAAAATTTCCCTAGATGAAAAGATAGAAGTGTGGTCAAAAGAGGACTGGGACACTGCTAAAAAAGAGAGTCATTGACCTCAGAGAGGGATGGGGCATGGGACTCACAGGAGCTGGCCCTCCCCTCCTTCTCTGATACTTGGGACTGGATGGCCCTTGAGAGGGTTTTCTGCCTCCTTTCTCCACGCTGACCTCTGTTTGCTGAGACAGAAGCAAAAGAAGACAGACTACGGTTTGTCACGTTGAAGTGGCCATGGTGGAGGTCACAAGGCAGAGTTGCTGCAGTCAGGACCAAACCATTTTCCTTCCCTACAGGTGGCATTGACCCTATCCTCAGAGGCCTCATAGCCACACCTGCTAAGAGGAACCAGCAGAATGCCATGGTAGTTGATGAGCTCCGGGAGCGGCTGTTTGAGAGAGTGAGCAGGGTTGGGCAGGACTTGGTAGCCATCAACTTGCAGCAAGGCCGGGACCACGGCATCCCAGGTGAGAGATCCTTCCATTTCCCCCAGCTGCTAGCTCTGGCTGGCTCTGTGAGGAGTCTGGGTTTTGAAGAGAAGGGCCTGAGACTGTGGATCAAAGCATGAATTGTTAGGAGTGCCCACCAGCATGGAGGTTCTGGGTCTGTGGGCACGTGGCCTGACTAAGTCAAGCTCTAGAAATAGGAGGAGAGGAGGCCTGGTCAAGTCAAAGTCACAGTGGATTGAAAGACCAAGAGAGGGAATCTTTCCTTTAGGTTTACCACTTAAGAGGAAAGTAGGGCCTGATTGGAGACCTGAAAGATATATGAATCTTAACGTGTGCCACACACATTCCGGGTCATCAGATCATCAACTTAGAACTTATACATAGGGCCCAGAGAGATAGCACAGTGGCGTTTGCCTTGCAAGCAGCCGATCCAGGACCTAAGGTGGTTGGTTCAAATCCCGGTGTCCCATATGGTCCCCTGTGCCTGCCAGGAGCTATTTCTGAGCAGACAGCCAGGAGTAACTCCTGAGCACCGCTGGGTGCGGCCCAAAAACCAAAAAAAAAAAAAAAAAGAAGAAAGAAAAAAAAAAGAACTTATACATAAACATGGAACACTCACGCATACAGTGGCACATTTTCTCATGGGAATACCCATATCTGGGGTGTAGAGGGAAGAGTCCCTCCCTGCCATGAGGGTTCCAGGTGGATGTTCAGGCTGCGGTGCTCTGAAGAGTCTCTCATGGAAGTCAACAAAGCCTGGTCTGCCGGGAGCATGTGAAGCAGTCAGATCCAGGATTTAGCTGTTGGGTGAGCTCCAGGTGGGTAGACCCACCCAGTGATGACAGAGGAGCTATGTGTCTCAAGATGCTGCCTCAAGCCCATTCTGCCAGAAGAGCAGTGAGATTAGTCTCAGCAGAGTGTTTCTGTTCAGTCCAATGCGTGTGCTGTGAGAGGGAGGGGAGATCTTTGTCCTGCCTTCCATGTGTAAGGGAAATGTGCTGGAACTGGATTGCTAATTAACCCTCCCAGCACACACAGGCCTGTGAAGCTGCTCTCACTCGCGCGCCCCCTGCTGGGTGGGAACCTGGATAACAGCCTGGGTCAGCACAGTGCTTAGTCCCCTGTCCTTCCAAGCTGACCCAGAGGACATGGACTACACGTGGTCTTCCAAGCACGGAATACCACATGCGTGTGGATAGTCCTGACTCTTGCTCTCCTTTTCTCCTTCTCTACCACTTTCTTCACTATGCTGGCCTTATAGAGACAGGTACCAATGTCTATGTCTGCTTCTAGTAACTCAAATAAAGGCACTCAAGCCCCTCATAGGATGGTATGAGGACAAATGTTGGAGTCCATGTCTGACAGCGCTTCTGGTCTTCCCCCACTAGGTTACAATGCATGGAGGGGCTACTGTGGCCTTTCCCAGCCCAAGACCCTGGCTGAGCTCAGCGTGGTGCTGAAAAACCCAAACTTGGCAAGAAAGTTCATGAAGCTCTATGGGACACCTGACAACATTGACCTGTGGATCGGTGCCATTGCTGAGCCCTTTGTTAAAGGGGGTCGTGTGGGACCCCTCCTGGCTTGTCTGTTGGGGAAACAGTTCCGCAAAATCCGCAGTGGAGACAGGTGAGGGCTTTTGTGTGTACCTTAAACTTTGCTCCTTCCAGATTCCTTCATTGTTGTACCAGTCCCCAGGATCTGTGCCTAGAGGCTGGAGAGGCCAGAACCAAGAGGCAGAAAGGACTATAGCCAGAAGCCACTGCAGATAGATTCTCAGATGGGCTTTCTGCACCACCCCTGCGTGTGGGGAGGCTCCTTCTTGTTGGGATCTAGCACTTCACAAGGGTCGGTGAGCCCTGAGCACCTGAATGTCATGTGCTTGTGAAATGGGGTACTGAGATGTGAAATGGGGTACCGATATGGTGTTTCCAAGAGTGAAATGAGGCTGATTCCGGTGGCAGGAATGTCTCAGCTAACTGGGAAGATACTGCTTGCTTTTTGCTGTCCCTACATGTAATGCTCTCAATGGCCTCTGCAGATTCTGGTGGGAGAAGCCAGGCATCTTCACAGAGAGGCAGCGGGAAGAACTGCACAGAATTTCCTTGTCAGCAATCATTTGCGACAATACCGGCATTGCCACCGGTGTCCAGAGATGTTTCAGAAACGCCAAACACCCGGAGCAATTTGTGAGCTGCAGAGACATCCCCAGGATGAACTTGTCCTACTGGCAAGGCCAATGAGGCCTCTGCACATATGAGATGGGCCCTCCTCCCTTCGCCCCATAGCAGGTCCTGCTGCTCCCAATAAATGGGGCTGAGTAGGAGGGTCCTCAGGCCCATGCTTGAGTATCTCTTATGAGGACCCTGCTGACACCAGTCTCTGTGTCTCAGATTGGGAGAGAATCTGAGAAAAGGCTCCAGTGAAAAAGTAGGCAGGGGAAGGGCAGCAGAGGAAGGGCCGGACATGTACGTTTTCCCCTGGCAACTGAACTTGAGCAGAAAAACAGTCCAAGCACAGTCCCAGGGAAAGGAAGTTTTCATTTTAATGTACCAAAGCATCCAATTAAAGGTCCCATGGATTACTCTCAAAGTTGCTTCTTTTGTGTCTATGGTTTTTGGTGTTACATGAGGTGGTGCTGGGGTCATCACTGACAGGGTTATGGTGAGTCTTGCTGTATGCAAGGCAAGAATCTTAACTTGAAAAACATCTCTGTGTAAGAATTTCTGCAGTTTCCCCACAGAACTACAACTCACAGGCACTTTGAACCTCCTCACAAGTGCATGGATAGTTGAATATTGGCATTGAAATCTTTTCAGCATTTTATTTTCTTGAAATAATTGTGATCTACAGAGTCCTTCATAGTTGGATTTCAGATATACAATGGGTCAGAGCCCTTCTCACTACCAGTATCAATCTCTCTCCAATAATCCACTCAGAATGTATCCTATACCACCACCATTTGCCACTCACCTGCCTGTGTAACAAACCTCTTTAAGTTTAGATTGCTAAAATTTAGGTCCTTTGATTCTATTAGTTTTTACTTTGGCTTGGATCTTTAGTTCTGTCTTTATTTATTTTTCTGCCAATGCATTCGAGACCACTTGGCCCCTGGTCCGCAGTCATTCTTTATTCCTTCCTTCTAAGTTTTATAAAACAATGCGAAAATATGTGGTAAAATAAAGGAATCCATGCCCCTAGGTTCTATAAAAAGGTTTTATCCCCTATATAAAAAATAAGTAATAAATATATACAATAAAATTAAATTTTAAACAAAGGTTTGTGTGTGTGTGTGTGTGTGTGTGTGTGTGTGTGTGTGTTTTCAGAAGGGGAGAAAAGAAAGAAAAAAACACTTGGCCTAAAATAACAGGGAGAACTTACCCATGAAGAATCCTGCCATAAGACCAACTACAGGCTCCAGGCATTCTAAGTTGTCTAACCCCAAAGCCTTTCTTCGTGGTCTCAGTAAAAGTTCCTAACGATCATGACTGTCATGGTCAGGGTTCTCTAGTTAGAGCTCCTGGTTTTTGTATAGATCCTATGTTGAATTCATGGTGACACGAGCCTCTTCCGATTTCATCTCACCATTAGGTGGCAATGCAGAGATCTGTACCCTGAAATCAAGTTGTTGCTGTCACCAAGTCTTCAAGGTGTCATATGATGCCAGAGCAGCAGGAGGGTGTTCCTTGGAAAAGTTGGATTCCTGGTGTTGCTGTAGAAAACCATGCTGTGTCTTTAGATGAGATCCAAAATGCAGGGGCCAATGTCCAATGTCTAATCTTCTGAAGCCTAAGTCAAGTCACTATGACAAGTGTTTAGGGTGAAAGGCCCCACTGCAATGTAAAATTTGATGTGTTCCTATCCCTATTAGATAAGAACATGTTTCCACAGGAAAGATTTTCCATTTTAATGTACTGATGCAAAAAGGAACAATGCCACCTGGTACTACTGGTGCATTTGGGGGTAAAAATAACAAGCTTCAACAATCCCGATAACCTGGTTCTAACATGAACTTGGAACCCAAGAGAAACTTATCTACTAGAATTTCCTACTAAATAGTTTCCAAAAATAAAGGGGAAAAACTGCTGCTACATAAGATAATAGACTAAAGAATTATACCTATTAAGGAAATATATTGAAAGAAATCTTCAAAGGAGATGTACATGTCACTTTAAAGTCTTTTGAAATGGTCTGGGTTGGGGATAAAATCTGGAGCACAGCTTCAGCCTGTGACATTGTCTTGTGGAGTCTGAAAAATGGCTCTCAATAGTCATACATGAGGAAATATCCTCGAGCTGGGGTTTCTCAAAAACTGAATCTGGTAGTGACAACAGTCCATAGCAAAGGGAGATGGGGAAAAAGGGTCTGCCAAGAGGCAAATCAGCAGCAGCGTCAGTGGCTGCTTTATCTTGGCTGAGGCAAGGTGGTCTGGAAATCTTTTTGCTTTGGGAGCAGGTGGGCAGCTGGCTGAGTCAGGGTACATTCCTGTTCCTGAGGAGTTAAGAACTGAGGATAAGAAGGGTTAAAGAGAGGATATAACAGATTGGGGGTAGAGAGAGTGAAGGACTAGAAAAGGATTTGTAAAAAAAAGATTTGTAAAGTGGTAAGTGGGGGAAGGGTTTATATATAACACGGGAAATACAATATACCACTTAGACAGACATTATTATATTACAGATGGATGTAGAGTTCCATATGGACATAGAATGTGACATACAGTCATGCACACACATAGGTAGACCACTGAGGATCGTTCCATGGGTTACAGTTGAAAATCTAACCTAGGTGGAATGGGTCAGAATGATTAAAAAATATAAAGATGGCAAGTCAGATGTACTGGTCAGGGACTATTTCATGGGCCAATTATCATTGGTGAGGGTAAACTTTATCTGAAGAAAATCTTCCTGGATTAGTCCTGTGTATAGAACATTCTTAAAAACATTCATAATTTTAAAGTCTAGAAAACTAAGTGATAATGTAATGAGCACTGTCAGAGGAGTTTACACCATGAAGAATCTTCTAGACTGGGTTTTGAGATCCAGGTTTCTAATAGGAAACTAATGGTAAACTACCTAAAATGGAAAGCACATTATAATAACATTCTCAATGAATGAGCTCTGTACCAGGAGTTTAGGGCATGCTGAGTGAAGGCTGGCAAGAAGGCCCCGTTCTTACTTGGTAGAGGACATTAGGACCTGAGTTTCCCTATTCCAGTCCAGACACAGACCTGAGGGGCAAAGGATCAGCAATAAGCATTGGAATTTGAGGCATTCAGATCACAAGCACTGGCTATCTCCTGCCCTTCTTTGTCTTGGGAAAGAGACAAACTGCCTAGGGGTCACCTTTGGGCCAGCACTCAGGAGAAACTATAAAATGGCTTCATGGTGAGAGCCAGCTTTGGCTAGGCCTTTTTCAGGAGCCAAATAGGAAGGGGATTGAGTGGGCTTGGGTACTGTGCTGTAGCCACATATGGGAGCAGACCCTCAGTTGGTAGGGATAGCCAGGCCCCTCAGCTGCTGATGCCCCAAACGGGGAATTCGAAGCATAATGCAGGTCACAATCTTGACTCACGAGGGTGCCTGGCAGGCTGACTAGGACACTCTAGGAAGCCTCTGCTGAGAGAAAAGAACCAGAGGGATCAGCTATTCTGACTGGGAGGAATGGGAGGCAGGGATACACTGCTTGAGCAGCATGTGGGACCTAGCAAGAACTGTGTGAACAGAGCTGTGCTAGACAAGCCCCTTATAGCATGCTCTGCATCCTTCTGTGGTAGGGAGTAGGACTCTAGGAAGGTTCTGTGGGGAGGAGACATATGGCATAAGGAGGCACAGCAGCCTTGCATGAGAGGCCATGGAACGGGACCCACCTGCAGACAATTCATGCAGAAGGTGACATTACCTGGGGGTTCCTTGTGCAGCCCGAAGGGGCTCAGCCTCTTCCAATTCCATGGACTCACCCAGGAAAATACTCAACTCGAAACTGTGCCAGGCTCCACCAACTTTCCATGTGAGGACAGTCAGGAGTGTGAGAGCCAGTGCAATGGATAGGACATTGGCTAGCATAAGGCCATAGTTCCTCACTGCCTCCCAGCCAGAGCCCAGTACAGGTCAACACCAAAAACATTGGGCATCCCTTTGAGCTGACTTTGGTGCTTGTCAGCCCCTTGCAAACTTTTATTGTCAGCAGTAACTGTTACTCCCATTAACCTAGGATACTTATCCCCTTCACTGACTCAGCCTTCTGCCAAGTAAAATGCAGTCAGTCCTCCACACTTCCATATTGTTGTGAGGTTGTGAGGATCACTAGGGTTCTTCCAAAAAAGGAGGCACTCAGCCATTGAAGGACGCTTGCCACAAAGTCAATTCAAGCCCAACACTGAGAGCCCTAGACCACATTGTCAGTCCTCAGGGCTACCTCCAAATCTAAGGGGTGAAGTTAAGACCCCCACGTATCAGCAGCCACCATGCTACCTCTCCCAAGTTGAGGAGATCTCCTGAAAGCTCCACAACAGCTTCCAGAATGATGCCCTACCTGCCCACTTAGTGCAGATTGTCCAACTGATGAAGGGGTCAGAATGTCCCTAGTTAGAAGCAGCAGCAGGAGCCAGTGATCACATGAGTTGGTGGGCAGCATCAATGTACCATCAACTCCACACTGTGCTGCTGACAGAAATACAGGGACAGCACCTCACAGTAGAGCACTGGCCACTCCAGGGCAGCATCTGGGGTGAAACCAGCATGAAGTCACAGAGGTCTCAGGCCACACCTCACCCAATGAGCTCTGACTTACCAGTGGTCCTGTCCTGCTGCAGGATGAAGGCCTTCCAGGAGAATGGATAGGAGAAGAATGCCACCTTGTCTTGAAGGAAAGACAGTGTCACCAGACACACACTCCTTTCACAGGGGACAATGACAGGGACTCCTTTCAGGAATGAACAGAGGAAAGGTACAGGAAATGGAAGGATGGCGGTCCCCAGGACAGGTTGTTTATAGCCCTAAATCAGAGAACAGAGCAGGTATCTGAGGCCCGCCCCATGGCAAGCATCAACGGAGCCTCATTCATTCAGCTGGATAATGGTCTCAGGACATCATTAGAAGAGCCCTGATCCCTGTCAGGTATCCCCACTCCTCCTCTGTACCATACCACAGACTTTGTGACATATGTCTGTGTCATTCTTGTCAGGCTGATGGATTTTTGGGCTTGACCAGTCTGAAAGCCAAAGCCACAGAGTGTGAGGGCACCAGGAGCAGCATGGCTGAGGGACAAAGGCAGAGTTTCCTATCCAACTTCTGGGTTGTCAGGTGGTCACTGTTCCAGTTGCCACAAGCTGCTAGTTAGTCACCAGGGACATTACAATCACCAGAGATAAAAGAGTCCTAATGTGTAGATCTAATCTTCTAGGGCGAGAGAAAAGGCCAAAAGCCAGTAAGCAAGAACTTTCCTATCAGGAAGGTGAGGAGAGTGAGCAATCAAGGCCAGGAGGAACCATCAGAAGCTCAGGGCCACTTCAACACAGTAGGGGTTGGGCCTGAGATGTCCCAGGCAGGGGGAGATGAATGTGAATGTGCAAGAACAGAGCATTGTCGAAAATGTCATTGTGGACAGGCAACTTGGATTCAGTCTGAGTTTGACTCTAAGGTTTAGTAATTGTAAGCAGAAGAAACAAGTGGTATATTTTTAAAGCTCCAACTAGCAATGGTACAAGTGGCAGCTGAACTGTAAGAGGAAGTAAGAGGACACAGAGGATAAGTGAGAATGAATGGTATTGTCCTCAGCAAGATAGCAGCTGTGGTACAGGCACAAATGGAGACAAGTGATGGTGTATCTTTGTCTAAGTTTAAAGCAAGACTTATAGGCACTAGGGAAGGATGGGCTGAGGGAGCTGGGAACAACAGGGACCAAGACTACTGCCTCTCCTGGGGCCCACACCTGAATGCATGTCACTGCCATTGTGATGAGGGGCATGACCATAAGGGTGGGTGTGAGGTAGTAGACACAGAGACTTCTTGGATCATCTTCAGCAGATATTATAATAGAGGAAATTGGAAATACTGAGTGAACAAAGCTACAGGGGAAAAATTGGGTGTCAGAAGCACAGAAAGATACTCACGACTATGGAATGAAGGAAGTAGCCACCTGGGTCTCCAAACCCAGTCCTCGCACCAGTTCATCTATTTCAGATTAACAGGAAGAAATAAAGAGGACAGGAGCCACCAATTAAGAGAGACATGGAACCAAGAGAAGAGATTCAGTGAAGAAAGTATATCTGTGATGGGCTTCACAGAAGCAAAGTAAGAGGAACACATGGAAGGTTCCACAAGACTTGAAAAGAAGGACTTGAGATAACCTTGAAGTAAGAACAATTGTAGAGGTGAGAAGGCAGGAGGCTGACTAAGCACCTCTGGAACCCATCAGAACAGGCACAGCAAGACTCTGATAATCACTCGAAGTTGGAGGTTTCATAAGAGAAGTGCACATAGATATTGTCGTACTCGTTAGGGCCTTGGGCTGAAACTGATAGAATAGGAAAGGCATTTCAGTCTATGCTCTGTCCTTTTCAGCATTCCACCCACCAGGACCAAGTCTCTCAGTGCATAGAAGCTGCTGAAGCCCAAGGGTGATGCCAGAAATGAACCTTGTTTGGCCTTGTGCAAGGCAAATGCCCTACCCACTGTGCTATCGCTCCAGTCCCAAAAAATCAGAGAAGAGTTTTGATCTATTCCTCTAGACTTTCAAAAGAAAATGTCTAAAGGAACTAAAGCAATTATAAGACCCAATCCAAGAAGCTTTGGGATTGGCAAACTGCAGACATGGCCCACTCTCCATGCTGTACATGAATGCCTCTTCAGACCCAATACACTCAACTGTGGCCAAATCCACTAGGAATTTTCTCAGGTGGCACTAAGACACATAGTCTTCTGACATCATCCATGAGTGCCAGAAGGAAAACAAGTCCAGTGGCTGTTTCTCCCACTTGATCCAATGCGAGTCTAATTTTTAGGTTCAGTATAGCTCCCCTTGCCCTCCAGCCAGTGCAGCAGGAGCACTGTGTCCCTCATTGCCCTCCTCCAAGCTACCTGAGTGCAAGTAGCAACAGACAAAGCTGGTTCCGAAAGAACTAGACAGTGAATAGGGGAAGTGGGTGGGATGAAGATCAGCAGGAGGCAGAGGGTTAAGGATGTTAGTGGGATCTGGATAAAAGCAATACCTCTGCCAAGACTGGTATATCTGTCAGAGTTAGTGTAGGTAAAGATGGGCTTGTTCTTATTGCCCCCCCCCCAAGTCCTCTAGTTTCAAGATACCTGCCAGTACTGATGATCCAAAGGGTCAGAGTCTTCATTTTGTACAGCTCTACTTCAAACTGAACTCATAAAGAGCACATCTACTAAGAAGACATCACCATCTTATTCCCTTAGCTACTCCTGAAATCAGTCCTGGTGGGATAGTGCAATTAAGACAGTGTTTATGGCCAGCTTTCATATATCTTAATCAGTTTTCCCATTATTAGCAACATGGGCCCAGGGCAGGGTACTGGAAAAACAGGTTGAGCAGGGCTGAAGTGGGAATAGTCCCAGTTTGTGTTCTCTCTCCCTCTCTCTCTCCCCCTCTCCCTCTCTCTCCCCTCCCCCTCTCCTTCCCCTTTCTATCCCCCCTCTCTCCCCTCTCCCTCTCTCCCCCTCTCCCTCTCTTTCCCCATCTCCCTTTCTCTCCCCCTCTCCCTCTCTTTCCCCCTCTCCCTTTCTCTTTCCTCCTCTCTCCCCCTCTCCCTCCCTCCCCCTCTCCCTCTCTCTCCCCCTCTCTCTCTCCCCCTCTCACTCTCTCTCCCTCTCTCTCCCTCTCTCTCTCCCTCTCCCTCTCTCTCCCTCTCTCCCCCTCTCCTCCTCTCTCTCTCTCTCTCCCCTTCTCCCTGTCTCTCCCTCTCTCTCCCCCTTCTCCCTCTCTCTCCCCCTTCTCCTCTCTCTCCCCTCTCTCCCCCCTCTCCCTCTCTCTTCCTCTCTCCCCTCTCCCTCCCCCTCTCCCTCTCTCTTCTTCTCTCTCCCTCTCTCCCTCCCTCCCTCTCTCCCTCTCCCTCCCTCTCTCCCTCTCCCTCCCTCTCTCCCTCTCCCTTCCTCTCCCTCTCTCTTTCTCCTTCTCCCTCCCTCTCTCTCTCTCTCTCCCCTCTCTCTCTCTCCTCTCTCTCTCCCTCTCTCTCCCCTCTCTCTCTCCCTCTCTCTATTGTTCACTTAAAGAAGCTAATTTCCAGGAATAGTGGGCCCAATAAAAGTGATCAAAACAAAGATGTGGCCAAAAGTATCAAAGGGACTATCCACCCCAATTTTATAGTCCTAGATGGCATTTGACCCCTACAGGAAACGTGCTCTGTTCAGAGGTGATCACTAGGTTTAATTAACCTCATTGTAAGTGCATTAAGGGCAAGTAAGTGCTACAACTTTCACATCTTGGTCTGTTAGGATCCATCTCGAAGTTTTTTCCCCTCTTGATACCAGTTGCTGAAACACTAAGGAGACCATGGATATATTCTCACCTGGCTGAACAGCTTTTCTTGCCACCTAATTTCTTCATCTTCATCAGGCCACCTCCAAAGATAACAAACCAGGAGTCCAATGACTGAGATGAACAGCCCCTCTTCTTGCCCTAGGTTGCTTATGGTCAAACTCTCATATTTTCCACAAAACCAGGTGGTTACCAGCACTCACTCTAGACAAGCTTAGAACAGCCTTGGATATGTGAAGAAGTTGAGATTAAGACCCATGACCAGGACTACACTGATCTGAATTAAACCAAGCCTTTGGGGCCGGAGAGAGGGCACAGCGGTAAGGTATTTGCCTTGCATGGAGAAAGACTGTGGTTCGAATCCTAGCATCCCATATGGTCCCCCGCGCCTGCCAGGGGCGATTTCTGAGCCTGGAACCAGGAGTAACCCCTGAGCACTGCTGGGTGTGACCCAAAAACCAAACCAAACCAAACAAAACCAAGCCTTCCACAACATTTTTGTTTATTTCCGGAACTAAAGAGCAATTTTTCCATTCCAACTGTCCATACTGTGTAGAAAGGAGTCCAGCATAGTGTATTTGGTCTTTAATGTCCCCAAATTCACACATGTAGCATTATAAGCACTATCATCTTAAAGCTGCATCCTAAGAAGAGCAGAAAGGCAAGTACACAATTTTTAAAAGAAAAGATTCAATATGCCCATGGCTGAATGTGCCTTTTTTAGAGACAAGTGCTCATAGTCCACTAACCACATTTTTGACCAAAATATTTTCAAATGGCTATACCAAACGCAGAAAACAGAAAACTAACAAAATACTGAGTATTCTTTCCACTCTTCCCACTTCTAGATAAGGGCATTACAGGAGCATCCATACTGTGAATATCCACTGTTTCCAAGCAGATTCCTAGTTAACAATTGCTTAAAAATGATTTATGTAAAAAATGACTTACGTGTTTATTTAGAAAGAGCACTTCCCTTACCAAAACAAATGCTGCGGTAGTATTCAGGTATCAAGAGAAATGTTTCTATATGACATTCAAAATGGTGAGATTATTCCCTACTTACATTTAGCTTTGAAAGGAAGGTGATTATCCTTGTCTGAAAATGACCACAGTTCGGATGAGTGTCTTGACAGCACAATTCGCCTCCTCATCCACTTTCATCCACAGCAAAATGTGAAAATCCTGCTTCACACCCTCAAGGTTTCAATTATGAGGAGAAAGAGAGAGAAACACACAGGAGTAGGGACGGGGTGATGCTGCTACCAGAGGGGCAGGTTGAACATTAGGTCGCAGGAGCGATAAAGGGCCTCACCAGTGTCAGGGTACCAGTTGACTTCCTCCTTGCTAGTTGTGACACACGAGGCTATGCCAGACCGAGCCCCGCCCCGTTTCCAAGCAACATGAAGCCAGTTCAGGAGGGGCAGGCAACTGGGGCAGCCTTGAGTGTCTTCAACTTTCTGTGCCCGTTGGTGGTGCAGAACTTGCGACCTGGCCAGAGTCAAGTGGAGCTTGGCTCTCAAGCTAGACCGGCGCCATCATTGCCCACCTGCATAGCCAGCAACACTCATCTCCTATGGAGGCTGACTTGAAGCACTTTCCAAAGGGAAGATGGACAGAAAGGCAGAGTCCTGAGCCTCTTCCAAAGACATTCAAAGTGGGGCCCGGAGAGATAGCACAGCGGCGTTTGCCTTGCAAGCAGCCAATCTAGAACCAAAGGTGGTTGGTTTGAATCCCGGTGTCCCATATGGTCCCCCGTGCCTGCCAGGAGCTATTTCTGAGCAGACAGCCAGGAGTAATCCCTGAGCACCGCTGGGTGTGACCCAAAAACCAAAAAAAAAAAAAAAAAAAGACATTCAAGGTGGTGGTGGGGACCAGATCTAAGTTCCAAGTCGCTTGTGCTCCTTTTCCATCAGCCCACACAGCCTTCTGTTACCTGTCCAAATTAAGATGCTTCCCGCAGAAGGACAACACTCAAGAGACCATTAATACACAGGGAGAAAAAGTCATCCTGGTATCAGCCCCAAAATTCTGAGAACGCAAGTCTGAATTAATTCAAATCTACAGTTAGGTTGACACATAGAAGAAATATGTGGTCATGGCCATAGCTGGAAGGAATTTTGTCTCCACAATATTGAGGCTGGTGTCTTGATCAATGAATTTTTGGAGGAGGCTGCTCCATGCCTGGGAACTCGGCAGAACAACCATCATTGCCTAGAAATTGCACACTAATTTTCAGGGTAGTCTTGTGGATTCTTTTCCATAAGTGAGATGTTCCTTAAAGGAGATTTATCAAGACTTTTATCCCCACCCATTTCTTGCCCAACCCAGGTAAGTACCTGTTCTTGTTCAATATCACACACACACACACACACACACACAGCATCACAACTAGTCTTATGGTAGAGGGACATGTGAAAAGATCAAATGGCAAAAGGTCACACACATTGGTGAGGAAGAAGATCAGAGTCATCATGCTTGCTTGAACTTTCCCCTCCCACAGAATGCTCCTGAGGACCTGCTTTGGCTGTGGCCTGGCAGAACTGCTAGTCACACCATTCTTCCCAAGTCAGGGATGGGGGCAGTGTCAACTCAGATGGGAGAATATATTCTTGGAAGAAAGAAAAAAGGGACCTCCACCCTCTCAGTCCCACATCTCTCACCCTGGCAAGAAGCTTCAACCATCACTCCTGCTGATTCATTTTATGTTGCCCTTTTACACACACACACACACACACACACACACACACACACACACACACACACCATGACTTGGTGCATTCAGATTGGTGCATACCAGATTCAGCTCCAGAAGGACCCCTAGCTCAAGGACACTACCTGATCCCTCACTGCTGCAAACCATTTCTCAGTCTCAATAAGACCAAGGGTTAGGATGAAAACATGCCCTGGATCTCATCCCTCCCCAAGACTCTCTCAAAAGACTTAACGGGGATATCTATATTTTCTATGTATGTTTAATTCTTTAATAGTTATATTTTCATGTGTTTACTTCCATATGTAAAGGTAGCCTCCTCTATCCCTTTTGTCTCTAAATTTAAACAAAAAAAATTTTTTTTGGTTTTTGAGTCACACCTGGCAGCGCTCAGGAGTTACTTCTGGCTCTGCTCTCAGAAGTTGTTCCTGGGGCTCAGGAGCACCATATGAGATGCCAGGATTTTAACTGGGGTCTGTCCTGTGTTGGTCAAGTGCAAGCAAATGCTTTACTACTGCACTATTGCTCTGGCCCCCCAATTTTTATTCATATATTAATTTATTTTTCTTTGCCAGTTCTGGTTCTCCTTAGTACAATTTCTAGAAGAAAACTATTGCTTTGGATAAAAGCTCAGGTAAAACCAGGGCACAGAGATTGTGTAGCCTGACATTTTTACCCCCTAATACACCAACAATATAATATGGCATTGTTCCTTTTTGCATAGACACACTAAAATGGAGAAATCTTATGTATAAAAACAATCTCTTATCTACTAGGTACAGGAATCCATAAATTTTATAATACAGGGGATCTTCCCACCCTGGACATTTGTCATGGGAACTTGACTTAGACCTCAATCATCCAACTCCAAACCTTAGAACTGACACAGTTCCCTGCAACAGCACCAGGAATCAATCTCCACCTGGGGAGCCCCTAATAAGCTCTGGCACCAACTTGTGCCAGGGGATGTTCATATGACATCCTGACGATGAGGAAACAGCAATAACTTGATCTAAAGGCAGGTTGCCTCACTTCATCACTAACGGTGAGATGAAATCAAAAGACATTCCATCCTCTGGTTTTTGGTTTTTGTTTTTTTTTGGTTTTTGGGCCACACCCGGCAGTGCTCAGGGGTTACTCCTGGCTGTCTGCTCAGAAATAGCTCCTGGCAGGTACGGGGGACCATGTGGTACACCGGGATTCGAACCAACCACCTTTGGTCCTGGATCGGCTGCTTGCAAGGCAAACGCCGCTGTGCTATCTCTCCGGGCCCACATTCCATCCTTTGATCTGTGCAAAAGCCAAGATCACTAAATACAGAAGACTGACAGCAACAACCATGACTGAGCAGAACTTCTAGAACCATAAGATTCTATCTTAGACATTGTCTTGGGATTTGTGCAAAAAACAAGATCTCAAATTACAGAAGACTGACTTTGACAACCACAACTGAGCAGAACGTTTCCTTGCACCATAAAAAGACCAAGGGTTTGACAGTAAACATGGCCAGAGCCTGTAGTAGATCCCAGGATTCAAGAGTGGAGAAACCCTTGAGGCTGGAGCAGTGGCACAAGTGCAAAGGCATCTGCCTTACCAGTGCTAGCCTAGGACAAACCAAGGTTCGATTCCCCGGCATCCCATATGTTCCCCCAAGCCAGGAGCAATTTCTGAGCACATAGCCAGGAGTAACCCTGTGCATCACCGGGTGTGGCCCAAAAACAAAAACAAAAACAGGTGGCTGGAGAGATAGCATGGAGGTAGGGTATTTGCCTTGCATGCAGAAGAACAGTGCTTCGAATCCCGGCATCCCATATGGTCCCCGAGCCTGCCAGGAGCGATTTCTGAGCGTAGAGCCAGGAGTAACCCTGAGCACTATCAGGTGTGACCCCCAAATCAAAAAAATAAAAAACAAAGCAAAAACAAAAACAAAACAACAAAAAAGAGTAGAGAAACCCTGTATCTCTTAGGCCAAGAAAATTTCCTTTCTAATTTGCCAATACTTACTGTGCCTATGCAAAAAAAAAAAAAAAAGAAAAGAAACAAACAAAAAATAAACTTGCTATACCAGTTCCCCCTCTTTATTTTTTAATTTTCTTTTCTTTCCTTCTTCTTTTAAAATTATAGTCACAACTTCTAGACAAGGACTCTTCCCCACCTTTTTTTTCTTTTTCCCCAAGAGAACCATAAAACATGAATCATCTTGCTCTGCCTCAAATTGAGTGAAACAAAAGTACCAGGGGCAAGCTTACTCACAAATATTGAGTGGAAATAATAAATGATCAGACCTGAATACCCAACCCAAAGTCAACAACAATAAAATCAAGAGTCCCCAACTACAACAAGCTATACATAAAAGAGACCTGTTACACTAGCTGCTAAGGGTGGCGGTATGGGATGCATGCTGGGAACAGGGACAGAATAAGGTCAACACTGGTGGTAAAAATTGCCCCCAATTCTCTGTCACTGTACCTTAAACATAACTGAGAAAGACTTATAATTCACATTGGTCTCAATAAAAATTATTAAAAAAATGTTAAAGGATCCTTGGGTCACTGAACCACAGAAAAAGAAAACAAGGAAGCCCACAGTAAGGAAGGAAAAGATATTATTATTGAACTCATTTTGTTCCCTGTGTATCTTAGTTCCTGATTTTTAAGCTCTTAAATACTATACTGGCTTTTGAAAAACCAACAAAGGACCACTCAAAATCATGTCTCATTGGTATGTCAAAGGCAAGACACATCATGACCTCAAATTTTCTTTCTGGCCCCTTGGAGTGACAACATGGATCACCTTTGATGGAAGTAATTGTCCTCTGAACTCAGGGATCTCAAGTCAATTTCATTATGTGTCAGGATTGATTACATGGTCTGTTAGGCAATGCCAAAGACTCATCATAATAGTACCTTTTATTAGGTTTTGTTTTTTTGTTTGTTTGTTTGGTTTTTTGGGCCACTCCCGTTTGATGCTCAGGGGTTACTCCTGGCTAAGCGCTCAGAAATTGCCTCTGGCTTGGGGGGACTATATGGGACGCTGGGGGATCGAATCATGGTCCTTCCTTGGCTAACGCTTACAAGGCAGACACCTTACCTCTAGTGCCACCTCACTGGCCCCCTTTTATTAGGTTTTCATACAGCCTTGCACCCAGAAAGACAGTGCTTAATTACTCCTGGCTCTGCACTCAGAAATTGCTCCTGGCAGGCTCGGGGGACCATAGGGGATACCAGGAATCAAACCGGGTCTTTCCTGGGTTGGCTGCATGCAAGGCAAACACCCTCCCACTGTACTATTGCTCAGGTAGTTTAGTTTTTTAAAGGAAAATACTTTCCACTGTGCCTCCAGCCTCTCATTACCAATTTATACCATTAGAACACACAATGCCCAGGACAAGAAGTGTCTCAGTGGAGGAGTACTTGGATTACATGTAAGTGACCCTGGGTTCTGTTCCCTGGATCTTGTCTTCCCCTTGTGCATGGGACCAATATAGTTCCCAAGCACCCTTGGGTATTGATCCAAAATAAATGAAAATAATCTATTTTCTTTTCTTTTTCTCCTTCCATTTTCACTTAATTATAGTTGGTGTTTTGTGGTCATCCTCTTCTGTGTATACATAATCACCAAGGGTCAGACATCTAATTGTGTGTTAAAATTTGTTAGACCAAGGAGTTTCTGTAACAGTCCAAGTGTCAATCTATTAGTAAGATGGACAGTTTATAAAATAAAGAATAACACAGGAGATTATTAATGAGCCTCTAGCAGACAAAAAATATTACAAAGGATCCCTAAAGACAAAAATGCCCATAAATTACAGTTTCAGTGAAATGAACAAATTCCTAGAAATACAGTAATGCCAAGTTCAGATGTCCATCAACACTTCATAATATTTATACCATAGGGTAATACTCCACAGTAAAGAAAAGGGGTGATTATGAAACATAAAACTACATATCAAAATTCACTATTCTCAGTTAGGAGAAGCTATATATTAAAAATTATGCACTGTGGTTTCAGTGACATTCTAGAAGAGAAAAACTATGTAAGGAACACATAATAGGGTCTCATGTGGTTAAGTTTGAGAATAGGGGTTAAGTATAATGGGGTAGTCTGAAGAAATTTGTGGGTAAATGGAGCCATCCATGTATCACATTGGAAAGCAATATATCGACTGGAAATAAAAGAGACAAAAGTAATTTAAGTTGGAATTGATTATTCTGGACAAGAACGGGGTGCTGAAAAGAGGTAAAGTGCTAGGCATGATACCCTGTCAATACCAGTATTATCAGCCTTGATGCCTAAAAGGGACAAAGGGGTAGGGAGAGAAGAAAAGTATCTGCTATAGATTCAGGCTCTGTGTGCATGGGGGATAGGGGTAAGGAGAGAAATTGAAGACGTTGGTGGCAGGAAATGAACACTCATTGATAGTTGGAATAGTCTATGAAACTCAACCATCAACAAGTTTTTAACTATCAAAATCAATCAATAAAATATTTAATTCATTATCTTTAAATGCTCTACTCTATCTGGAAAATTTGTTTCTCAGAGGAGTATGAGTTAACAATTCCGAAAGAAAGTTCACAGTATACTGGGTAGTGAAGAACTCAGAAAATAAAAAATGATCATAATCATATTTCACAATGGCTGAGAAAGAAATCAAGGATGATGAATGAGGCAATTGTGAAAATGAACTCTGTGGAGCTAGATCAGATTTGGAATTAGTAATAAAATGCACCTGAATTGTGGTTTGTTGTTGTTGTGGTTATGGTCTAGAGATTTAACCCCCAGAGCCTCATCCATAAAAAGCAAATAATCTAACCAAATCTCTGGACCCAAAACACAGGAGTAGTTTAAATTAAGTACACTAGAGAGTACAATGCATTTAGAGTCTGCATGAGTTACTATCTGATATGCACTGAGAGTGTTTAAAAACAGCTACTCTTGAGAAGAATTACACGATCTATGGATACTAACCTTGGTTGCAAAATATATTTACCTTTTACAAGGAATAAGAGTTCCATGAAAAATGAAGTGATTACCTGGAAAAAGAAGAAGAGCCAGTGGGCATCTCTGGACAAATAGCTCCTATCATGGGGCTGGAGCAGTGACGCAAGGGGTAAGGCATCTGCCTTGCCTGCACTAGCCTAGGACGGACTTCAGTTTGACCCCCAGCGTCACATATGGTCCCCCGAGTCATGAGCAATTTCTGAGCACATAGCCAGGATTAACTCCTGAGTGTTAGGGAAAAACAACAACAACAACAACAACAACAACAACAACAACCAAAAAACCCCAAATTGCTCCTATCAGCTGCAGGCAATGTGAGCAGGGCTAAGCTCTGACTCATTAGCAAGCTCAACCACTTGGTCACAAGGACTAACTGGGACAGAGCAAGTGCTTGTGGTACATTTAGGAGATCTAAGCTAGCAAATGCTTAGACGAGAGTGGGGCAAAACACCAGCCAATTTGCTGAAGAAATAAACCCCCTATCCCAGATCCTTCCAATCATGAATAACAGGGAAAACAGGTAACAAAGACACAGGTAGCACAATCCCGACATCACTTAATAAAATAGTCTACAGTAGCTAGAATCTCTGCCTCAGAAAATATCTTTGCATAACCTAGTAGACCTCAGATATCAGCACTGAGAAATACTCAGATTCTAATCTATCACATTTATCAGAAAAAAAATAAATGTTGTCGCTATAGCCTATAGCGGGTTTCAACAAGTTAACTCAGATCTTCATCGGGTCAATATTTGGTTGTGCATTTTAGGATCAGTTCCAAGACAAGGGCCTAGGTAAGGGCCAGGATCAAGACCAGGACTAGGGCCAGGATGTGGATGACAGTGCAGTGATCAGAATCAGACCATCAGTGAGAGACACAACAACTGGGTATCGAGACTGCAGCAGACCTGGGGCCTACTTCCTCTGGGCTACCTTCCTCCCCATTGCCTTCATCCATCTGCCACTGCAGGAGGAGACTCTGGGGTTGTCTGACCCTGTTCTGGCCTACTGGCTGCCTGCTGATTATGAGGAAGAGTGGGCACTCCCCCAGTTTTGATCCTGTGCAAGAGGCACAATGGCTTCGCCAGCCCTCTGGTGAGTGGGTCAGGGGTCTTGGGCACTGACAGGAATGTTGGGTATCTTCAAAACAGAGGAAAGGATGATGCAGGAAAGGCACATCTTGATCAGGGACCACAAGACCAACCTTTTACATCAGCTAGGCAACTTTATCGTGGCTTAGGGAACTGCAACTTCAGTGCCAAGAACAAAGTTCATTGCCCTGCTCACATTGAAATAGGCTCTGTGTCCCAACCATGGGTTTCATGGATGTCTATATGGTGAGAATGAGTGAAAACAGAAAGTCCAGGATGCTGTGGGGACGATCACTATGATTCTGAACTGTTTCTTTGCTCCACGCTCTGCTTTAATTTGGATATTAAATTCTCTAAAGGTTATGTTCAGTAGGACAGAGAGGTTGGTGTTTGATGTCCAAGATACTTCTGAGTGTGAGGAGGCTCATTATTATAAACCGTTTGCTGCTTTTTTGAATGTTTTAAGTTTTGGTTTAGGTTGTTGTGAAAGAGGAGAATGAAAAACAGAGGAAAAGAGGGAGACAGAAAAAAAGATAGAGATAGAAAGACAGATGGACAGAGAAAGAAAGGAAAGGAAGGAAGGAAGGAAGGAGAAGGAAGAGAAAGAAAGAAAAAGAAAGAGTGGGAGCCAGAGTGGTAGTACAGTGGTAGGTTGCTTGCCTTGCATGTGGCTGACTCAGGACAGACTTTGATTTGATTCCCGGCATCCCATATGGAGTAACGCTGAGTGCCACTGGGTGTAGCCTAAAAACAAAAAGAAAGAAAAGAGAAGAAAGAGAAAGAAAGAAAGAAAGAAAGAAAGAAAGAAAGAAAGAAAGAAAGAAAGAAGAAAGAAGAAAGAAAGAAAGAAAGAAAGAAAGAAAGAAAGAAAGAAAGAAAAGAAAGAAAGAAAGAAAAAGAAAGAAAGAAAGAAAAGAAAGAAGAAAGAAAAAAGAAAGAAAGAGAAGAAAAAGAAAGAAAGAAAGAAAGAAAGAAAGAAAGAAAGGAAGGAAGGAAGAAGGAAGAAGGAAGAGAAGGAAAGGAAGAGAAAGAGAAAGAAGAAAGAAAGAGAAAGAAAGAAAGAAGAAGAAGGAAAGAAGAAAGAAAGAAAGAAAGAAAGGAAAAAGAAAGAAAGAAAGAAAGAAGAAAGAGAAAAGAAAGAAAGAAAGAAAGAAAGAAGAAAGAAAGAAAGAAGAAAGAAAGAAAGAAAGAAAGAAAGAAAGAAAAAGAAAGAAAGAAAAGAAGAAAGAAAGAAAGAAAGAAAAAGAGAAAGAAAGAAAGAAAGAAAGAAGAGAAGAAAGAAAGAAAGAAAGAAAGAAAGAAAGAAAGAAAGAGAAGAAAGAAAAAGAAAAAGAAAAAGAAAGATTAACTGGAGCCACCGAACTCTGCTGGATCTCAGATGCCAGCACCCTTCTGCCTCTCTACTCTGCTGTCCTGCATTTTCGGCCTGATTTCACCCTTGGTGCGGCCCATCAGCTAGCCTGCTTTCCTGTGAGCTTTCCGGGGAGTCTGCCTTCCCGTGAGCCTTCCGTGGAGGTGAGTCGACACGCCCAGAAAGGGAGGAGCCACTGAACTTCGCTGGATCTCAGATGCCAGCACCCTTCTGCCTCTCTACTCTGCTGTCCTGCATTTTCGGCCTGATTTCACCCTTGGTGCGGCTGATCAGCCAGCCTGCCTTCCTGTGAACTTTCCGGGGAGTCTGCCTTCCCGTGAGCCTTCCTTGGAGGTGAGCTGACACGCCCAGAAAGGGAGGAGCCACCGAACTCTGCTGGATCTCAGATGCCAGCACCCTTCTGCCTCTCTACTCTGCTGTCCTGCATTTTTGGCCTGATTTCATCCTGGGTGCGGCCCATCTGCCAGCCTGCCTTCCTGTGAGCCTTCCATGGAGGTGAGTCGACACGCCCAGAAAGGGAGAAGCCAGAGGAGCACGGTTGCTCCGCTCCCCTTCGCGACGGTGCACAGCATTTAGCCAATGAATACGATCACAACACGTAGAAAAACACGCAGTACTAGTGTGACAATGGGGAAACAACATGGGCCAGTGCCAGACATAGAGAATGAAGATGGCAACTCTGATGACTTGAACATGATCAACCACCTAGTCAGTCTCTCAGATAAGGAGTTTAGAGTTGCAATATGGAACATGTTCAAAGAACTCAAAGTATAGAAGAGAAAACTAAAAAGAATCAGGAGAATATGAAGATAGAAATGAGAAAACTCCAAACGGAAATTTCAGATCAAATAACAGGTCTGAGAAACTCAGTAGATGAATTGAAGAAAAACATGTTTGAGATTTCCCACAGGTTAACAGCAGCTGAGGATAGAATCAGTACACTGGAAGATGAGATACATAACAATTACATACAGCAGAAGAAATTGGAAAAAAGCCTCAAAGCAAATGATCAAACAATGGAAAAATTACTCAAAGAATGGGAACAGATGAAAATAGAAGTCTATGATAAGCTCAACAGAAACAACTTAAGAATCATTGGAGTCCCAGAGACTCAGGAAGAAAATCTCCGGGAAGAATCAACAGTCAAGAACATCATTAAAGAGAAACTACCAGAGATAATGAATACATGTGATCAAATCCTGCATGCCCGAAGAGTGCCAAGAAAGATTAACTCCCACATAACAAAGAAAAACATTAAGAACTATTATTACAAAGACACTCAATCGGAGAATGAAAATGGAGTGAAGAGAAGAGAGGGAGTTTACGGAAAAGAGTATTTTAGGAGTGAAAAAGATAGAATTATGTTAGGTGTTAGATTAAAAAAAGGCAGAAACATGAAGAGGTTAAACTTTTTGTACCATTGTTCATAAAATGATTAGAGTAAAAAGAATATTTTTATTGAAACACCAAGTTTCAGCCAAGAGACAGAACTCCTAACTCACTGTCAAATAGGTAGGTACTCATGCCAAAATGGAAGACAAAAAGATGAGTACTGAGACTGAGGAGGCAAGTCAGTGGGGACTTTGCTGCATTGGTCCCTATTTTGGAATGGCCTGAATTAAAAAAAAAATAAAAGGAGACCTGAAAGGAAAATCTGAGACGAGGTGGCCTCTGTTTAGAACTTCCAGCATCCCCAGAATAAACAGAGTATGGCCAAAAAGCATGGAGGCCTCTGGACATGTCAGGGGTGTTCCCCTGAATGTCTAGCCCTGGGAAACACAAAGATGGGAAGGATGAGACATAATGGAAGCCTGGTCCTTCAGGCTCCTGCCTGAAAGGATCAACTACAGAAAGCAGAATGGACAAGGCATCCCCAGCAACACCTTAGAAAAGTTGCACCTGAGCCAGTGCCCTTCCTTGGGTCCACACCTCAGATGAAAGTGTCACCTAAAGAAGGGATGGATTGGGCAGTCTGGAGTCTCTGTGGATGTATCTTATTTCTCATATCCTTAATTTCTGCATCAAATGTTGGAATAAGTAAGAGATCACCATGAGGGGTCAGAGAGATAGTACAGTGTAGAGCACTTTCTTTTTTTCTGACCTGAGTTTGATTCCTGGAGCACCTCCAGGTATGATTCCTGAGTGCAGAACAGGAGAAACCCCTGAACATTAAGGGAAAAAAAAAGAGATCACCAGTATTGACTGATCAGATATGAGATTGGACAGGTAAATAACAAGAACCATATGGAGACTGAGTCATGAAATTAAGCTTCCTTCTATTAAAGGTGTAGAAAGAATAGCATGAGAAAACAGAAGATTCTTTAGGCCATAGGAAAAGGAGGCGATTTATAGCCTCTGAGATCTTTCTTTACAGATGAACTCCCATAGAACAAAGAAAAACATTAAGAATTATTATTACAAAGACACTCAATCCTTTCTAGGAAATCTTTTTCCAGTGTCAGGCAGAAAGCTGAGCCAGACATGCTGCTCATTGGCTTTGGCATCCAAAGTTACGAGCACTGAACTTTGCATTGTGGATAAAAGGAGGTTCACAGGCTGCTTTGTTGTCCAAGTGGCTTACCCTAAGAGACTTTCTGGATCGCCTTACAAAACTTCTTTCTAGATGGTTTTTAAACCCAGAGACTGCAGCTGAGCTAGAAACAAGAATAGAAAACATACTTGATACAATTTCTGCATGTGTTTGCTGCTAGCCTCAGGGTTCCCAGTCCACTCTCTGTATCACATATGGCTCTGTAAGCACCACCAGCACTAGGTCCTGAGCATCACTGATGGAGCCCAAAACCACCCTCTCCCCTCCTGAAATAAATATTTCCTCAGCACAATTGTTTCCAACTGAGGACCCATCAAGCATTTCCTTCTTGGAACAACATAATAATACATATTTCTTTTACTGCAGGCATTGAAATTGAAATATAATGGGACCGGAGCAGTGGCACAAGGGGTAAGGCATCTGCCTTGCCTGCGCTAGTCTAGGACGAACATGTTTCAATTCCCCCAGAGTCCCCAAGCCAGTAGCGATTTCTGAACGAATAGCCAGGAGTAACCACTGTGTGTCACCGGGTGTGGCCCAAAAACCAAAAAAAAAAGAAAAAAAATTTAATATGACGTTATTTCAGTCCTTTAATTTTGGAGCTGGTCCTGTTGTCTCTTTTAGTTTTGTTATTACAATTTTCACAAAAATTCAAACCTTATAATAATGAGTATTCCACTTTCCTTACCTCAGTGGGAGGCATTGAATTAATCTAGTGTGACTTTCATGAAGGCAAAATCATAATTTTTCCAAGTCATCTTCATGAAGAGTGAGATAAAATAGAATAGTTATGATATTTTTTTACTTTTTTCTACAATAGTTTAGTATAGATGTCATCAATTTAGCTTTTAAATTTTTGTTGTTTTGTTTGTTTTGGGTCACACCCAGCAGCACTCAGGGATTATTTCTGGCTCTGCGCTGAGAAATTACTCCTGGGGGCCGGAGAAGTGGTGCAAGCTGTAAGGCTTCTGGCTTGCCCGTTCTAGCCTAGGACAGGTCTGCCTCTGGCCTCCTGTAGAGAACATGATGACAAACCAAGCATGGCCATTCTCCCCAGCCAATGAGCGTGCAGACCAGGACCAGAATGAAAAGCAGGAGCAGGGTCAGGACATGGAGGAGCAGTGCAGTGACCAGTATCAGACCATCACAGGGAGATGCAATAACAAGTGGGTACCTGGGGTAAAGGTGTCTAGGGGCTCCCTCTTAACTCTCACCCACCTCATTGACCCCTTCTGGTCCATCTGGTCCTGCAGGAGGAGACCCTGGCTTGGGTCCTCCAATCAGGCCCTGGCCCGCTGGCTGCCGGCCGTATATGAGGATGGGAGAAGCCTCCCTTTGGGTTGGACACCAGAAAAAAAAGCACAATGGCTTTTCCCTCCCTCTCGTGAGTGGGGCTGGGTGTCTCCAAGGGTGGTGGCAGAATGTGGGGTGTCTTCTTAACTCAGTGAGGGGATGCCAGTGGGGAGGGGTGGAGCTAGAGAAGGTCATCTCTTCTGGGGACTGTGGGGCTGACTCATCACCCCAGCAGGTTAGTTCTCAGACACCAGACAAGTTGGGAATTCCCCAGTCATGCTAACCCATCTTTTTTCCAGGTGCGGGATGTTTCCAACACGATCATGGGATTCTCTACTGCCAAACTGACCTCTGACTTGCGCCTGACACTCATGGTCCCACAGTTTGGGCAGTTCCTCGAACATGACTTAGTCTTCAATGACATGTTTTCAGACAGAAACTACTTTCAGGTGCTTTACTCTTCAAAGAGAGACTCCACTGAGATAGGTGCTGACTGCCACAAGACCTGTGCTCAGATACCGCCTTGCTTCCCCATCAAGGTACCTGCCCATATCCTGTCCTGCCCCTGGGACCAGAGCTGGGCACAGGGTAAGATGTGTCAGCCAGGAACATTCACAGCTGCCTCAAAACTGAGAGGACAGGGACGAGAAGCCTCCTCTGTGTTTGAGAGCGGGTTCTCTGGGCAGGGGGCAGGAGACAGCAGAGAGGAAACTTCCCCACTACATTGACTCCCCTTTCAGATTGGGAGATGTTCATGGCATGACTGGGGATCTAATCCTTGACAGGTTTTACCCCTGGCTACTCATCTCTGGCAGAATCTAAGGTGGGAGAACCTCCACATCTCCCTCTGACAAGTTAGCACTGGGTAGTCAATGGCACCCCCAAAGGGACTCGCCTTCCTCCAGGACATCTGCTCCCCAAGTTGCTGGCTTGGCGGCATTTTCAAAGGGTTTTGCTGAGCTACCTGATCTGCTGCGTCTCCTTCACAGAAGAGGGTGGGTTTCATGGAATTCAGGAAGCACAAGCTTCCTGGTCTGGAGAAGGAAGGGCTCACCCACCTCTGTACAGAGGCCTTGCTGCTATTCTCTTCTCTGTTAGCCCCAAGAAGAGAGGAAGATGGAGGAGATGCATTTCTCCACTGCCCAGCTGCTAGGATTGCAAGTATTAAGGCTGCTCACACTGACTTATTGAGTGAGTTCAGTCTGAGTCAAGAGAGCCACCTGGAGGAGGTCACTTTTGAGCAAGGTGTAGATGCCAGGGAAATAAGGAAGAGCAGTGAGTTTGTGTGTGTGCCATGGACTCTTCTTCCACCTAGGTGTCTCCCTCTGACCCACGCTCTGAGAGCATCGGGGACTGCCTGCCCTTCTTTCGCTCGACATCTGCATCCTCTGATAACAGGAGCCATGTGCGTGAGCAGATGAACGTGGCCACCTCCTTCCTGGATGCCAGTATGGTGTACGGCAGCGACGAGTTCATGGCCCAGCGGCTGCGCAATCTCACAGATCCAAACGGGCTGCTGGCTGTCAATCAAATGTTCCAAGATCAGGGCCGAGCACTGCTGCCCTTTGACAATGTGGTCCCCGACCCCTGCCAGCTCACCAACCGTTCTGCCAACATCCCCTGCTTCCTGGCAGGTGAGAGTCACAAGGTGGCAGGAGGCAGCTGCTTCACTCAGGTCTCATCGTTCAGAAGCCAGCAGGATGTGCCCTAGGTGGAGGGCGGGAGGAGGTTGCAGAGCAGGAGGCCCAGGGCAGAGATAAGCAGAGATGAGCTCAGGCCTGTTCTTGGCTACTTATGTGCCTGTGGGGAGCAGGTGTCCCAGGCAGAATATGACAGCTAGCTCCCCCCATTTGGTATCCAAAGTCCAACGATTGTTTCTGTTCAGGCTTTATGCACCTCTGCCGGATCCTATCTATCCTCCAGGAAGCTTCTCTACCTTCCTCTGGCTTGCCATGTTCCCAGGCCCGAGGGCTAGGCAGGGACTTCCCTCTTGTTTTGGAAGCCCATATATGCTCTCTTCTCCAGACAAAAGCTTCTGTGGGATGAGGATGGTTCCAGTTATGTCAGATTTTTACGTGTGTGTGTGTGTGTGTGTGTGTGTGTGTTTTGTGTGTGTGTGTGTGTGTTTGTGTGTGTGTGTGTGTGTGTGTGTGTGTGTGTGTGTGTGTGTGTGTGTCCGCCGTACTCCGGATGGCTATGAAAGGGAGGAATTACTACCAGCTTCCTTTTCTGTGGAAGAAACTGAGGCTGGGCAGAGTAGCAGTAAGGCCCTAGTCCATCAGATGAGACAGTGGTCATGAGAGTCCAGGCCCGAGCTCACCCTCCCTGCCCCAGGACCGCCTGCAGGGTGGCTTCTGCTACTCAGGCTGGTTCTTCTCTTTGCTCCTTGCAGAGCCCAAGAGAACAGGGCTGGGAGGAACCAATGAGCCTGTACAGGTGTGAGCAGGAGCCCTTGATGCCACCTGGGAGGCCTTTGATCACTGTGGACTCCCAAGAGTGCCCAGTGAGCATCAGATTGTGCCAAGCTTGAAAACACCTGTTTTCCTAACTCTGGAGAGCAGGTGAACAGATTCAGGCAGGGCCCAGGAAGTGCTCTATCCCTGGGGAAGGTGGGCCAATGTGTGACCCCATCACCTCCACACTGTGACTCAGGCCACCTTCCCAGGGGAGCTCCAGACATGGGTCAGAGATTATCCTGTCCTATACCAGCATTTCCTGGACCTCTGCAAGGGTCCAGCCTCACTGTCTCCTTCTGTCCCTCTGAGCTCGAGGCAATACCTGGACTTAGGAAACTCCCACACATAGTGAGCCCTGTGGCCTGGCCTAAGCCCATCCAGCAGCCCAGTACTTCTCAGGTCCAGATGGCCTCTGTCTGGGTTTCTAAACATGGTGTTTTCCAGGTGATCCCCGAGCCAGTGAGACCCTGGCAATGATGGCCCTGCACACCCTGTTTCTGCGAGAGCACAACCGACTGGTGATGGAGCTGAAGCGCCTGAACCCCCACTGGTTTGGGGAGCAGCTGTACCAGGAGGCTCGCAAGATCATGGGTGCTATGATCCAGGTGGGGCAGGAGTGAGGCAGGTAGAGAGAGCTTCTGAGGAGACTCCCAGCTCTTGGAAAGCCTGGAAAAGGTGTCCCTAAAACCTGGTTTCTGCTCTCTTCTGGTCCCCCTGACACCTAATGCCTCACTTTACCCTTGAGAAGAGAATGAGGTGTGCAGATAGGAAGGACCGGGGGGGGGGGTATTTAATTCACGACTAACACCTGTTCATGGCTGTGGATGTATCAGGTTTGAGGTGCTGGCACTGACTTTCTTGCTTTCTCTTCCAGATTATCACCTACCGAGACTTCCTGCGCATGCTTCTGGGTCCAGTCCACTATGCTCGTTTCATAGGGCCATACCAGGGTTACTGCTACAAGGAGGATCCTCGGGTAGCCAACATCTTCACCATGGTCTCCCGCTTCAGCCACACCATGATGCAGCCCTTTGTGCCTCGCTTGGACAGCCAGTACCGTGCCACCAGCCCTACCTCGAAGGTGGCCTTGAGTGATGCCTTCTTTGCCACCTGGCGTGTGGTACATGAGGATGAGCTGGTCTCTCCAGAGAGGTGTGGGCAAAGCGAGACTGGCCACTGCTGAAGAGGGAGTCGCTGATCTCAGAGGGCTATGGGGCAGTGGGACCCAAAGGAGCTGGTCCTCACCTCCTCTGAGACTGGATGGCCCTTGACAGGGTTTTCTTTTCTTTCTTTCTTTCTTTCTTTCTTTTGAGGGGGGCACACCCAGTGATGCTCAGGAGTTATTCCTAGCTATGCACTCAGAAATTGCTCCTGGCTTGGGGGACCATATGGAATGCTGGGGGATCAAACCTCGGTCCGTCCTAGGTTAGCCGCGTGAAAGGCAAACACCCTATCGCTTGCACCACCACTCCAGCCCCATTGACAGAGTTTTCTGCCTCCTTTCTCCACATTGATCTCTGTTTGCTGAGACAGAAGCAAAAAAAAGGCAAACTACTGGCTCATCCTGCTGATATGGCCCTGGTGGAGGTCATGAGACAGGGCTGCTGCAGTCAGGACAAAATCATTTCTCTTCTCTTGTCCTCCTACAGGTGGCATTGACCCCATCCTCCGAGGCCTCATAGCCACACCTGCTAAGAGCAACCAGCAGAATGCCATGGTAGTTGATGAGCTTCGGGAGCGGCTGTTTAAGAGTGTGAGCAGGGTTGGGCAGGACTTAGTAGCCATCAACCTGCAACAAGGCCGAGATCATGGCATCCCAGGTGAGGGGCCCTTCCACTCCCTCATGGCTGCTGGCTCAGGGTGCCTCAGGAAGGAGCCTGGGACTTGGACAGAAAGAATCTTGGTGCTTGTTGGTGACTGGTACTATGGAGAGATGCATACACTATAGTTGGGGCATCCATCAGCATAGAGGTTCTGGGGCTGTTGGTGTGTGGCCTGACCAAGTCAAGCTCTAGAAGTGGAGGAAGGAGAGCTGGCCTGGTCGAGCCAAGGTCACATTTGGTTGAAAGACCAAGAGAGGGAATCCCTCCATTAGGTTTGTCTCTGAAGAGGATAGTAAGGCCTGAGTGGAGACAAATAACCCAAAAAATTTGTAAAGCTTAACATGTAATCGGATCATCAACTGAGAACACTCAGGCATACAGTGGTGCATTTTCTCTCATGGGAATACCTGTGTCTGGGGGTGTAGAGGGAAGAGTCCCTCCTTGCCATGAAGGTTCCAGGTGGATGATCAGGCTGCAGTGCTCTGGGAGGCTCTCATGGGAGCCGACAAAGCCTGAGCTGCCGGGAGTATGTGAAGCTGTCAGGTCCAAGATTCCTTGGCTGTTGGGTGAGGTCCAGATGGGTAGACCCACCCAGTGATGGTGACAAGCATCTTGGCAGCAGGCGCAGAGATGACAGAGGAGCTCTGACACTGAAGATGCTGCCCCAAGCCCACTCTGCCAGAAGAGGAGTTTGAGTCAGCAGAGTGTTTCTGTTCAGTCCAATGAGTATACTGTGGGAGGTAGGGGTGAGCTTTGTCCTGCCTTCCATGCCTAAGAGGAATATGCTAGAACTGGAGGGCAAGTGTGCTGATTGACCCTCCCAGCACACACAGGCCTGAGAAGCTGCTTCCTGCTCACTTGAGCGCCCTGCTGGGGAACCGAGTTAACAGCCTGGATCAGCACAGTTCTGAATCCCCTCCTGTTCCTCCCTGTCCTTCCAAACTGACCAGAGGACATGGACTGTGAGTGGTCCTCCACAGCATGAATAGTCCTGATTCTTGCTCTCCCTTTATCCTTCTCCACCTCTTTCTTCACTGTGATGGCATGATAGAGATGGGTACCAATGTCTAATGCCTCAAATAAAAGCACTTGAGCCCCTCACAGTATGGTAGAAGGACAGATGTTGGATTCCATGTCTGACAGTGCTTCTGGCCTTCCCCTTTAGGGTACAATGCATGGAGGGGCTACTGTGGCCTCTCCCAGCCCAAGACCCTGGCTGAGCTCAGCGTGGTGTTGAAAAACCAAATCTTGGCAAGAAAGTTCATGGAGCTCTACGGGACGCCTGACAACATTGACCTGTGGGCCGGGGCCATTGCTGAGCCCTTTGTTAAAGGGGGCCGTGTGGGGCCTCTCCTGGCTTGTCTGTTGGGGAAGCAGTTCCGCATAAGCCGCAGTGGAAACAGGTGAGGTGTTTTGTGCGTGTACCTGACCCTTTGTACTTCTTTCATCGTCTTGCCAGTCCCTGGAATCTGGTGCTTAGAGGCTGCTCATGGAAACATGGGGTGAACCTGCTGAAGGGGTCATAACCAAGTGACAGAGAAGACTGCAGCCAAAAGCCACTGCAGTTAGAGCCTCACTTGGGCTCTCTGTGCCACCCTGGGTGAGGGGAGGCTCCTTCTGGTTGCTCTCTCACATTTTACTATGGCGATGAGCCCTGAGCACCCAAATGCCAGGTGCTTGTGAAATGGGGTGCTCACGTGACCCTGATAGGATGTGTCCATGAGTGAAATGGGGCTGTGTCTGCTGGTGGGAATGTCTCAGCTAGCTGGGAAGATGCTGATGCTGTTTGCTGTCCCCACATGTAACGCTCTCAATGGCCTCTGCAGGTTCTGGTGGGAGAAGCCAGGCGTCTTCACAGAGAGGCAGCGGGAAGAACTGCGCAGAATTTCCTTGTCAGCAATCATTTGCGACAATACCGGCATCATCACCGTGTCCAGAGATGTTTTCAGAAACGCCAAACACCCGGAGCAATTTGTGAGCTGCAGAGACATCCCCAGGATGAACTTGTCCTACTGGCAAGGCCAATGAGGCCTCTGCACATATGAGATGGGCCCTCCTCCTATTGCCCCCCAATAAGTCTGCTCCTCCCAATAAATGGGGCTGAGCAGGAGGGTCCTCAGGCCCATGCTTGAGTGTCCATTGAGAGGACCCTCTGACACCAGTCTCTGTGCCCTTGAGTGTGAGTGAATCTTAAAAAAAGGCTCCAGTGGAAATCCAGGACAGGGGAAAGGTAGCAGCATTAGGGCAGGGCATGTACATGTTCCCGTAGCAACTAGAGTTGAGTAGAAAAACAGTCCAAGCACAGAATCTAGGAAAAAAACCCTTATATTTCAATATACAAAAGAACCCAATGTAAGTTTCCATGGACTACTCACACACAGCTGCCTATTTTGTATCTATGGTTTTTGGGGTCACTTCATGTGGTGCTGGGGTCATCACTGATGGGGCTACAGACGAGACTATGCTTGCTGCATGCAAGGCAAACTACCCTGAAAACATCTCTGTGGTAGAAACACTGCAGTGATCCCAGAGAACTGCATCTTACAGGCACTTTGATCTTCTGCATCGGTGCATGGGTGGTTGAGACTTGGCATTGAACTTTGAGGTTCTCATGCCATAAGAGCTGGCCACCTCCTGCCTCTTCCCTCGTCTTGGGAAGGAGAAAAGCAGCCAAGGGGTCACCTCTGGGCCAGAAATCAAGAAGAACCATAACTGGCTGCACAGTGGGATTCAACATTTGCAGGTCCCCTCTCAGGAACTCCACTGGATGGGGAATGAATGAGCTTGGGTACTGTGCTATATCCACATATGGGAGAAGATCCCTCTGGTGGCAGGGGTGGCCAAGCCCTTCAGAGACTTTGCCCATCAAAGGGAAATTGAAGCGTCCTGCAGGCCTCAGTCTCAGTGCTGAGGGCCATGTTGTGGAGACTAGGACACAAGGGCACCCGGCGGGCTGAGTAGGTCCTGGGGGAGGCTCTCTCGGGCCTCATGCATGCGGCGTCTGGCTCGTTGGAAAGCCTCTGCAGGGAGACAAGGACCGGCTGGTCAGCTGGCCTGAAAGGGAAAATGGTGGGGGTGGGGCTACACTGCTTGAATAGTGTGTGGGGACCTACCCAGAACCGCGTGAACAGAGCTGTGCTGGTCCAAGCCCTGAAGTTTGTCCAGCACGCTCTTCATCCTTCTGCGGAGGGAGCATGACTCCAAGAAGACCCTGCTTGGAAGAGGCACATGCATGAGGAGGGCTCAGCACATGGGCATGAGGGACCAGGGGCCAGGACCCACCTGGACTGCTGCAGACAATGCAGGCGGAAAGTGACGCTGCCCGTAGTCTCTGTGCGTAGCCCGAAGCGGCTCAGCCTCTCCCCCTGAGGATATGGGGAGACCTCAGGACCAACCCTGCTACTGCGTCCCATCCTCAATCTACCCCTGGGGAAGCTCCAAGTACCAGCACCCTGGCTCCAGCACTACCAGCCCACCATGTCCTGAGTACACTGCCAGTAAGGGGCCATTGCCCTGCTCTGAGGGCCAGTGCTCACAGGCTGGCAGCTACCACTCTCCTACAAGGTGCAGGAAGGAAGGGCTAAGTCATGCACTGTCCATTGCTGTTGCCTTGTCCACCTTTTCCAGGAGGCACCTCGGCCCACAGCAGGCTATAGCCCCGATTTTACTCACCTTGAAGGTTCCCGGGATGTGCACATAGGAGAGGTCTTCCAGTTCCACAGATCCACCCAGGAAAAACCTCCTCAGCTCGGCCACTGTTCCAGGCTCCACCGGCCTCCACATGGGGACAGTCAGCATGTGAGAGCCTGTGCAGGGATAGGAGAGTGGCTGGCCACAACGCCGCTGGGCCCAGTCCAGGTCATACCCAAAAGACCGAGTACCCCTTGTAGCTGCCTTTGGTGTGCAAAAGCACTTTGGAAATATATCTCAGTGGTAACTGTTCTTCCTGCTACTCCAGAACAATTGTCCCCTCCCAATGACTCAG
Source organism: Suncus etruscus (assembly GCF_024139225.1). Lineage (NCBI taxonomy): Eukaryota > Metazoa > Chordata > Mammalia > Eulipotyphla > Soricidae > Suncus > Suncus etruscus. The sequence goes on along the minus strand of NC_064848.1, from coordinate 175,347,947 downwards.
CCTCCTGCCAAGTAAAATGCAGTCAGTCCTCCACATTTCCAAGTAGAAGTGTGAGGATCACTGGGATTTTGCTTCACAAAAGCAGGCGTTTAGCCAATAGAACGCTTGCTACAAAGTCAATTCAGGTCCCAACACTGAGAGCCCTGGGCCATATTGTCAGTCCCTCAGACTGCTCCCAAATCTGAGGGTTAAGGGTGAGACAATCACATGTCAGAAGTTACCCACGAAGCCTTCTCCAAGGTGGGAGACCTCATCAATGCTCCCCAGAAGCTTCCAAAAAGAAGTCCCACCTGCCCACCTAGTTAGACAATCTAACTGGAGGGGTCAGAGTGTCCCCAGTAAAAGGTTGAAGGGGTCACAGCAGTAGGAGCCATTGGTCACCTGGGCTGGTGGGTAGCATCAATGCGCCGTAGCCTTCCACACGGTACCTCTGCCAGAAGTCCAGGGACAGCACCTCACAATAGAGCACTGGCCACTCCAGGGCAGCATCTGGGGTGGGACCAGCACTAGTTCACTGGGGCCCCAGGTCACATCACACCCCAATGAGCTTTGACTCACCAGTGGTTCTGTCCTGCTGTAAGAAGAAGGCCTCCAAGGAGAATGGGTAGGAGAAAAACGCCACCTTGTCCTAAAGGACACAAAGTGTCACTGGAAGTGCACATACTTCTTTCAAAGGAACAATGCCTTCCTGGGAAACCCCAGAGAAGAAACAGGAAGTAGAGAGATAGTGGTCCCCAGGACAGGCTGCTATGCCCCAAAATCAGAGAACAGAGTTGATATCTGAGCCCACCTCACAGCCCAGACCCAAAATGAACTCTTCCATGCAGCCTGGCTGATGGTCTCAGGACACGACCAGCAGAGTCCCGATCCCCACCAGTTATCCCCTTCGCCTCCTCCGTACCATTCCCACGGACTTTGTGACGCAGGTCTGTGTTATTCCTGACAGCTGATGGACTTCTGGGCTTGACCAGTCTGAAAGCCAAAGGCCACTGAGTGTGAGGGCACCAGGAACAGCACAGCTGAGAGACATAGGCGGAGTTTCCCATCCACCACTCCGAGTTGGCAGGTGGTCTGTCACCACACATTGTCCGAGTTGCCATGGGCTGCTCATTAGTCACCAGGGACATATAGTCACCAGAGATAAAGAGTCCTAATGTATGGATCTAATCTTCTAGGGTGAAAGAAAAGGACACAAGTCATTAAGCAAGAACTTTCCTATCGGGAAGGTAAGGAGACATACCGAGGCAATGGGAGGGTGAGAGTTCAAGCCCAGGAAGAGCCATCAGACACTCAGGGCCACATCAGCACAGCAGGGATTGGGCCTGAGATGTCCCAGGCAGGGGAGACAAACATGGCTGTGCATGAACAGATAAAGTGTCCAGGAGAATGTCACTGCAGACAGGAGATCTGGATTCAGTCTGAGTTTGGCTCTAAGATTTGGTGATCGTAAGCTAAAGAGAGAAACAATTGGTATCTGTTTGTAAATCTCCATCTAGCAATGGTACATGTGGCAGCTGAGCTGTAAGAGGGAGTAAGGGGATACAGAGGATAAGTGAGAATGGACAGGATTATCCTCAGCAAGACATGATCAGAGGCACGAAAAGAGACAAGTGACTGTATCTTTACAAGTTTAAAATGGAATTTATAGGTATAGGGAGGGATGGGCCGAGGAAACTGGGGGGAACAGGGACCAAGGCTGCTGCCTCTCCTGGGACCCAACCCTGAATGTATGTCACTGGCATTGTGATGAGGGGCATTACCACAAGGGCAGGTGTGAGGTAGGGGGCACAGAGAAATCTTGGCTCATCTTAAGCAAGGTTATAATAGAGGAAACTGGAAATGCTGAGAGAACAAGACTAGAGTGAAAAAATTGGGTGTCAGAAGCACAGAAAGACACTCACACCATGGAATAGATGAAGTAGTCACCAGTGCCTCCAAGCCAGGCTTACATCCGGCTCTAAATATTTCATATAAGTAGGAATGGATAAGGAGGCCTGGAGCGACCAACAAGAGAGACATGGAACTAAGAGAAGAGTTTCAGGGAGGAAAGTGAATCTATCAGAGGCTTCAGAGGTCAAGTAAGGTCAAGTAAGAGGTCAAGTAAGTCAACACAGGGAAAGTTCCACATGATTTGAAAACAAGGACATGGAGATAACCTTGAAGTAACAATTGTACAGATGAGAAGAGAAGGCAGGAGTCTGACTAGCAGATCTGGAAACCATCAGAACAGGTACAGCAAGTTTCTGACGGTCACTTACTCGAGGTTGGCAGTTCCACAAAGAAGTGCACATAAAGATTGTCATATTCGTAGCCTTGGGCTGAAACTGAGAGAACAGGAAAGGCCATTTCAGTCTATGCTCTGTCCTCCTCAGCACTCCACCCACCAGGAGCAAGTCTCTCAGTGCGAGAACCTGCAGGGATGACTCCCACTGGAGTCTATTAAGCATTGCGGACAACCACAGCGAGGAGACTGCCCAACTCTATCCAGCCTAATGTGTGAGAGAGTGCTCCCCGCAGACAAGACACTTACCCACCTCTCCATTCACAAAGAGCCGCAGTGCACCAGGGACAGGCTGGATGGAAAGAAGGGATAAAAGAGGAAAGTGGCCCCTCAGAACCCCTCCACAAATCCCCCAAAAGGCCCATGCTTCCTCATGACTTTCCCACAGAGAAGCTTCCTTCAACCTGTCACTGGACAGGCTAGAGTGACTCAAAATGCTTCAAGGGCCTGAATGTGGGGGAACTTAGAAAAAGAACAGTCAAACAAGGCAACAATAGCACCCTTCAGGACAGAGGGTTTCTGCATAGAATCCAAGGAGACTGCATCCCCCTTATTGGGATATGGACAGAATTCAAGAAGACTGGGTCTCCCTTTGTCAGGATCTGGGTGTCTCCTCTGACAATATGTCTCTGAACTTTGGTGGCCAAATCAACATAAGAAATCACTAGAGGAACTGGAGCAATAGCACAGTGTGGTAGGGTGTTTGCCTTGCATGCAGCCAACCTGGAGACAGACCCGGGTTTGATCCCAGCATCCTATATGGTCCACCAAGCCTGCCAAGAGTGATTTCTGAGCACAGAGCCAGTAGTAACTCCTGAGCATTTATTTATTTTATTTTATTAATTAATAAATTAAAATTTTAATTTAATTTAAATTTAAAATGTGAATTATTAATTTAATTAATTAATTTAAGAAAAAAATCACTAGAGGGGCAAGAGTGATAGTACAGCAAGTAAGGCATTTGCCTTGCATACAGTCCATCAGGGTTAAACCTCTGTTATCCCATATGGTCCTCTGAGCACCACCAAGTGCTACTCCTGCATGCAAAAATAGGAGTAACCCCTGAGCATCATTGGGTATAGCCCCCTCAAAAAAAAAACAATACAAATTTTAAAAAGTCCTGAGAGTTTGCTTTCCCATGGCACAATGGACCTGGTTTTTACACCAACAAGTGGAACTGTCACCAAATGGACTCAGAATATCTAATACAACTGTTCATATAGACTTTTTAGACCCCAAAAATCTCACAATTAGAAGTGACAACACTTTCCTCTCTATGGGCATGGAGGGAGAATATCCAGATAAAGAACCAGGAAGACTTATTTCCTCGTTCTATTGTGTTTCAAATTCATCTGAAAGCCACAGATGGACACATTACCATCAATACAAACTCAAAATCACCTAAGTTTAGAGAATAGTAAATAAGTAAAAATCCCTGACATGTCTTTCCCACACACGACCCAACTATCTCTCAGTCTCTGCAAACTCACTCCCTGGACTGAGCTTCCCACTCTCTACCTCAAATGAAGCTGTCAACCTCCAATCCTGGAAACCCCAGAAGGGACTATACTTTATGTGTCACACGTCTCTCACTTCTGAAGCACAAGGGCAGATAAAGCCAATCTACTGAACCCATCATACAGAGCTGACTCCAGCTTGCTGTATTCTTGAAGCTAAATACTCACCATCTCAAAGTCAGTGCCCACCAGGCTGTTGAGGTATTCCCTGTGCCGGCCATAAAGCTGAAGAGATAAAAAACACAGGAAGCACAGGAGGTGACATGATCAGATCAGGGTTACATCAGGAAAAGCAATGAAAAAGGAAGCCACCAGAAGAAAGACCACAGGCCAGAGGAAGCCTGACCATGAGTATGAAGAAGTACCAGAGGTATGGCCGGAGACCATCCCCAATGCCTAACCTTGGGCACATCACTTAACTTCTCCGTCCCGGCTCCCCACCACTGAGATGCTATGATGAGGGGTGCTTCTCCAAGGCACAGTCCCAGGGAGATAAGTAAGGGAGGACCTGGCATCTAGCACAGCAAAGTCCCATGATGGCCCCATATGGAACAGAGATAGTCCAGCTCAGAGAGGCCTCCTCAGTCAGGCAAAGGCAGTGGTGAGCAATTCTGGTCCTGCTGCTGTCACCCTCAGCTTGGCCTGGCCCCCTAAATTTAGGCCCAACCCCTGACCCAAACCCACTCTTACATCTTTGAACACACGCTGTTCCCGCTCCTCCTCTTCCTTCTGCGCCAGCGCTGACACATTGTGGACCGTGTACTTCCACATTTCCTGCTTATCTCCCTCAGTCTCGATTCTGTAATTAGAGCCACACAGAACCATATCAAGGAATGTGCACAGGGCCCAGATATCACCTGAGTGATCTTGTCTCTCAATGTACTCCATCAAGGCCATGAGCACTGGGATGAGGTATGGATACCAAATGGCGAGGCACAAAGCAATCCAGACTGGACTCACACAGTCCAGGAATTCAGACTGCAGAGGTTCCCCATTCACTGGGGACCCCTATGCAACAGTGGCTTGAATCTGTTTCTCTCCCCCAGGAAATTAGCAGCCCAGTCTTGAGATTTTTCTGATTTGCTCTGACTCATTGGCTCCTGTGTCCCAGGCCCTATCTATGCAGTTGAGATCTTTTTACCTCATGTTATGTTACTATCAAAACCCAAGATGAGAAACAGCCCCACTGCTAGCAGAATCTGTGACCCAGAACAGAATATGAACCATTGCTGGAAATAGAAACATTTGACCAAGCAAAGGTGCCTTCTGAGAATCTCAGCCAAGAGAAGATATAAAGGATGGAGCACAATTGACCTTCCTTCCTCCTCACCTGTAGGGTCCTCGGAGGCCAGTAAAGTCGGGTCTGACAGTGATTACACCACTGTTATCCACCTTCAGAGTGCATAGGACATGTTCGTGCTTCTTGTAGCCAAGCCTAAAAAGCAGGACAGTGGCATGCAGGTTTGGCAGTGCTGCTACTCCTCAGGAAAGGGAGCAGAGTCAGCACCGTGAGGGCAAGGACATGGGATGGAAGGACACGGATCATGTTCTGATGTATTTCCATGACCAAGACATCATACACAAGGAAGAAAATGTCCTTTCTTCCAAAGATGGAGATGACTGTGACAACCCAGGGGGTGGTAGGTGAGAGAAGTGGAGGAGGCTGTGAGGGAGCCAAGCGACATTTCACTCACTTTCCAGGGGGTCCCAGGTCCGCCATGATGTACATTGTCTGCAGGGGTGTGTTAAGGACATGGTTGCTCCTGACAAATTCTTCTGAGGGCTGCCAGGTGATGATGCGGGACTTGAGGAGGCCGCCCTCCCTAGGAGATGCAATATCAAGTCACGTCCCTGTCCCCCCAGCCCTGAAAACACTGGGAGGAGAATGGAGGAATAACTCAGGTGGAGGCCCAATACCTGGAGGCCACAAGTACCAGGAGGTGGACAGCCCAATATTGCTGGCCTGGAAGGCCCAGGCACCCCCTAGCTCACACTCACTCACATGCCTCGCCTATCCTGCCGGCGTCGTCTGACATTGGCCATTCTCTCCACCAAGAATGAAGGCACCTCCTGGGCTGCAGTGGTCATTTTCTGACAGTGCTGGGGGAAAAGATCGGTTTTGGTCAGTGCCACATGGCTCAGGCATCTGAGTAAGGGATCTGTTATATGAATCTTGTCTAGACTACAGCATGAGAGGACCAACCTCTTCACAGGTACACAAATAATGGAAGGGGTCAGGTACAAAGAGCCCAAGCACAAATCCTGTCACACTCTGGTTGCCCTTAGCTTACAGCACCTCATTATCCTCTTCCTGTCATAAGAGCCTGCAGACTCTGAGCAGGTAAGAACAAAAAGCTGGTGAATAGCCCTGCTCAAATTGATACTCATGATATTGATGGGGAATGACAAACAGGACACAAAGATTCTGTGTAGCATCTTCCTGTGGGGAACCCAGCACAGATTATATTTTATTCGAGTTTCCCCACAGAACACCCACCTTCCATATGCTGCTAACCCACAGATCTCCTAAGCAAAACAGTAACTTTTCAAAAACCCTGACACCTGTTCTATGTACAGATCTGCAAGGGCAGAGACAAAATCAGAGAAGATGGGACTAGAGAGATAGCACAGCAGTAGGGTGTTTGCCTTGTATGCAGCCAACCCAGGACGGACCTGGGTTCGATTCCCGGCATCCCATATGGTCCCCTGAGCCTTCCAGGAGCAATTTCTGAGTGCAGAGCCAGGAGTAACCCTTAACACTGCTGGTTGTGGCCCAAAACCAAATAAGTAAATAAATAAATACAATCAGAGATTTTCTCTTTTTATTTTTATTTTTGGGCCACACCTCCTGGCGCTCAGGAGTTATAGTTATTCCTTCCTCTGTGTTCATAAATTGCTCCTGGCAGGTCCAGGGGATTCTATGGGATGTTGGGGATTTTATGAGATGCTATGGGAACTCAGGTCAAGGTAATGACCTTTATGCAAAGTAAATGCCCTACTCACTGTGCTATTGCTCCAGCCCCACAAAATCAGAGAAGATTTTTGATCCACCTTCCCTCAGGATTTTCAAGTGTCCCTAAGAAAAGAAAATATCTAACAGGACTAAAGCAAGTACCTAATCCAATCCAAGAAGTTTGGGATTGGCAAACTGCAGACATGGGCCATTTTCCATGCTGCACAGAATTCCACTTTACATTTCAAACATTTAAATGTGACCAAATTCCACCAGGAATTCTCTCAGGATGGCTCTAGACCAATGCCAGAAGGAAACCAAGACCAGTGGTTGCTTCTCCCACTTGGTATCTTCCAGTCTACCTACAGAGATAGCACAATCTCCTCTCATTCTCCAGCCAGTGCAGGAGGAGCACTGTTTCCCTCCCTACCCTCTCCATGCAACCTGGCTGCAAGTTGCAACAGACACAGCTATCCCAATAGAACCAGTGAAGGAGACTGGGGGAAAGGAAAAACCCAGGGAGGCAGATGAAAAAGAGCAATACCTCCTCCAGACTGGTGTATCTGTCAGAGTCAGTGTAGGTAAAGATGCGCTTGTTCTTCCTGCCACCCGAGTCCTCCAACTTCAGGATCTCCTGCCGGTACTGATGATCCAAAGGGCTCTGACAGGCGCCTTCATTTTGGTACAGATCTACTTCAAACTGAACTCACAAAGAAACACATCTAGTAAGAAAACACCACCATCTTGTTCCCTTAGCTACTCCCTGAAATTGGTCCTGGAGGGATGATGCAACTGGACAGGTTTAGAGCCAGCTGTCTATACCAGTTTTCCCATAGCTGGCAGCATGGCCTAGGGCAGGGGTGCTGGGGAAATGGGCAAAGAGGGCTGAAGTATGAGTAATTTGTCTCTTCTTTTACAATAATTTCCAGGAACAGTGGGCCCAATAAGTGATCCAAACAAAGTTGGGGCCAAAAGTAACCAAAGGGATTAGCTACCCCCAAAGCTGAAGTCCCAGATGTCATGTGACTTAGATAGGAAACCTAGATATGAGAACTCTGGGCAGAGGTGGTCACTTGATTTCATCATCCCCTTGTAAGCACATACAGGGTAAATATAAAGTACTACAACCTTTCTGAATCAGTCCAGTAATATTCCTCTCAGACTTTGTTCCCCACTTGGGACCAGCTGCCGGGACCCTAGGCAGAGCAGGGATACCTTCTCACCTGGCTGAACAGCTTCTCCTGCCACCCAATCACAACCTCTTCTTCTTCCTCTTCATTAGGCCGATGGCCACCTCCAGAGACAACAAATCAGGAATCAGATAACTGAGCAGAAACAGAACCACTTCTCACCCTGAGATTTCTTACAAAGTCTCATGTTTCCCTCAAAATTAGGTGGGCACAGGGACCAATACAGAACTCAGTCTAGATAAGCTTAGAAGGCCTTGGATATGTGGAAAAGCTGAGATTCAGACCTCTGAATTGTGACTAGTCTAATCTGAATTAAACCAAGCATTCCACAACATTTTCTTCTATTATTGGAATTAAAGAGCAATTCTTCCATCCCAACTGCCCTATTTAGAAAGAAACCCAGCAAGGCATGTTTGATATTTACTGTCCCTGAATTAATAAATGTAGCATCATAAACACTGTCATTTTAAGAGAGAGCTCCATCCAAAGAAAGCAGGAAGGCAAATAAACTTTTTTTTAAAGAAAAGATGCAATATGCCTCTAGCAGAATATGCCTTTTTCAGAGAAAAGTGTATATAGGCCACTTTTTTGCCAACATTTTTTGACCAAAATATTTTCAAATGGGTACTGAAAAAGCAGAAACCAGAAAACAAGCAAAATATTGGGTACTTTCTCTCCACTCTCCCACCTTCCAGATAAGGGTATTGCAGAGCACCCATAATATGATTAACTACCTTTTCCAAGAAGATCCCTAGTTAACAAACGCTTAAAAATAATTTATATGTCTATTTAGAATGAGGAATACTTTCTCCCCTTACCAAAACCAAATACCACAGTAGTATTCAGATATCAAGAGAAATGTCTGAATGTTCCTATATGACTTTCAATATATTGAGATTGGTCCCTGTTTACACTTAACATTTAAAGGAGGGTGACTGATATTGCACTATAATGACCACAGTTCAGGTGAGTATGTTGACAGCACAATTCACCTCTTCATCCATTTTCATCCTCCTGGAAAATTGTCTGGGCACATTTCTGGCCTCCACACTTCCCAACCACAAGGCCACCTGACTTTGCAGGAGGCAATGGGCCTCTCCAATTCTTTTCTCAGACAATTGACCTGACTCTGCTGAGTCTAACTAGGTAATCACCAGCCCAGAAGCTTCCCCACAACCCCCAAGTAAACAAATCATCACCAGACACCCACTGGCTGTTGATTGGGGCCACAAGGTGGCCAAGTCTATGATGTTCTTCCCGGAATGGGCAGCGGGCTGGTATCTGAGAAAACCGCTGGAGGTGACTCTTTGCAGGTGGACTCTATTGGAGGGGAAAGAGGACCTTTTAAGCTTCCTTATAGACAGGCCCCGAGATGAAGAGAGTGCAGTGAGCACAGAAAACAGAGGGGTGGTGTGTGTGTGTGTGTGTGTGTGTGTGTGTGTGTGTGTGTGTGTGAGAGAGAGAGAGAGAGAGAGAGAGAGAGAGAGAGAGAATTGAAGAGAAGAGAGAGGAGAGAAGAGACAGACAGGAGACAGAAAGAGAGACAGAGAGAAAGAGTAGAGAGAGGAGAAGAGAAACAGAGAAGAGACGGAGAGGAGAGAGACACAGAGGAGAGACAGAGAAAAGAGAGACAGGGAGAGAGGATAGAGAAGAGAGAGACAGAGAGAGAGGAAAAAGGAGAGAGGAGACAGAGGAGGGAGACAGAGAGAGGAGAGGAAAAAGAAGAGAGGAGACAGAGGAGAGAGAGGAGAGGAAAGGGGGGAAAGAGAAGGGGGGGAGAGAGGTGGCACTCGGGGAGCTAGGAGGAGGGAGAGTGATGCTACGAGGAATGGAGGCTCCGATGAATTGAGGGAGTGGCAGGAAATGAAAAGAGCCCTTGGAGATGAAGCTGAGCATGGAGAGGATGCAGGGAGGAGGACCAGAGCCAACACTGGTCGGGGCTAAAAGCGGAAGTGAGGGTCACAGGGGCACACAGAAGCGAACTGGAGGCTCCAGGTAGGAGAAGGAAGAGAGACAAGTAGTAGGGGCCGGGACGAGGCTGCTACCGGATGCGCAGGTTGCGCACGGGGTCCCGAGAGCGATAAATGGCCTCGCCGGTGTCAGAGCTCCAGTTAGCCTCCGCCATGACAGCTGTGACGCACTGCGCCTGCGCCAGGCCGAGCTCCGCCCTCCCGTCTCCAGGCAACGTGACGCGGGCGCCGGAAGGCCTGGCTTTCACCGCTCTATGCGGCCTTCACTTGGCGCGCGCTCCTTGGCTAGAGTCAAGGCGCCATCGTCGCCTACCTGTATAGCCAGCAACACACCTCCACTGAGCCCGGACTTGATGCACTTTCCAAAAGGAAGGTGGACAGGAAGGCAGAGTCCTGGGCCCCCTTCCAAAGACATTCAAGGTGGTGGTAGGGACTAGACCCAAATTCCAAGTCGCATTTTCTCCTTTTCCATCAGCCCACAAAGCTTTCTGTTACCTGTCCAAGTTAAGATGCTTCCCACAGAAAGACAACACTCAAGAGACAGCTAATGCATAGGGAGAAATATTCATCCAGGTAGCAACCTGAAAAGACTGAGAATGTATGTCTGAAATAATACTTGCTGGGAAGCAAGTTAGAAGAAATTAGTGGTTGTGGATATAGTTGGAAGGAATCTTGTCTCCACACTTTCCAGGCTGTTATCTTGCTCAGTGAATTCTCGGAGGAGGTTGCTCCATGCTGGGGAACTCTGGGGAACAACCATCGTTGCCTAGAAACTGCATGCTTACCTTGTGGATTCTTTGAGCATCAGAGATTCTTTGAAGGAAAATTATCAAGACTTGCCAGGGATCTGTTGGTTTTTTTTTTCCCTCTCCCCCAAACTCTGGCCCACCCCAAGCAGATACCTGTAACTGATTTAACCTCAAACACATAGCATGAGAACCAGTCTTAGGGTAGAGGGACAGGTGGAAAGAGAAAGTGGCTATAGGTCATACATTCGTGAGGAAGAGAATAGAGTTCTCATTCTTGCTCCTTTCCACTCCCACTTCTTGGGAACTCTGTCTTGGCCTTGGCCCAATGGCATTCAGGACACAGGTCACACCATTCTTCCCAAATCAGGGAAGGTGACAGCATCGACTCTGACAGGAAAATATATTCTTAGAAGAAAGAAAAGAGATTTTGGGGTTGATAGTCACTGAACCACAGAAAAGAAAAACAAGGAAGCCCACAGTAAGGAAGAAAAATATTTTATTATTGAACTCGTTTTTTGCCCTGTGTGTCTTAGTTCCAGATTTTTAAGCTTTTAAATGTTGCACTGGTTTCCTGAAAAACCAACCAGCTGCCACTCAAAAGTCATGCTTCATTGGCATGTCAAAGGCAGGACACACCGTGACTTCAAGTTCCCTTCCTAGTTCCTTAGAATGCCAATAGGGATTACTGTTTGATGGAAACTATTGTCTTCTGAACTCAAGGATCTCAAGCCATTTTATGTGTCTGGATTTGAATCTATGGTCTGTTAGGTAATACCAAGGACTCATCATAACAGCACCTTTTATTTGGGTTTTAATAAAGCTTTGTACTTTGTTTACATGATTCAAATCTTTATAAAAAAAAACTTCGATTGGTGTTGATATTTGTTTTGAGATAGAGTTAAAGCCAGTACTTACAGTATATTTGCTAAAGTTCTTGGGTTTTATTTTTGGGTTTTGTTGTTGTTGTTTTGATTTTTAGGCTGCACCCAGTGACACTCAAGGGTGACTCTTGGCTTTGCACTCACAAATCACTTTTGGCAGGCTTGGGGAACCATATGAGATGCTGAGGCTTGAACTCAGTCGGCTGTATACCACTGTGCTGTCACTCTGGCTCCTAAAGTTGAATTTTAATAACTGGTGAAGAAAATTGAGATTCCAGTTTCAGTTAGTTTTTTGTTTGTTTTGTTGTTATTGTTATTTTGGTTTTTTATTTTTTGGACCACAACTGGTGGTGCTTAGAGTTTACACCTGGCTCTGCCCCAGGAATTACTCCTGGTGGGCTCAGGGAACTATATGGGCTGCTGGGGATCAAACCCAAGTTGTCTAAAAGCAAGGCATGCACCCTGCCTATTGCTCTACTTTGTTTTTCTTTTTTTTTTTTTTAAGGAAACACTTTCTACTATGCCTCCAGCCTCTCACTTACCAATTTATACCATTAGAACACACAATGTCCAGGGTAAGCAGTATATCAGTGGAAGAGTACTTGGATTACAGGTCAGTGACCCTGGTTTCTGTTTCCCAGATCTCATCTTCCCCTTGTGGTGGGGCCGGAAGTAGTTCCCAAGCACCCTTGGGTATTGATCCAAAATAAAAATAAGTGAAAAAAAAGATTTAATACTTTTTCTTTTTTTCTTTCTCCTCCCCTATTCATTTCATTATTGTTGGTGTTTTAGTGGCAATGACAAGTGTCATTCACCACTGTGTATGCTCTCCAAGGGTCGCACAGGTGTGGTGTCAAAACTTGTTAGGAGTGTTTATAACAGTCCAAGGGTTAATCCATCAGTAAGATGGACAATTTATAAAATAAAGAATGACACAGGGGGGGCCGGGTAGGTGGCGCTAGAGGTAAGGTGTCTGCCTTACAAGCGCTAGCCAAGGAACGGACCGCGGTTCGATCCCCCGGCGTCCCATATGGTCCCCCCAAGCCAGGGGCGATTTCTGAGCACATAGCCAGGAGTAACCCCTGAGCGTCAAACGGGTGTGGCCCAAAAACCAAAAAAAAAAAAAAAAAAAAAAAAAGAATGACACAGGGGACATTATTAGTGAGCTTCTAGCAGATAAAAGGATGACAAAGGATCACTATAGACAAACATGCCCAAAAGTCACAGTTCCTAGTGAAATGAACAAATTCCTAGAGACAGTAACTCTAAGCTCAGATGTCCATCAATACTTCATAATATGGATACCATTGGGCAATACTCCACAGTAAAGAAAAGGGGTGATTATGGGGCCTGAGAGATAGCACAGTGGTAGGGCATTTGCCTTGCACACAGCCAATCCAGGACAGACAGTGGTTCAAATCCCGGCACCCCAAATGTCAGGCATATCCATGCCTGACAGGAGCAACTTCTGAGTGCAGAGCCAGGAGTAAACCCTGAGTGTCACCAAGTGTGACCCAAAAACAAAACAAAACAAAACAAAAAAAAGGGAGGTGGTTATGAAACATAAAACTACATATCAAAATCCACTATGCTAAGTTAGGAGAAGCTGTATGTTAAAAAGTATGCAATGTGGTTTCTATCAGTGACATTCTAGAAGTAAAAATCTATGTATGAAACTCAGGGATATGGTCTCATGTTGAGTTTGAGAATAGGGGTTAAGTATAATTTGGCAGTCTGAAGAAATTTGGGGGTGAATGGAACCATCTATATAGAACACTGGAAAGCAGTGTATTGACAGAACTAAAATAGAGACAAAAGTCATGTACGATAGAATCGATCACTCTGGACAAAAACTGGATCCTGAAAGAAGTTAAAGTACTATGCATGATATCCTGTCAGTATCACGACATACTGTTAGTAACAATATTGTAAGCCATGGTGCCTAAAAGGTTCAAAGCGGTAGGGAGAGAAGAAAAGTATCTGCTACAGAGTTAGGCTCTGTTTGGATTGGGGGCAGAGAAGGGAACAAGAAGATAATTGAAGACATTGGTGCCAGGAAATGAGTACCAGTAAAAGGGTGGTTGGAAAAGTCTATGAAATTCAACTGTCAACAACTTTTTAACTCTCGTTGATTAAATAAAAAATATTCAAGCCATTATCTTTTAAATGCTCTACTCTACTAAAAAATTTATTTCTCAGAGAAGTTTAACAACTCCAAAAGAATTTTTACTATATTCTGGGTGTAAAGAACTAAGCAAATCAAAAATAATCAGAATCATGTTTCTCACTGACTGGGAAAGAAATCAAGGATGAGGAGGCAATGGTGAAAATAAACCCAGTGGAGCTAAATCAGATTTGGAGTTAGCAGAATGCACCAGAATTATGGTTTGTTGTTGCTGTGATCTATTGTTAAATCTGGGAGATCTAACCCCCAGAGCCTCATCCATGCAAAGCAGATACTCTACTTCTGAGCCAAATCTCTGGACACAAAACACAGGAGTACTTTAAAAATAACTACAATAGAGAGTAAAATGCATTTAGAGAGCTATGTGTATGCATGATTTACACATATGCTTCCAGTCTCTGTTCACTGAGAGAGTCTAAAACACAGCTGCTCCTGACAAGAAATAGACAATCTCTAGATTCTAACCTTAGTTGCAAGATGTCTTTATCTTTTACAAGAAATAAGAGTTCCATGAAGAGGGGCCAGAGAGATAGCATGGAGGTAAAGCATTTGCCTTGCATGCAGAAGGTTGGTGGTTCGAATCCCAGCATCCCATATGGTCCCCTGAGCCTGCTAGGAGTGATTTCTGAGCATAGAGCCAGGAGTAACCCAGGTGTGACCCCCCCCCCAATAAAAGGAGTTCCATTAAGAATGAAGTTGTTACCTGGAAAAAGAATAATGGAGCCAGTAGGCATCTCTGGACAAGTAGCTCCTATCAGGCTAAGATGATCTGAGCCTGCTAGGAGTGATTTCTGAGCATAGAGCCAGGAGTAACCCAGGTGTGACCCCCCCCCCAATAAAAGGAGTTCCATTAAGAATGAAGTTGTTACCTGGAAAAAGAATAATGGAGCCAGTAGGCATCTCTGGACAAGTAGCTCCTATCAGGCTAAGATGATCTGAGATGAGAGCAGGGCTAAACTCTGACTTATCAGCAAGCTCAGCCACTAGTCACAAGGAATGGGATAGGGCAAGTGCTTGTGGCACATTTAGGGGATCTGAGCCCAGGAAATGCTTAAATGGAAGTGGGGAAAAACACCAGCCAACTTACTGAGTAAATATATCTCCTACTCCAGATCCTTCCAGACATGACCAACAGGGAGAACAGGTAGCAGGATCCTGACATCACTTTTTAAAATAGTCCACAGTAGCTAGAAGCTCCACCTCTTAAATGATCTCTGCCTAACTTAGCAGACTCATATCAGCACTAAGAAATACTCAGATTCAGATAAATCCTATTTATTAGAATAAATAAGTGTTGTCCCTACAGTGTGTCCCAACAGGTTAACCCAGATCTTCATCAACATGCCAATATTTGAAGTCATAGGGTTTTCTGAAATAGAACTTGAATGCTATTGACTGTTGTGATCTTTCCTCTGCTAGGAAAAAGTTCCATTCTTAGATAGATAGTGACTTTAAATACACACCTCCCTTTCTTAGTATTTTGAAAATATAAAAAATTAATATCTTCAATGAGTGCTACTTTATTATGGGCCTTTTTGCCATCTATAAAATCTGTAGAATTTTCTAATCATCTCTTTAAAGTCCATTGACTTTTGGGTCTGGAGAGATAGCATAGAGGTAGGGCATTTGCCTTGCATGCAGACTGATGCTAGTTCGAATCTTAGCATCCCATATGGTCCCCCGAGCCTGCCAGGAGCGATTTCTGAGCATAGAGCCAGGAGCACTGCCTGGTGAGACCCCAAAACAAAACAAACAAAAAGAATAAGTCTATTGACTTTCCCCAAATGAACAATAACATATAAGATCTATAAAATTGGAGCTAAAGAGATAGCATGGAAGTAAGCATTTGCCTTGCATGCAGAAGGATAGTGGTTTGAATCTCAGCATCCCATATGATCCCCCTGAGCCGGCCAAGAGTGATTTCTGAGTATAGAGCCAGGAGTAACCACTGAGCACTGCCGGTGTGACCAAACAAACAAACAAACAAAAAAAAACCCAAAAAAATCTATAAAATTTTCTGGTCATAATAGGGGCAAAGGGAGGTCAGCTCTGGTGGTGGGAATTGCCCTAATTCATTGTCATTATGTCATTATGCACCTTAAATATAACTGTGAAAGACTTGTAATTCAAAAAATTTTTTCCTGATCATCTCTTTAAATATTCTGACCTTCTCTTTAAAGCCCATTGACCTTCCTCAAATTAGCAATGAATGTCCAAAAGCCTAAATTAGTACCTACAAAAGGTTTGAGTTGAGACTATTATTACTCTCAAATGAGTCATTTAACTTTCATTATTGGATTAAATTAGTAATACAAAATGCATTGAGTAAGGATTCTCAAAGTCCTGTTCAAATCCACAATATATGTTAGGTATGAGTTTGTGTAGTTCATTCATTAGTTCATTTCATTTGTTCATCAAACAAATATTTCCTGCTGGTCTTCTATCTGGGTCATTGTGATAAATCCTAGGATAAATTACACAATCTATTGAACCTTGTTTGAGTTAATAGAACTTAATAATGGAACAGCAAGTGGTTAGTAAACAAATCAAAATGTATTCAATATCTGATATTACACAAAGACCGAAGAATAATAAGAATTGTGATGAGCAGGTCAATGAGCTGGACCACGTGCTTTGCATCAGGGACCCCAAGGTTCTATCCCTGGCACCACAGGGTTCCCCATTGTGACTGATAGATATCTGAGCACCAAACCCATAAACTTTGAAATTTTCCAGGTATGGCCCCCCAAAGATTTGTGGAAGGAGCTTAAAAGAATTTTTGAAAAGAGAGTTGGAGCCATAGTACAGTGGGTAGAGCAAGGCAAGTGGCCAATGTGGGTTTTAACCCCATATGGCCATCTTGATCTCTGTTAGAGTAATCCCTGAGCACAGAGCTCTGAGCAGTGCCAGATGTGCCTCCAACAAAAAAAATGTCTTTTTTCAAGAAAAACAAGGAAAGAGTGAGAATGTGTCATATATGCAAATAACTATGGTGAGGTACTCCAGGCAGATGAAACAGTCAACATAAGGCTTTGTTGTGGGCATGGCTATACATTATCTTATTGTCAATTATTATAATTTATATAAATAGTTGTGTTGTTAAATTAATTCTGGTTCTACTCCTTTACTCAGCAAAGTTGATGCAATGTTCAATGTTGGTTATTGCAGTCAATCATCACAGTGGCCCTTCCCACTTTCTTGACTCAGAGTAGATCCCATGTCTTAGATAGGAACCTTCAGCCCATCTTAGTCACAGCTAGGAAGACTTGACAAAGTCTGCAGTAGAGGGAGTTGCTCACTGCTCTCAAGTCCATCTTTCTCAAGACTACGTCAGTTCCCTGAGGCAACTGCCTTAGGCCTGTGCCTTAGAGGACCTGTCCCTTCTAGAATGTTGATAGGAGTGTAATTTCCAGCTCTTGACTCTTACGTTGGCCAAAGATTCCAGATAGCAATTTCTTCATCCCTTCAGGCTCCTGAAGAATCCAATTACAATACAGCAAGTAGGACACTTGCCTTGCAAATGGTCAACCAAAGTTTGATCTCCAGTGCCCATATGGTCCCCCAAGCCTGCTTAGGAGTGACTCCTGAGCACTGCTGTGTGTGGCCCCCAAACCAAAACATTAATAATAATACTACACTTATATTATTATTATAATAATAAATAAATGTTCAATGGTCAAAAATAGAAAACAAAGATTGGTCATATAATAATAGAATATTCTTAATTATATACATAAAATAAATAGAAATTTTGGGGCTGGAGAGATAGCACAGCGGTAGGGCATTTGCCTTACACTCAGAGACCCAGGACAGATAATGGTTTGAATCCCGGCATCCCATATGGTCTCCTGAGCCTGCCAGGAGCAATTTCTAAGCACAGAGCCAGGAGTAACCAGTAACCCCTGAGTGCTGCCAGGTGTAACCCCCTAACCCCCTCACAATAAAAAAAATTTTGTTATACATATTTTACCACAATAAAAAGAATTACAATGATAAAAATATGAAATAAATTGGATAATGACCACTTGTGTCCTGTTTAGAACTTTCCATATATATATTAGACACACTTTTTCTTAATTAAGATAATTTTTTCTATGGGACTAGAGCGATAGCACAGTGGTAAGATGTTGGCCTTGCACACGGCCAACACAGGACAGACCCTGGTTCGAATCTTGACATTTTCTATTGTCTGCCAGGAGCAACTTTTGAGTGCAGAGCCAGAAGTAACTCCTGAGGGCCGCCAGGTGTGACCCAAAAACCAAAATAATAATAATAATAATAATAATAATAATAATAATAATAATTTTTCTCCTATAAATTATTATTTCACATGAAGTGGTCATAACTCACACCTGCAGTTCATTGTTTTAAATTTTCAAACACACACAGCAATTTGGATCCTGGTAAGAACTATTCCCAACACCTCTGAGACACTCAGGAGTCCTCAAAGTTTTTAAACAGGGGGGCCAGTTCACTGTCCCTCAGACCATTGGAGGGTCTGACTTAAGTAAAAACAAAACTTATGAACGAATTCTTATGCACACTGCATATATCTCATTTTGCAATGAAGAAACAAAACAGATACAAATACATTATGTGGCCCATGGGCCATAGTTTGAGGACCACTGCATGTGCTCCCTTGCCCCTGGAATATTAGCAACATGATTGAAAGAGCATCTATCTGAGAAACTGCAAAATTTTGGCTGCAAGAGAAGGCCAAAGAAAGTTCCTCCTCCTGCCTAGCTTAAGCCAGAGTCTTCAAATCATTGAGGAAATGTTGGGGGGGTGTGTGGCATAAGGCTCTGCTGAGTAGGTATGAGTGGTATTTACAGTTGTAGTGATGGGTTAATTTTAGAGACAGTGATAGCATGATGATAGCATGACAGCTGAACAAGGTCCAAGAGTGGGGAATACAACCAGAGCCCAATAGAAATGGAGTAGAGATTTGGGATCTGATAGTAGCAAAGGCAAAAAAAAAAAAAAAAGGAAGATTTTGATGCCAGGCATGTGCAGACAGACCTAATTCATATTTCAGTTTAGCTAGCTTATTAACATCTTATTATCATATGATCATCATGATGATTTTTACCCTCTTTATGAACTTCAGTTTTGTTTTGTTTTCTTTGATGCTCAGGGGTTACTCCTGGCTAAGCACTCAGAAATCGCCCCTGGCTTGTGGGGGACCATATGGGATGCCGAGGGATCAAACCATGCTCCTTCCTTAGCTAGCGCTTGCAAGGCAAACACCTTACCTCTAGCGCCACCTCACCGGCCCCTATGAACTCCAGTTTGCATTATTGGTAGTGTGTCACAGAGCTGTCTAGTGATTTAAGCCTGCAACTGTCAATCATTTTCCCAAGTCCCTGGAGCTAGCTGGGAGAGATGGCACTTCTATGCATTGCATAGAGCTAACCCTGATTCAATCTCTGCCATTATATATGATCCCCAATTTCTCCCTTGAAGTGATCTTTGAGCACAGAACCTCTGAACATTGCTGGATGTAGTCCCCAAAACAAATCAAAACTTTTAGTCATATTTGATGCAATATGATTGCTTTACTTAATTATATCAATATATCAATCATAGAGATGTAAGATGTTACTAAAGAAAACTGGGTGTGAGATACATGGGGTCTTGGTAATATCTTTACACAAATACTATGCTCTAAAACTTCTCCAAGGTTAAAAATTCATTTTGATAAATATTGGGGCAGGAGAGTACAGCATGTAGGATGTTTGCCTTGCATAAGTCGACCAAGAATCTATTCCTGTCACCCCATATGTCCAGTCAGGAATAACCTCTTATCCCTGAGCACAGAGCTAGAATAAGCACTGCCAAATTTGGACCAAAAACTAAACTAAACCTACCAACAAGCAAAAATACCTGACAGTTAAAAACTTAGATTTGAATTATTAAAGTAAGTCAAAGTAGTATTTTTACTTTATTTAAAGACAATGTATCACATAGTTGACATAGTTGACTATAACACATCTATTTCCAGATAAGTGAAAGCAGTTATTAAAAAAGGAGAAGAAAGTTGAAAGAAAGAAAGAAAGAAAGAAAGAAAGAAAGAAAGAAAGAAAGAAAGGAAGGAAGGAAGGAAGGAAGGAAGGAAGGAAGGAAGGAAGGAAGGAAGGAAGGAAGGAAGGAAGGAAGGAAGGAAGGAAGGAAGAAGGAGGGAGGGAGGGAGGGAGGGAAAGAAAGGAAGGAAGGAAGTAAAGAAAAAGAAAGAAAGAAAGAAAGAAAGAAAGAAAGAAAGAAAGAAAGAAAGAAAGAAAGAAAGAAAGAAAGAAAGAAAGAAAGAAAGAAAGAAAGAAAGAAAGAAAGAAAAAGAAAGAAAGAAAGAAAGAAAGAAGAAAGAAAGAAAGAAAGAAAGAAAGAAAGAAAGAAAGAAAGAAAGAAAGAAAGAAAGAAAGAAAGAAAGAAAGAAAGAAAGAAAGAAAGAAAGAAAGAAAAAGTAGCAAACACACTTGTGAAAATTATTGTGTCTCCAATAAAGTCATTAATATAATGGCAGAGGATTTAGTAAGCTCTTGATGTTAGATGTCCGTTCTATTAAATTGGTGTGTTCCTATAAGGATGAAAGCATCGACCAAATGAAGTTGTCCAGAAATTCAAAGCACTATTACTGATACTGCAACTTTTAGGGGCATGTTCTCAGCTGCCAGGCCTCCTGAAAGAAGAAATATATGGGAAGAGTGCCTTCACTTACTCCAGAAAGCCCTGGTGATATCAACCCCCAAACTGGCATACCTGAAGTTTGATCAGATTTGTCTCCCCAAAGAGAAATGTAGAGGGTCAGTGATGAGGCAAGGCCATTGAGAAAACAGTGATTCTGGATTATGGAGGCAGCAGGGATGGCTTTGGTAGGCAGGGTCTCAGTCCACCCTTTCCTCCGAAACTGGCCAGCTTTCTGTTATGTGAGTCAGTATACCCCTGATTTTTCATGGCTCAGTTTAAGTCTTGTTTGAGAAAAGAGTAAGTCTATGGAGCTGGTCCAGTTCTAACATGACAACTACATTTGTTACAGCTGCCAGGCTTTCTGGAAGAAAAAGGATATGGGAGGATGGTTCCTATGCTCACTTCAAAAAGTGCTGATGATATCAGCCCCAAAACTGGCATACCTTAAATTTGGTCAGCTTAGTGTGACCAAGAGAATCGTAGAAGGGTAATGAGGCAGGGCCATGGGGAAGATGGTGATTGTGGGTGGTGGAGGCAGAAGGCATGGCTTTGGCAGGGTGGGGACTTGGCCCACCCTCTCGTTCTGAGATGACCACTTTCTAACTCTCTGCTGCATAGGTGGGTGTACCCATGATCTTTCACAGCTTGGTTTACATCTTGTTTGAGAAAAGAATCAGTGTATGAGCTGGCCTGAATTGAACAAAAAGGTAATTTTTATACCAACGTTAACAACTATAGTGCCAAAAATATTACTGATGCTCGATAAATACAGAGATCTTAGGGAAAGATTTATAAATACATAAATATTAGGAGAATGCAAGGGAGCAAAAGAATGCCATTGTACAATGTTCTCTGAGCTAGACAAATCAGGAAGACTTTATGAATAAGATAGCATGAACTAGATGTGAACTTGACCTAGAAGGGCAAACTAGGTATGGGGATTGTAAGGAAGTTGCTGGGGCCAGAGAGGTGGCGCTAGAAGTAAGGTGTCTACCTTGCAAGCGCTAGCATAGGATGCGGTTCGATCCCCCTGCATCCCATATGGTCCCCCAAGCCAGGAGCGATTTCTGAGCCCTTAGCCAGGAGTAACCCCTGAGCGTCACCGGGTGTGGCCCAAAAACCAAAAAAGAAAAAAAAAGAGTGTAAGGGAGTTGGTAAAGGTACAGATCAGGGCTTACTGGTAGAGGGGTGTAGGCTGAATGAAAATCTGGGGTAGAGGAGTGAAATATGATTGGGATAAACAGGAAAGTAAGCAGTGTGGAATTTGGGCTACAACTTAAGGCTTTTCTCTGTAGAGAGAAAGGGGCATGTTTAAATCAGAGGAGAGGTGGTGTGAGGTGGTGACAGGGAAATGGAAAGGAGAATATGGTACTGGAGCAAAGCTAAGATGATTCCAAGCAGAAGCTTGGTTGTAGGTAAGACCAGCAAGCAACAGGTGCAAGAGATTTACAAAGGATAGAGTCATGATAATGTGAAGAAAGAGGAAGAGAAATTAGCACCCAGGCTGGACCCTGGTGTCCTGCTGAAGTCTGAATGAGCCCATTCCCAGCAGAATTCTTCTTCTTCCCTTGCCACATAACTCCTCTCACCTATTTCACTTATTCCTTCAAACTAAAGAAAAATATAACCCCGCAAATAACAAGCTTACAAATAAGCAGAATTTATATTCCTTTTGTGTGGGCTGGGCTAACCTAGTTGCTGCAGGAAGGAACAATAGGGCAGAAGAAGCATGTAGGTTCAGTAGTTACTAGATAGGAAGACTCACTACTGAACCCTAGACTGGAGGACCTAACCAAAGCAAATAAATAGGGAGATCCCCCAAGATTACGTGGATCCTGGTTGCTAGTGAAAACAAGAAGCTGGCTAGCTAAGTTCTAATTGGACTCTCATACTGTGTGTGTATGTACGTGCATGTGCTGACTTGAGCAACAGGAGTCCTTTGATCAGAATGATGTTTTATCTGTAGTTTTACTACCAAGCACAATTCATTGGACTCTTATATAATGAAAATTATTCAAGATATGTGTGTTTGTTTGTTTGTTTCAAAATCCTGCACTCTTTTGGGTGGTTTATATGATAGTTAACACATATCCCTATTTCTACCCCCAAACAGCTCTGCATTTATTTTGGATCTTAATGTGTAAGGAAGTCACTGAACACTAAGCTCTGTGACTTTCTCCAGCCAAGACAAAAATCAGATTTGATGCCATTTTTCATTG
Source organism: Suncus etruscus (assembly GCF_024139225.1). Classification (NCBI taxonomy): domain Eukaryota; kingdom Metazoa; phylum Chordata; class Mammalia; order Eulipotyphla; family Soricidae; genus Suncus; species Suncus etruscus. The sequence continues at coordinate 175,325,321 of NC_064848.1, read as the reverse complement.
AAACAAGCAGCCAGATGTGTTGTGTGCTAGCTTATTGGGGGTGAGGGCAATAAAAGACAACATCAGGAAACCCGTAATACTGCATATTCAGTGTACATCTCAGAGGGAGTTGAGAGATAGGAAGAAGCTATGGGATATTTGAGAAAATAAATGGAAGAATGACCTTGTCCAAGAAAAAGGACTTTCAAGTTCATGGAAAGAAATAAGGGAAACAGGGGTGATAGCACAGAGGTAGGGCATTTGCCTTGCATGCAGACAACTCAGGACAGACACGGGTTCAATCCCCACATCCATACAGTCCTCTGAGCCTACCAGTAATGATTTCTGAGTGAAGAACCAGAAGTACCCTCTGAGCACGCCAGGTGTGCCCCCCAAAATTAAAACTACTGAATGGAAGGAAGGAAGGAAGGAAGGAAGGAAGGAAGGAAGGAAGGAAGGAAGGAGGGAAGGAGGGAGGGAGGAAGGAAGGAAGGAAGGAAGGAAGGAAGGAAGGAAGGAAGGAAGGAAGGAAGGAAGGAAGGAAGGAAGGAAGGAAGGAAGGAAGGAAAGAAGGTAGGAAGGAAGGAAGGAAGGAAGGAGGGAAGGAGGGAGGGAGGAAGGAAGGAAGGTACGAAGGAAGGAAGGAAGGAAGGAAGGAAGGAAGGAAGGAGGGAAGGAGGGAGGGAGGAAGGAAGGAAGGAAGGAAGGGAGGAAGGAAGGAAGGAAGGAGGGAAGGAGGGAGGGAGGAAGGAAGGAAGGAGGGAGGGAGGAGGGAGGAAGGAAGGAAGAAAGGGAGGAAGGGAGGAAGGAAGGCAGGAAGGAAGGGAGGAAGGGAGGAAGGGAGGCAGGAAGTCAGGGAGGACGGAAGGAAGGAGGGAGGGAGGGAGGGAGGGAGAGGGAAGGGAGGGAAGAGGGAGGGAGGGAGGAGAGAGGGAGGAAGGAGGGAAGAAGGGAGAGAGGGAGGGAGGGAGGGAGAGAGGGAGGAAGGAAGGAAGGAAGGAAGGAAGGAAGGAAGGAAGGAAGGAAGGAAGGAAGGAAGGAAGGAAGGAAGGAAGGAAGGAAGGAGGGAAACAGTCTGCCCATGCTACCAGGTTATTTTTTGAGAATTTCCTTCACCCATCCTGCCAGATTCCCAGAAAATTCTGAACAAATCCCCCCTCCTTAAGCTGTGACTAAGAGAGAAACTCATTATTTCGCCCAGCACATCTCTGCAGAGAACACCTTCACAGACTTTATATTCTGCCATCTTCAGAAGCCACCCAACACCTGGTGAATCCTCCCACTAAAAATACTTTTACGATAGAGACTTTTTCTGTCTGTAAGGGAGGCAAGCAGAGTATCCCAGATGAACTTTTCTCTTGCACCAACTCCTCTTCCCACTGGAAGGGGGTTTCTGGGCAACACTTCCACCCACCCAAGTGCATGTAAAGCCCCAGGCAAACTGTTCAAAGGCACACCTTGCCAGTTCCTGAAGAAAGCTGATGATTGACTGGTTGGGTGTCTGTTCTTGGAGAAAAGCAATGAGTGAATCCCAGGAAAGGTAAACCTTGGCATATAGAGTCATGCTTGGGACAAGAGTCCATTTGTTTGCTGTTCTGGAAGATCAACAAGAGGAAATGTATTTTTAGCCAAGAAAGAAAAGAATAATGAGTGACAGTCAGCCAGTGGGGAATGGGTGAAACAGACAGCTTTCTTGTCATTCAACTTGTATGTCCTTCTGATCAGCCAAAGGTTGCATTCACAGCACAGCAACATGTAAAACTCTATTTCTGCAAGGAGAATGAGAAAAGCTATGTCCTAGTGTCATAAAAATACTGCAGTTTCCTGGGAAATTGTGTGTGTTTGTGTGTTCTCTTCTTGGGGTATTCTCTCTGCTACTAATGCCAAAATATGTTAAACTCTTTGTGCTGGTCTATGAGAAGATGTTGTCATTTTTAGCTTTCTGCCTATTATCAAAAATATATACTGCATAATATTATAATACAATTATGGCTCTGAGACTGTTGCATATGCATTGTGCTTGTTACCCTGATGTCATATATATTACACATAGTTAAACAGTGTTATCCTGTAGGGTTTTCTAGAAGCAATTTCCATCTTTTGGGAAAGGCAGGGAGCATACCTGACAGTACTCAAGGGCTGCTCCAAGTTCTATGCTCCTGATGGTCTCAGTGGCATGTGGTTATCATGAATTAAACCCAGGCTTCCTGTACTTAGTCTATTGTGCTTTCTCTCCAGCTCTTGGAATTTATGTCTTGAAACCATTCAGAACCAGTGCAGTCAAGATCTTTCTAAGGAGGGAGCTTCCTGAAACCCTGGGACACACATCCTGGAAATGGGAGTCTGCACAGCTTTCTGTAAAGTTCAGATATAAGGAAATGAAACAAAACAAAACAATGCTTGACTGACAAAAGAAAATGTCTTTCAAAGAAAACAAGAACTTTGTTCACCTTTCCTATAAAACTGCCTTCTGGGAGACCCAGCACATTTGCCTAGGTTTAAAGAAATTTTTGGCTCCATTCTTTCAACCAAAGAGAAGGATAGTCTGTTTTTAGAGGACAAACCCAGGAGATTTGGTTTTTTATTAATTTGCAGGTGCAACAGTCCTAAAAGTATTTTCAACCCAAAATATAATTTTCTATGGAGGCGTGTGTTGTAAATGGTCTGCCTATAAAACATACATATGTGAAATTTCACTTTTTCTGATCCTTCTTGAATGGCCCTAATGAATTTGAAATGTTTTAATTATTGTGATAAGCAGGATGTGTAAATCTTGATATGTTTTGTTTTGTTTTGTTTTGGTATTACATCCAGAAACACTCAAGATTTACTCTTGCTCTCAGAAATCACTCCTGGCAGGGCTCTAGTAACCATATGTGCTGCCAGGGATCAAATCCGGGTTAGTTGTATGCAAGGCAAGCACATTACCTGCTGTACTATGTCTTTTGCCCCTGTAAATAATGCTTTAAAATAATTCTTTCCTGGGGACAGAGCGATAACACAGTGGTAAGGCCTTTGCCTTGCATGCGGTTGAACCAGGATGGACCATGATTTGATCCCCTGCATCCCATATCATCCCCTGTTGAGCCTGCCAGGAGCAATTTCTGAGCTCAGATCTTTTTATGGGCTTAGCAAGCACCAAGCCTGCTTAGAACTTGCCCTCAGTGAGTTTTGCAGGATCACATATTAATTAATTGCCTTTTTTTTTTTGCAGTACCAAGTTTCCAACCCAAAAGTTTACACATGCAAAGCACACACTACCACTGAGTCACATTCTACTTTTAATATGTGGCTGAGATCTGAGCCCTATATTTAACCTGAAAAAAAAGGAAAGAAGAGGTGCTGTTTCATGCAGCCAATGATATTACATCAACCAATCCAATCCTTACTATCTGGCAGTTTCCTCATGCATCTGCCTGAAGTCACAGGGTGTTTCCTGCTGAACCTGAGCATCTCTTCCAAACCACATCAGTTTCTCAAAGTCTGTTCCCAGAAGCAAAGTCTTGGCAGAGGTATAAAAGCTCCTCCAAGCCGAGCAACTCTCCCAGCTGCCATCAAGCCAGAGGCTAAGGCACATTTGGCAGGTAGGACTCACCAACTTTCTGAATCTCTCCTGGTTTATGCACAGTTTATGATGGTAATTTCTAAAGACTTTTCAAGAAGCTGGGAAGGGGTTTGAACCATGCCTCCATCGGTTTTTCTGCCACCATAGCAGGTCATTTATGTTTGGTGTCAGAGAGAATGTAATGAAATTTATGGTAGGAAAGGGATAGGAGCTTCTTTGCATTTGAAAACCTGAGTCACAGAATAATAAACTAAGGGATGGAAAGTACCATTGACTTCTCATTCAGTCTGAACTGAGGTCTAAGAGATAACACAGACAGGGCAATAGTTAGTGACAGAGTGCAGCTCTGTGTGATATTCCTGAGACTTCAGAATAGTGAAAATATTGTAGTGTCTTAAGGATTCCTAAGCCAGGGTTCTCCCATCTTCATCTTGTTTCCAGTATCTCAGACCTGCTATTGAAGTACCTGCTTAGTTCACAATGCATTGTGGGCATTTAGCTCTCATTAGGTGTACAAATTATAACAACATTATATATGGGCTTTATTAAAGATGAGTGTAATGATTAAAGCAAATTGATTTTCAAGTGATTTGGAATCTGAATCCAAGCCAGAATCTGAATCTGAAAAAGATAAACCTGGTTTCTGTTGAGTTTTTCTGTAGAAGTTTATATAGATCTATCTCTTTTCCATTCTCATCTTGATCCTGGATCTATTAAAAAAATCAAATAGAATATTGAGGTAGGGAAAATGAGGTGCTTGTCGGTTGTCTTATGGGTTCATGAACCATTATCAATAGAATTCTTTCCACTCATGGGAAATAACTCCACTGATGCTTTCCTTCTAAGCCTTCCTGCAAACTTTTGGGTGAGTTCTTAGAAAGTCTGAGAGCCATATTCTAGAAGGTGTTGGCATTCAGAGTGTGGTCTGTAGACCAGAACCACTGGTCCCACTTGGGTGCTTATTGCAAGAACAGATGCAGACTCTCAGGTATCTTTTGTGAACTTCTGAGTCCAAATTTCCTTGATGACTTGTAGACACATTAACATGTCCCTAAATTTGCTAAAGAACTATCACCATCCTCTCTTTTTTTTTGGGGGGGGGGGGTTTGGGCCACACCCGGCAGTGCTCAGGGGTTACTCCTGGCTGTCTGCTCAGAAATAGCTCCTGGCAGGCACGGGGGACCATATGGGACATCGGGATTCGAACCAACCACCTTTGGTCCTGGATCGGCTGCTTGCAAGGCAAACGCTGCTGTGCTATCTCTCCGGGCCCACCATCCTGTCTTTTTACATCCTTCGGGTGCTAGGTTCCTAGGCTCTCAGAAGATCATGCATTCAATCAGTATAGACCCACATCTACTATGTAATGACATGGAATTTGCACACTGATAAAACAAAATAAGTAAGACAGACTCTTTGAGGAGCTCAGAGTCTAAGAGGGAAACAGACATAAAATAAGTGATGTGGGGCCGGGCGGTGGCGCTAAAGGTAAGGTGCCTGCCTTGCCTGCGCTAGCCTTGGATGGACCGCGGTTCGATCCCCCGGTGTCCCATATGGTCCCCCAAGCCAGGAGCAACTTCTGAGCACATAGCCAGGAGTAACCCCTGAGCGTTACTGGGTGTGGCCCAAAAACCAAAAAAAATAAATAAATAAGTGATGTGAGATTGGAGCAAAATAATGTCAGATGACATAAAAAAGAATAACAGCTTCTATGAGAGAAATCTGGTAAACCTCAAAGTCCAAATGGCCTGGACTTTAGAAAAGAAACAGGAGTTTTTAAGGTAGAAAAGATATTACATAGGCATGAGTATGAGTAGAGGTCTGACTCTGTTGATCAGCCTGACATTTTAGGGGCCAAGGCCCTGTCTCTGTCTCCAAGGAATGTTTTAATCTTAGGGACGGCTCCAGGCTTTGCCACAAACTGAAGGACTCAGGGAATGCATTTTGCACTGTATATACTGATGAACGATGTGGATAAATATCTAAATATCATAGAAGCCTCTTGTTGGCCTCTTATACTTGGAGGTCCCATGTGCCCCTGACTTCTGTCCTGTGTTATTGCAGACAGGTCAATTGGGACCTTTTTTTTTTGTAAACTCCCTTTCAAGTGCACGACCTTGCCTCTGTCTGTCTCTGTTCTATCCCATAGCCCTCCTTCATGCCCAAATGAAAAGTTGGCTGCAACTTAGAAGACAGTTTTGATCTTGAATCCCATAAGATCTCAATGAGAGGAGAATGAAGAGGGTCCTAAGGGGAAAAGAGGAAAAATATCTAATTTTGATTTTCCTGTTTAGATTTCTGAACTTCTAGAGCTGGAGAATGATAGTATAACGAGTAGCACATTTGCCTAGTATGCAGATGACCTGGTTCAATTCCCAGCACCCATATGATCTTCTGGACAGCCCACACACAGACCTATCATGCCTTTCATTCAGGGGCTCATTTTAACTGGAACTCTGGGCAGGGTTTCTCAGGAGTTTCGAGGGTAGCTATCTGTCAGGGAATGTTCAGTCCTGAGGGAAAGAGGCAGGATATTTTCCTAAGTGACATCAAGCTGTGGCTGGAGGTCCTGGGGTTAGATTCAGGGGAAGAATCCATATCCTGGATTTATGCCTGGCAGGTTAGGGGCTGAAAAATTATCACCATCCCCCAAGTCACAGCCTAGTGGCAGCAAACATGGATCTGCCCTGGAGAAGCCAAGTTCAGTTCCCTCCACCACAGCCTCTCTAGGCCCTTGGCAGGGATCTGCACCATCACAGATACCCCAGGTCATCAAGTGTCTCTGTTCCAGTCTTAGGGCACTTGGCTCTCAGGGAGTCTCTGCTCTACTCTTCCAGGGACCAGGCCTTCCTATGGTCCTTTAACAAAGCTCACAATCTGACTCTAGGTCTCATTTCAGTCATGTGGCTCCTCATGCGTCTTGGCACCCTCCTGGTCTGCCTGTCCTGGATCCAGGCCTTGAGTGGTAAGTGGCTCCAACAACTTCCTCTGTACCCAATGGTGGCACAAGACCACAGAAATGTACCTTCCCACCATGGGGGGGGGGGGCTGGAGACCATACTCCAAAGGGGCTGGAGGGGTCCTGCTTCCAATGAAAGCTCTAGGGATGACCTTGTCTCTCCTCTTCCTGGCTTTCTGTGGCCCTTAGCACCCCCTGGCACACCTTGGCTTAAAGCTGCATTGTTCGCACTCTTCATGGCCTTGCTTACTTTGTGTGTCCTCCCACCAGGAGACCACCAGTCATTGACTTCATTCTAATTATTTATATCTGCCAAGACCCTGTTTTTATATAAGCCACATTCAGAGTTTCAGCTGGGCACCTATCTGGGGGAAGACTGTCTAACCAACTATGCTTCCTGTACTCAGAGAATGCATGTGGCCCCCACATACACCAGACCCCATATGACTAAAAACAAAGAACCCCACCTCTACCCTTCTTCATGCACTCCCCCACCTCAGGGACCCAGATATCATCTTTGGGGTCCAAGTCAACAGGCTACCCCAAGGGACCTGCACTCAGATACTACCATCACCCCCACCTCTTCCCTGAAGGCCCCAGAGTCCAAGCCCAGGGCTCCTTCAGCTGAGGATCATGATCTCAGATGAGGCCCTGGCACTCATGAAGATGAAGGTTGCAAAAAATCCTACAGCAGTGGAAGGTTTCTGAACACTAATGACCAAAAACGAACTCAAAATTAAATGTGTCATGGATGTGAGTTGTTAGCCTGTTGTGTTTCTCTATCAGGGGGAGTTGTGAGTGGAAAAGCTTCGGGAATGGGAGCTTCAGAGACTTCCAGGCCCCCCATTCTGAACTCTCTGTTGAGGAGCAAGGAGGATCCCTTATTAGGGGCCTTTTCTCCTTGGGGGTTCCTGTGAAAGTTTCTTGGCTGGCTCAGACTTGAGAGGCTGAGACAGGCAGACAGAAGCAGAAGGCACCTCAAGGAGGGATGTGTGACAGTTCGTTTCCTGCTTTTCCCTTCAAGCACAAACCACAGGGCCAACTGCCATCTCTGAGGTTGTGAATCAGGTCAAGGTGCAAGTAAACAAGGCCTTCCTGGAGTCCCGGGGCAGGTAAGGAAATCCCCACACACTTTTATGTCAATGGATAAGCCCTTGTAGGCAGATATGTGAGCCCTGCCAGCAATGCTACAACCTGCCTTTCCCCACCCCTCATCTGCCAATATGTGGTTGTGACAGACAGGAATGCGAACCAGCACTCCAGAAATCCACTTCTCTATCTCACATAATCCTAACGCACTCTCTTCCAGTCACAAATGTTTCCTAAGGGTATGCATTCCAGTGTCTCGGAAAGCCTGGAAATGGAAGTGTTCCATCAACTCCTAAGGGCAGAGGAGGACTGAACCTGTGTCCTGGATTCAGGTGCAAGGAACAGGGAAGCACTGGAGTGAGGGAGTAAAGGGAGAGAGGAAGTAAAGCAAGCTGAAGCTCCAGGCACAGTCTCACTGGCCCCATGAGATCTGGTGCCTGCCTTGGATCAAGGGGACAGATTTTTCCTCTGCCCAGTTTTCATGAGCAAGATCATAGGAGCTAATACCTCGGGTGGGAGCTATAGCATGTGGTAACTCTCAGCTATATTGACTGAGGCCATCACACTGCATATGGTCCCCCAAATACATTAGGCATACCCTCCAAACACTGAGCAAGGACTAATCCCTGAGCACCCCCAGAAGTGGCCCAAAAACAAACCTAAGAAGTTGCATTTAAATATCTTGTTACACTTGAAAACTCACCACTGGCTTGATTAGTATAGACAATGAAGAAGAGAAATGAAATAGGTTTGGAAGCCTGAAGCAGTTTGATGGGAGGACAGCTCAGGTCCCAGGACAACAAAGAGTTTTAAGGGGTATGGTAACTCATATATAGGACGATGAAGACTGTTCTCAAGGACCTAGAGCAAAGTTAGAAAACAAATTAGGGCTAAGGAGTGGCAGGGAGTGGGGGGACAGGGGAATGAAAAGTGACTTATTTATTTTTATTGTTTTATTTTATTTTTGTTTTGGGGCTACACTCAGTGGTACTCAGGACTTATTTCTGGCTCTATACTCAGGAATCATTCCTAGCAGTGCTTGGAGTTCATATGGGGTACCAGAGATCAAACCTCGGTCAACAATAATCAAGGCAAACACCTTACCTGTTGTACCATCTCTCTGATTCCATACGAGCAATTTCTTGCTGTTGTTGTTGTTGTTGTTATTGTTGTTGTTGTTTTTGAGCTATACCTTGTGGTGCTCAGGAGTTATTTCTGGCTTGCCCTCAGGGATCATTCCTGGCAGTGTTCAGAGGACCATATGGGATGTCTGAGAATGAATTCAAGTCAGCCTTATGCAATGCAAACACCCTACCTGCTGTGTTATTGCTCCAACCCCATGGAGTGATTTTTAAAAATATTTTATCTTTATTTAAACACTGTGATTACAAATATGATTGTAGTTGTATGATAACAGCCATGTAAAGAACACCCCCCTTCACCAGTGCAAGATTCCCACCACCAATTTTCCAGATCTCCCTCCTCCCCACCCCACCCACACCTGTACTCAAGACAGGCTTTCTATTTCCCTCATTCATTCACATTGTTATGATAGTTTTCAGTGTAGTTATTTCTCTAACTGCACTCATCACTCTATGTGGTGAGCTTCATGTCATGAGCTACACCTGGAGTAATTTCTTAAAGAGTATGAGGTCTCCTTTCAGGGTGATGGAAATGTTCTGGAATTGGGTAAAAGCAACAGTTGCACAATATTATAAAGAAGAATTTCAATAAGTAGATGAATGGGCTAGCCAATGAAGTGCTCTTATCACAGCATGGTATGGTATGGCCTCATTCTAAAATTCCTACAGCAGCCATCTGGATAAAGAAAGGACAAGGAAGGCAGGAAGTCATGTGTACAACCAGGAGAGTGAGGGAGGGGCCAGTGTCATTAGTGACAATTTGGAGGAGGAGTAAGTGTTTTGTGGAAGCCCTACCTGCACTGTGGAACCTAGTGCTTGAGCAAAGGAGGCAAGTCCCTGGTGAGTCAGAGTTCAGGTAGGAGAGCCTAGCAGAGGGGGTGAGGAAATAAGAAGCACCTAAACCTAATGTGGGGCCTTTCAGGTAGAATTCTTTTGTTTCTGGAGTGACATTGAAATGTTTTCCCTCAGTCCCTTTGGGAGCAAGCTGGTGTCTTTTCTGTGTCCAGTCAAGCTCCAGAAGCTACTCCTGCATTCTGTCAACAATCCTGAGAAGTGTAATATAGAAAATGGTTGTGTTTGAGGTTAAAAATAATCCAATAATTCAATCTGAATCTTTGTCCTTATCTTATGCCTAAGGAAACTGAGTACCAAAAGGCTGTGTGAATCAACCCCCAGGTACACATCCACAAAAGGCAGCAAGCACTCTGGGTTCCATGGAAGCAAGGATGAAGTCTGGATTTACTCTGAGGTCATGTCAGCAAATCAGTTCTGGAGGAACTGGGATGCACACCTTGCCTCCAGACCCAAAAACTCTATTCCCAAACTGGCCAATAGCTCTCCTGAATTAGGAAATATTCTCCCTCTCTGTCATATAAAACAGGAGTCACTGGCCATTTAAGACTAGTGAGGACCAAAGACATGACCAGTGGCATTAAGAAATTGGATTCGGGGCCAGCGAGGTGGCGCTAGAGGTAAGGTGTCTGCCTTGCAAGTGCTAGCCAAGGAAAGATCGCGACCGTGGTTTGATCCCCCGGCATCCCATATGGTCCCCCCAAGCCAGGGGCAATTTCTGAGCGCTTAGCCAGGAGTGACCCCTGAGCATCAAATGGGTGTGGCCGAAAAACAAAAAACAAAAACAAAAAAAAAAAGAAATTGGATTCTTCATATTTGTGGTAATGATGAATTTCCATTTATATGGTTATATGTGGAGAGTGGTAAGCACAGAAGACAGTGCAAAATGCTGTGCCACTGGACTTGTATCACCAGCAAAATGATAGTTTGGCTTAACCTCTGGAATTCTGTTTCACTGAAGTTGTGGGAGATTGGAAGAAGAAAGGGCTGATGATTAATGTTCAGTCATCAAAGTCCTTATCTCTTCCACAAGCAGTCAAATGGCCCATCAAACTGAGACAACAGGCCCTTTACACCTGAAATAGAGTTAACCTGGTCCATGGTGACTGGCCAGATATAAAAATCAATGAACTGTATCCCAGGTTTGGCATTTGCGAGAATTGAGCTGCTTCCAATAGTTTAATGCTGTTGAGTCTTAGAGATCATCTCATAAAACTTCTCCATCCACTCATGGGAAAAATGAGGAATGGATAACCATAAAGGGTTATCTTGCTTTATTTTTTGTTTTCTACCATTCCCTTCAATATGGGGACCTCTTTTGGCTTTGTGCTCAGAGGCTGATCCTAGCAGAGCTGGGAAACCGTGTAGTGCTGAGGCTTGACCTCAGGACTCCTGCATTAAAGCACTCTTTATACACATTCAGCAGTTGAGCTTTCTCCAGCCTCATAGAGGATTCTCAGGAGAAGTTTTTCTGACATAGCCTTGCCATTGGTCAGTCACTCATGTGTTGTCACAAACTTCCTAGAGAGGGGCCAGTGAGGTGGCACTAGAGGTAAGGTGCTAGCCAAGCCTTGCAAGTGCTAGCCAAGAAAAGGACCGAGGTTCGATCCCCCGGCGTCCCATATGGTCCCCCCAAGCCAGGGGCAATTTCTGAGTGCTTAGCCAGGAGTAACCCCTGAGCATCAAACGGGTGTGACCGAACAAAAAAAACTTCCTAGAGAGAGGAATTTTGATTTTTTTACAGTACAAAGGGGAGAATAAGGAATAAGGCCATATCCAGTGAAGTCTGTTTTACTGGGCAAGATCTTTAGCCATTTCTAGATTTTTTTTTTTTTTGGATTTTGGGTCACACCTGGTGATGCTCAGGGGTTATCCTGGCTATGCTCTCAGAAATTGCTCCTGGCTTGGGGGACCATATGGGACGCCAGGGGATCGAACTTTCCTGGGTCAGCCACATGCAAGGCAAACACCCTACCGCTGTGCTACTGTTTCACCCCCCATTTCTAGAATTTCTAAAACCCCAAGATGTCAGGGGTTCCTCTGAATGAATACATTAGTCCTGGAAAAATTCGGCTTATATTATTTAGGTTTTTGTTGTGTTATGAGGACACATGTTAACCTTTGTGGTGCTGGGGAAGGGGTGGTCACTTATAGCTTTGTGATCAGGGCTCACTCATAGCAGTACTCAGGAGACCCTGCAGTATTGGGGCTGGAACTCAGAACTCCTGCATGCAAAGCGTATGCTCCAACCATTCTCCTTATCCACTGAGTAATTGTTTAGTGTTGGCACTCGCGGCTCTGCAGTGGAGACATTTCTAGAAGTATTCAGTCTAGGGGTGTAGTCTGATGGTTTGTTCAGTGTTTAGGCCCAGTAGTACTCAGAGATTACCAGAGCTACACTGTCAGTGTTAGTGGGGGACAGATCTGGGGGTGCCAAGAGCAAACTCAGGCCATGCACCTGCTAAATTTCTACTCTACCACCTGAATTAGCTCCCCAGCTATGCTGCAACCTCTAGCTCTAAGCTTCTTCCTCCCATGAAAAATGTTCCAGATGGGGCTGAAGAGGTAGTCACTAGCCAGTGGATAAACTAGTTCTTTTTACAAGCTGACCCAGATTTTTATCCCAGGTACCACATATAGTTCCTCAGGTCCCACCAGGAATGATACCTTAGCACAGAGCCAAGAGTAAATCCTGAGCATGGCCAGGTATAGGGAAAAGAAAGGAAAGAAAGAAGAAAGAAAGAAAGAAAGAAAGAAAGAAAGAAAGAAAGAAAGAAAGAAAGAAAGAAAGAAAGAAAGAAAGAAAGAAAGAAAGAAAGAAAGAAAGAAAGAAAGAAAGAAAGAAGAAAGAAAGAAAGAAAGAAAAGAGAAAGAACGAAAGAAGAAAGAAAGAAAGAAGAAAGAAAGAAAGAAAGAAAGAAAGAAAGAAGGAAGAAAGAAAGAAAGAAAAAGGAAGGAAGGAAGGAAGGAGGGAGGGAGGGAGGGAGGGAGGGAGGGAGGGAGGGAGGGAGGAAGGAAGGAAAATAGCCATTCTAGAAGCATCAGACAAGAAATAAGAGATGCTGAGAGCATAGGAAAAACTTGCTCCCTCCCTCTATCCTGTTCCTGAGTCTTCACCATGCCTCTCCATGGCTCTCCACTGCAGACTAAAGAAGGCCCTCTACTCTGAGTCCCCAAGCCCAAAATATCTCTCAGAATACCTCAAGCATGCCCGAGGGCCCACACGCACAGCCATCCGCTGTGGGCAGATTTGGGAGGACACCTTCAAGAGACTGACGAAGAGAGCCAAGACCAACACCACAGGTACTGCCCCCACCCCAATCCCAGGTTCGTTCCTTGCAGCAGACAGAAGAGCTCACCCAAAAATGCATCCCCTCTCCAAAAAATAATCAAGAAGTGCACTCCTCTTTGACCCTTTATGTACTCTGGTGATTTCTTAGGGGTTCAGAGCAGGGATCTAGATCAATGGGCCTCAGCAAGGCCACAGTGCTGACTTGGCATAAGGTGATACACATGCTTTTGACTGATTCATTCATTCATTTATTGGGGGGCCTCCCAAGCAGTGTTCAGAGGGCCTTGTTCCCAGGAGGTCATTCCTGATAACACTCAGCAACAAGACAAGACAGTTTAGTGGTCAGTCTCTGTGAGGTCAGGAACCACCAAAAATAGGCAGGCCAGTGGTGCTCAGGGATCTCCCAGGCTGCACCCGGAAATGTTGGGTAGGGGACATGTAGTACTGGCACTACGGATGGAACAAGATCCTTGTTCATGATTTTAGATAAACTATCTGCAAGACTTTTGTCCAGAGCAAGAACAAAAGTCAATAAACAGAACTCTGATTTTACTTTTACTCCCTGTGTAAACCATGGTGTCGCTAGAGGCCTGAACTCTTCATCCAAGTCACACATGGGTGCCCTTCCCCACAAGCAAACTTTTAAGCCACCTGTGTCTGGCAGATATACTGGGCTGATGTCCCAGGAGAGAGATCTATTTTGGGCAGCTTGGACTTGAAACCACGGCCTGGTCTCCTCCGTGGTGCTCTGGTCTCTCTGCCAACCATCACCCTGGAGGACTCAGATGGAGAAAGAGGCTCAGCGTTTCCCTAGCAAAATGTTAAAGAATAGGAGGGGGCTTAGATGGGGCATGTTCCAGAGTTCCAAGAGAAAGGAACTGCACAAGGCAGAGGGGCACCATGAACTCTGAATTTCAGCATCTGGGGACTTTCACAGTCCTGTAGGATCCTCAAATTCCTCACCCTCCACTTAGAGCACTAATGGCTCCCTCGGGCTACCTCTTCATTCTATGCCACATAAAAGACCCAGATGCCCACACCACATTACTACTTGCTTAGAGTTGTCTCTCCCCAACATTGTTTCTGGCCACTTCCGATCTTCTTGCACTGTCAAGGAAGCTTTGCAAGAAGCTTAGTGTTGGGGCCAGAATGGTGGTGCAAGCAGTAAGGTGTCTGCCTTGCCAGTACTAGCATAGAAGGACCATGGTTTGATCCCCTGGCATCCCATATGGTCCCCCAAGCCAGGAGTAATTTCTGAGCACATAGCCAGGAGTAACCCCTGTGCATCACCGGGTATGGCCCAAAAACAAAACAAACAAAAAAAGAAGCTTAGTCTTCTCAAAGGAAACCCATTGACATGAACTTCACCTCAGTGACCTTAGAGATAATAAATAACAACCCTGAAAATTTTGCACTATTGGCACTGCATTCTTGGTCCAAAGTTTCTGAGATCTGTTTCATTCCTGTAAAATGGGAGTAAAAAAAAAAAAGTCTTACCTTAAGACCAGGGAGATAGTTCAAAGGACTACGTGCAGGTTTCACTTGTGGGAGGCCGAGGTTCAATGTCTGGGCTACTTATGGTTCCTGGAGCACCACTCTATAAAAAAGAATCTTATTTGGGGGGGGGGGGGCTTGAGATATAGTACAGCAAATAAGTTGCTTGCTTGCCTTGCATGCAGCCAACGTGGGTTCTAGCTCAGGCATCTCAAATGGTCCCCTGAGCACCACCAGATGTGATCCCTGAGTGCAGAGCTAGTAGTAAGTAGTAGTAACCCCAGTGTCCTTCCCTCAAAATAAAACTTACTTTGAGTTGGAGTCAGAGTACAGTGGGCAGGGTACTTGCCTGGTTGAACCTGGATGACCAGGTTCGATCCTCCGCATCCTATATGGTTCCCTGAGCCTAGCCAGGAGTGATATCTGAGCAAAGAGCCAGAAGTAAACTCTCAGATGTGACCCTCCCCACTCAAAAAAAAATCTTACTCTAAGGAGTTGTCAGTACTAAATGAGTAAGAAGCCACCTGAAAAATTCTGGCTTGAACATAGTGTGAATTCCAAAATGTGTAGATTCCTCCCTGGTTTCTGCTTCCTGCCACCCCTACCCCGAACCTAAAAAGTGCTTCAGGGATCCCTTCTGTTGCAGTCCCCAGGCTGGACCTGAGCACGCTGTCGTGGGAGGTGGGCTGCGGCACACCTGTGTCTGCGGTGTCATGTGACAAGGACAGTCCATACCGCACCATCACCGGCCACTGTAATAACAGGTGACCCGCCCTAGCGTACCCCTCAATCCCCTCGCAGGGGCCAGATCCCCAAGCCCAGCGCCTTGGGGGAGGTGGGGTGGTTGGGATGTGCAGAAACCTCACATTTGAGGGGCTCCTCCTCTGCGCCCCTTCTCCCTGGTGCAGAGGTTCCCAGTCCATATACTTAATCCTCGACTCCCTTGGGGATTGCGGGACAGCGGGAAGAGATTGGGGTGCAAATAAAGCGGAGGCTGAGAGCAGATTTCGCTCGATTTCAGGGAGAACCCCATGCTGGGCGCAGCCAACCGGGCGCTGGCGCGTTGGCTGCCCGCCGAATACGAAGATGGGCTCTCCCTTCCCTACGGGTGGACGCCGGGAAAGAAGCGGAACGGCTACCCGGTGCCGCCGGTGAGCCCCGAACCCTCGGAAGAGGGGTGTGGGGGAAGGAAGGGGCACCTTCCTTACACGAGCGCAGATCCCGAACGTGCCACTAGAGGACAGCAGAGCCCTGAGTCCATCCGAGTCCTTGTGTCTATGCTTCCCTCCCCCCCATCTCCCTGCTGCGCTCCCCCATCTCCCTGCCAAAGTGTCGGTCACGTCGCCACTGTCCACTGGCCAGATCCTTGTGGTCTCCCAGCAGATGGCCTCCCTGCTCCATCCTGCTCGAATCTGCCTTGCCTCAGCCCCCCAGAGCGCATCAGCTGTTTCTTGCCTGGAGATCTGACATCTTGGCCTCATTGAGTGGACAGACTCCTCCCCAGAACCCCTCTTTGACTCCCAGACACCTGTCACCCTCAAATGCATGCACTTTGGGGAGGGGACCCGCCTGTCTGTTTCCCCCTCGGGTCTGGAAAGGTCTCCCCTGGTCTTGCAAACCTTCAAGTCGTCAGGCCTGTGAATAAGCAATCCCACCCTTCGGCCTCAACTCTCTGGAATTCAGTCTCCACACCTATAAAGTGGGGGTCCTGCCACCCTCCTCGCAAGCTTCTAATCCGCGGGGATTGCATGTATTTTAATGAAGAAGTATACCATAAATTGAACTAATGCTGAATCCTCCAAGACCTCTCCCCTCCAGCCCGCACTGTCGGTTTGCAGGCGCGGATGGTATCCAATCGTGTGGTCGGTTACTTGAACGAGGACATCCTGGACAGCGGCAGGTCTCTGCTCTTCATGCAGTGGGGCCAGGTCGTGGACCACGACCTGGACTTCGCCCCTGACACCGAGCTGGGAAGTAGTGAGTACTCCAAAGCGCAGTGTGACCAGCACTGCATCCAGGAGAACAACTGCTTCCCCATCATGGTAAGTTTTATTGCAGGATTCGATTGCTCACACATCCCTCCCTGCAGGCAGTAAACAGCTCTCAGGTCACATACCGGGAATCTGTGTCTCCCCTTAAAGAGAATGGGTCCCAGTGGGCCAGAAGCCATTGCTAAAGAAACTGGGACTTTCCGAGGTGATGGTCGTGGTTTCTGTCCCTGGACCAAAGTTCTGGCATCACTTGGGGGACTGATTCAAAATAAACTCCACACCTCATGCCGGACTCTAGGAAACAGAATCTCCCTTTGGCCAGAATCCCCAAAATTTGTTTAACAAAGCAGAAAGCTGATGGAACCCTACTTGAAGTCATCTGAGGAGTTGAGTTCCAGGAAAGGCTGACCCTCAAGTAATGAGTCTTATTCGCATAAAGAATTTCTGGAAATTTCCAACAGAAAAAATGTGAGAGGTTTGATAGTCTTCCCATCCTTCTCTTTACTATTTTATTTTATTGTTGTTTGTTTCGGAGTGATACCTGGTGATGCTCAGGCCTTACTCCTGACTCCACCCAGGGATCACTCCTGTCAGGCTTGGGGGGCCATGTGGGGTTCCAGGAATTGAATCCAGATCAATCACATGAAAAGCAAGCACCCTACCTCTCCAGACCCTGCCCTTTCTTCTTATCAAAGGATTTTAGTTAGATTTATTCTATGAAACACCGAACCCTAGGAGATGTGCTCTAAGAGGAAGAACAGGAACTGAGGGATGAAGTCCATGTGCGTAGTGGGCGAGAGGAGAGTCTGTGTTTGTTCTTTCCAATTTGTAAATTCTTGAGAAAGTTCCTCCTTCTAAGCCCCAGTTTTCTGGCCTTATAACATGAGAGAGAATTAGTCACCTTAGAAAATTTTATGGAGACCAAGATATACATAACAACGGGAAGGTCCCAAATAGATAGCAGATGTTATGAAGTGTGATAGTTTGTCATTCCTGCTTCCCTGCCCAGGGTTCACAGCCTTCCTCTCACTAGAGGTCTGGAGGCCTTCCTGTAAGAGATGAATGTGTTTCTCTGGGGTCATTTGCACAGTGAGTTTAACACAGTAAATCTGAGGTGCTGCAGGTCTAGGAGATGAAGCTGCCTGAGGGAGATTCTTGAGTTCATGTTTGATATTAGGGTGCTAAGAATACCCTCACCACTTTTCCACTTGACTCCCAGATTTCCTCTAGACAGAGGTGACTAGGGCCTGATTGTATTCCTCCCAGTCACACACACACACACACACACACACACACACACACACACACACACACACACACACCCATCTCTCCACAGCTCTCAAGCAATGACCCTAACGCAAAGAAGCACGGGAAATGCATGCCTTTCTTCCGAGCGGGGTTCGTCTGCCCTTCGCCACCCTACCAATCACTACCAGTCCGGGAGCAGATCAATGCGTTGACCGCCTTTCTGGATGCCAGCCTTGTGTATGGGTCTGATCCCAGCGTGGCCAGCCGCCTCCGCAACCTCAGCAGCCCCCTCGGCCTCCTGGCTGTCAACCAGGAGGTGTCAGACCGGGGCCTGGCCTATCTGCCCTTTGACACCAGGAAGCCAAGTCCCTGTGAATTCATCAACACCACTGCCCGTGTGCCCTGCTTTCAGGCTGGTGAGTTGGGTGGGGAGTGATGGTGGAGGGAAGGATGCTTGAAGAACCGATCAGAGCAGGAGGCCATTAGGATTCCCTGAGAGATCAAGATTGACTTGCCCAGTCTCCCTTCTCACCATCTCTTGGGAAAAACAAACACCTCACCACCATTGTCTCTGACACTGGGCCATGACTGACAGAAAGACCTAGATGAAGAGAGAATCTAAGAACATGTTTTAATACTTACACATACATCATTTTAAATCAAGGAAGTTTAGGAAAGCACAGAGAAGAACAGCTACACAATCCCACCATCCATAGCTCATTATTAATATTGTTTACCTCACTGAAATGACACTATGAATAATTCCCTGCATCCTGTTGTCTTCCTTCATTCAATATAGCCTCTATGACCCAATTACCATAATTTATTGTTTCAACCCCATTTGGAGACATATAAAGCAGTTCCACCTTTCTGTGAATTTTTGCTGCTGTTACTGTTCAATGATTAAACTAATGGGTTTTTGTCCCATTATGATATCCTCCCAGGTGAAGAGGAATATGTTTTTGAGCACAGTCATACCTGGCTGTGCTCAGAGGTTACTCCTAGTGGGCTCAGGGGAAACTATATGGGATGCCAAGAATCAAAAATACAAGAATCAAATCAGGTGGGCCACATGCAAGAAAAAACACTACCCTCTGTACTATCTCTCTGGCTTCCAAAGAATATATGTTTTAAAGTTCTTTATAAACTTGACACATGGTCTCATTCCATCTAGCTTGCACATCACTTCCCAAGTTCTGCACCTTAGGAGCTTCTGACCTCCTGATTCTCTGTCTGACTTTGGCTCCTTTGAATCTCCATTCTTACAGGACCAGCCCCTCATGGCCTTGGTCACCCTGTCATGGCCCTTGGTCCGGGTCTCTTAGGAGTCCACATGCACACATAACCTCATCAATCTAGATTAGAACCACGCCATTCCTATTTCTCTCAAGAATGCCCATCTAGAACCAAGCATTTATGAATGTAATAGACTCCCTGAGTGATTAGAAAACACCAGAAGTTGTTCTGTGTAATGTTGCTCTTTCATCATTTAACCCTCTTTTTGTCCCCATCTTCCTGTCAATCCCACTTTTTACTCTGTCCTGCTCAGGTTTCCATCCTCAACTAACCTTCTTAAAGATGGTTACAATGAGGTGCCTTGCATTGAGGGGCTAAGAACAGCTAGAGGAGCCAGAGCTAACCCTTGGGTGCACAAAATATCAAGATAGATGCCCAGAGTCCCAAGCATCCTTGGGAAAAACTCTTGAAAACCCCTCTTACTTGCCATTCTTAGAAGGCAGTTGGGATTATAGTTAGCAATGATTTTCTCTGTTTGCTTGTTTGTTTTGGGGGCATACCCCACAGTACTCAGGGGTTACTCCTGGCTCTGCTCAGAAATCACTCTGGGCAGGCTCGGAGGACTGTACAGAGTGCAGAGATTCAAATCCAGTCTGGCTGCATGCAAGACAAGTGTCCTACTCACTATGTTATTGCTCTAGCCCCTTAATGTTTACATTTTTCTAAGTCCCCTATAGGTCTTACTATACTCTTGTGAGATCCTGTGATCCCCATTCACAGAAATGTTCAATAACTTATTCCAAGTCCCAACAGTATAGAACATTTGGAGGAAAGATCTTAACTTGAGACCTTATCCTTCTTTATCTGACTTCCTTCTGGTTAAGGACAAGGCCTCTATGGGAAAACTGTCATTTCTTTGTGCAAGTTTCTGAGTTTGGAGTTTCCCAGGGAGAACCCACTTTCCTGTCTTTTGGGATTCCAGGAGATTCCCGATCCTCAGAGCAGACTCTACTGGCCACTATCCACACCCTCTTGCTCCGAGAGCACAATCGGCTGGCGAGGGAGCTAAGGAAACTCAATCCTCTGTGGGATGAAGAACGGCTCTACCAGGAGGCGCGGAGAATCCTTGGAGCCTTCATGCAGGTTCAGCCTCCAGCACCTTATTCCTCCCCTGGCTGCTGCACCTCTAGCTGCCCCCTGGTCTCCACTCCTCCATCTCTTTTCTTCAGATGTTTCCTTCCAGTCTCATGCGTCTCTGTCTTCCCTTCTCTGTACCCTGGATGCAGAATGTTGGTGAGTGGAACAGTTCTTGGTCATTTAGTGGGCCTACCTGGAACCATCCCTGGAACTGTAGATGCTATCATTCCTGTAACTGAACAAGTAGTTATTTGGATATTGGAATTGGGTTCTCTTCTGTTCAAGTCAACACAGCAATAGACCATTATTATTATTAACTGACTGACTGACTGGATCATGAGGAAAATCTTGGAAAGGCTGGTGTATTTCTAATAATCTGAACATTTAATTTGTTTGAGGGTTCTGGAAGATCAGCCCCAGGGTCTTATACATGCAGGGCATATACTCTACCACAAGTGGGCTAAGCCCCTTTAACAAATTCTTTTGAACTGTTGTAAAAGCCAATATGCATGCATCCTACCTCTCCCAGTGCTAGCACTTTGTATAACAGTGCTACAACAGAAAAAAGGAAACATTAATAATGATACAAACTGGGCCAGAGAGATAGCATGGAAGAAGGGAGTTTGCCTTGCATGTAGAAGGACAGTGGTTCGAATCCCGGCATCCCATATGGTCCCCCAAGCCTGCCAGGAGCGATTTCTGAGCATAGAGTTAGGAGTAACCTCTGAACACTGCGGTATGACTCAAAAACTAAAAAAAAAAAAAATTTGATACAAACCATGGGGCTTATTCAGTTATCACCAATTATAAATGTGTGTAGCTTTATGTAGTTCTAGCACCTTTAGAGTTTGATTTCTTTGTTTTGTTTTGATTTATTTATTAGATTACTAACCCAGCATAGTAGTCAGGAGTCACCCATGGTAGGGCTCGTGAGCTGCCATTCTGTTCCAGGAAATACACCCAGGCCACACACAAATGAAAAAGGGGCTCTGCCATTGAGCCACATCCCTGACCTCTCACCTATAGTTTCAGGAACTCCCATCACATTAGAGACACTGTACTACCTTGGCTGCCCTTTTATACTCATTTACATTTTCTCCCTTCCCAGATCCCTTATCCACTACAATCACCAAACTGCTCTCCATCTGAATAGTTATGTCACTATGAGAACATTATAGAAATGAAATCATGCAGTATGTATTGCATCAAGACTGGCTTTTTATATTCAACATAATAGCCTTGGAGTTCATCCAAGTTGTGCATTTCAACAATTCATTCCTTTTTTTATGATTGAATTACGTAGTCCATGGTTTAACTGTTCACCTCTTAAAGGACATTTGGATAGTATCCAATTTATTATTATGAATAAGTTGATATGAACATTCACATATAAGTTTCTTCAGAGAGAATACAGCAGGTAGGGAATTTGCCTTGCATGAGACCAATCTGTGTTAAATTCCCAGCTTCCCAGTAGTGATTCCTGGATGTAGACCG
The DNA here is from genome assembly GCF_024139225.1 of Suncus etruscus. Classification (NCBI taxonomy): domain Eukaryota; kingdom Metazoa; phylum Chordata; class Mammalia; order Eulipotyphla; family Soricidae; genus Suncus; species Suncus etruscus. The sequence continues at coordinate 175,303,843 of NC_064848.1, read as the reverse complement.
AGGAGTAACTCCTGAGTATTTCCAGGTGTGCTCCCCTTCCAAAAAAGTTCCTACATGAAAATACTCTTATTTCTCTGAGATATATGGCCAAATGTACAGTTTCTGGGTTATATGTTTAGTTTAGGTTTCTTTGGGTGTTGGTCTGTGTATCTTTTTTTGGGGGGGGCCACACCCATTTGATGCACAGGGGTTACTCCTGGCTAAGTGCTCAGAAATTGCCCCTGGCTTGGGGGGGGGGGACCATATGGGACGCCGGGGGATCGAACCATGGTCCTTCCTTGGCTAGCGCTTAGATACCTTACCTCTATCGCCACCTCACCAGCCCCTGGTGTGTGTATCTTTTGTGGCCACACCCAGCAATGCTCTGGGATTACTCCTGATTCTGTACTACTCTTGACAGTATTTAGGGATACACATATGGGTGTTGGATATTGACCTAGGTCTGCAAGCAAGGCAGGCATCCAACCCACTGTACTATCTTTCTAGCCCCTAGTTTTAGTTTTAAAAGGAATTTCCAAAGTATTTTCCAGAGTGACCAGACCAACTGACATTATCACCATCTGTTATTTTTTTGTCCAATAGCTTTATTTTTATGCTTGTTTGTTTATTTTGGCCTCCCAATTGATCATTAGGTCCCTCCTGATAACTCTTGGTCAACCTGGCCAGGAGCTCAGTGCAAAGTTCTGAACATGCATCGCTGTTCTAGGTCTGTAGAGTCAGGGTTTACCTGGCTACACTGGCTAGGGGCCACTAGAGCTGTATACAACAATGCTCAGAGGACACTGTGAAGCAAGGACTCCAATCAGGTGGGTCACATACAGGATACACACCTCTGTGTTTTAGAAAATATGAGGTTTAGGTCTTCCTTTGGATCCTTGGATTGGATCCTTTGGATCCTTGGATTGCTCCCACACTTCTTGCTCCTTCGTCCAAAATCATTTTGGCATATTTATGTGACTTTAGTTCTGTTTCTTTCTATTATATTCTACCAAACTCCATGGCTGCTCTGACACCAGGGAGTATGGGTTGAACCTTGGTGATGATTCAAGCCAGAGATGACAAATTCCTTTGGAGTCATGGCAGTGACTCACCATCTCCCCTTTACTGCTCCTCATTCATGCCCACCCCCACTCTCCACTCTTTCCCTTGACCTTTGGGTTTTCATTGTTTCTCTATATCTGCATTTTTCCTGTATTTGCATATGGTAAAAAGGACCATCTCCTTAATCCAACATGGCCCCTCTTGTCAAGATCTTTCAGACAGTCCTGAATAGCTGCAGCCAACAACTCAATCCCGAGAGAGGGTCAGATGTAGCAGTTGGGCTAGTTCCAGTAGCTGGAAACAGAGCTCTGTCTCCTGCTGCCTCCCATGTACAGAGGAGCAGGCTGCCGACTCCCACCATGATATCCCCACAGTCTGTGTTACTGAACAAATTGGAACCAACTTACAAATAAAACAATAAGAGGACCCTTGAGTGCAATAGAGTATTATGCACATTTAATTACATAATAATTGTGAGCTGGTAAGAATATGAGACATGGTAAGTGAAAAAGCAGAATGCAAATATGCAAAATCTTCTAGAATCATAACTACATAAAATATTATCATATAAACAGAGATTGGAAAAATGAAAACAATCATTATTTTGTTGTGTATGCCAGTTTGTGGTATCAAATAAAAGCAAACCCAGAGGCTAAACTTGGAGGAATGGGACTTTTTTCTGGAACTGGAGAATGAAGGAAGGCTGCCCTAGCAATTGATCTTGCAGTGTATCATTTCTCTCACCCTGCCCACTGTCCCTGGGCTTTGAGGGCTGCAGTCTGGAGCAAGGCTAGCAGAGAAATCATTCCCACTGCAGGGAACTGATGGCAGCAACTATGTTGAGAAGAATCACACAAGATCAGCAAAAGACTATCCTGAACTGCTAGTGAGGTCTGCACAGTTCCTGGAAGAGAGTGAGTGGGTGCCTCTGCTGTCTATTAACCTTCCTGCATTTCTTTTGTTTTGTTTTGGGCCACATCCAGCAGTGCTTAGGGCTTACTGCTGGCTCTTCAGCCCAGAATCGCTCCTGGTGGTCTTGTGTGACCATATAAGATGCCAAGAACCAAACTCCCATCAGCCATGTGCCCTTTATACTGTATTTTCTCTCCCGCCTCAACCTTCCTGCATTTCTAACTGTCCATTCCTCTTCGCTAATGTCCTCCCCAGTCTCATTCTGCAGAGGTCTGTCTTCCAAATTTTTCTCTCACCACCTGTTTCTCCTTCCAGATAATCACATTTAGGGACTACCTTCCCATCTTGCTAGGCAATGAGATGCAGAAATGGATCCCTCCTTACAATGGCTACAACCAGTCTGTGGATCCTCGAATTGCCAATGTCTTCACTTTTGCTTTTCGCTTTGGCCACTTGGAGGTCCCCGCCACTGTGTCTCGCCTAGATGAGAAATATCAGCCGTGGGGCCAGGAACCAGAGCTTCCCCTGCACACCCTCTTTTTCAACACCTGGAGAATCATCTATGATGGTAGGTCCCTCTAGGAAAGCTCTGCCACCTGCTGGTCTCATTCTTCAAACTGGAAGACAGCCTCCTAGGACTTCCTATGGAATCCTGGGGAAGTGAATATTCCTCCTCTGCCTCAGTTTCCTAGTGTGAAAAATGGGTGCTATAATTTTACCTATATCACTAGGATTCTTACCAAAGTATCACCTGAAATTTGATTTTGGAACTCTCTGTGATGCTCCCAATAGGGAGATGGTAGAAAAGTGACAGGCAGTATCAGTTATTATTTATTTTTTTCCCTTAGCTTCTGCTTTTATTTCTCTCAGTCTTCTCTGACCATTTGAGAAAGAATTAATAAGTTTGAAATGTCTGTTTTTTTAGCTTCCTTCTAGGACTTTCCACACCCATTAGTTGCCAGACATTGAACCAAGCCTTCCTCTCTCCCTGAGCTGAGCTGGCTTGAGCTTCCCTGATTCCTAGCCATTTTTTTCCTGGGCCACATCTGGCAGTGCTCAGGGGTTACTTCTGTCTCTAAGATCAGGAATTACTCCTGGCAGGTTCTGGGAACAATATAGGATGCTGAGAATTGAACCCAGGTTGGCCTTATGCAAGGCAAACACTCTACCCACTGCGTTATCGCTCCGGCCCTCCTGGCCATTTTCTATAGTGTCTGTTACTTTTTTCCAAGTTGCCCAGCTCCTCAGTAGAACCACTGGCAGAAGAAGGAGCTTCCTTTCTGAGCTCCAGCTTGGAAACATCCCCAAAAATGCTTCTGAATGCCATTCTGCCCATTTCTGGCCCCAGGTGGCAGTCTAAACTGACTCCCAGACTGCCCACAGGCAGCAGGGTATTCTTATCACCCACTCCCAGCCCCAGATGCTCCATTGACCCAGCTTGCACCTCGGAGAATGCTTCAGATGGAGAGAGAGGGGCCATGAAAGAGGTGACAGCTCCCCCATGCCCAGATGGCCCCTGGTCTCCCTCACAGGTGGAATCGACCCTCTGGTTCGGGGTCTGCTGGCCAAGAAGTCCAAATTGATGGCTCAGCATAAATTGATGACGAGTGATCTACGCAACAAGCTTTTCCAGCCAACTCATACGATCCACGGCTTTGACCTGGCCGCCATTAACATACAGCGGGGCCGGGACCATGGCATGCCAGGTGAGTGCATCAGAGATTAGCCTGGGAGATTTGTAGCTGGTTTCTGGGGGTCCTGAAAATTCTTCAGTTGTAAAGATGTATTGGGGGAGAGATGTCCCATGTAGTGCTCAGGAAGCCCAGGGCCCTTTCCAGTAATTCTTAGCCAACAAGGCAATGAATGGATTAAGGTGAAAGTTAGTCAAAAAATGCAGTGCTGCTCAAGCTCTGTGGTGCTGAGGGTTAGCTGGACCATTCCAGCAGTGTTTGGGGGCCTCCAGGGCAATGATACTCTAAGAATCAAACAGGGCCCAGCCACATGTGAGGCATGTGCCTTAATTCCTATACTATGTCTTTGGCACCAGGGATGTTCACTTTTTACAGGGGCCCATAACTAATAGTGCTCAGGGATCACATGCAGTAGTGATTAGAGACATTATATGCAGTCCCTGGAAGTGAACAAGGGTGAATGGCAGGCAAGGCAAATGCCTTTCTCCCATACTATGTCTCTGGCCCCAGAAATACCCCAGGGTAATGAGTTTTTAAAACTCATTTTTCTTACTGTAAAAAGGAATCTTCCCTAAGTCAGATATGAGAGCATATCTGGTACCCTCCTGTACCCACATCCCCACCACAGGTCTCTGACATCCCTCAGAACCACAAACCTGAAACGTGGGTTTATTGCTGTCATGCACCTCTAGCCCAGGGGTTGGGAGTCCAGGTTTTCTCAGCCAAATAAACCCAGATTGGGGGATATCAAGAGAAAGCAGCTACTTTCTCTTTCCACCTAGGTTACAACTCCTGGCGAAAATTCTGTGGCCTCTCACAGCCAGAGACACTGGAGGAGCTAGGTGCTGTACTGAAGAACAAGATACTGGCCAAGGAACTTTTGGACCTCTACAGGACTCCAGACAACATTGACATCTGGATAGGGGGCATCTCTGAGCCCCTGGTAGAAGGGGGTCGGGTGGGGCCTCTCTTGACCTGTATCCTGGGGAAGCAATTCCAACAGATCCGAGATGGAGACAGGCAAGTGCAACCTCAGTGGGGAGGGAAGGCTGGGGGAGGGCAGAACAGGGCAAGGAATGGTGAGAGAGGCACAAGAGGGCTGGAGAGGAGCAGGGAGGGCAGAGGAGGACAGAAAAGGGCAGGGGTGGAGAGGGGAGAAGAAAGGGGCAGGGATGAAAGAGGGTGGAGAGCAGGGGTAAACACTACAGAATAGATCAGGGAAGGGCTGGGAGGTCAGGGAGAGCCAATCCTCTACTGTGGCTGTGTGCCTACCCTGACAAGAATGAACCCAGACCTCAGAATGCTTCTAGTGGTGAGGGACTGGGTGGAGAGTCAGCAATCTTCTGAGCTCAGCCCTATCTACAGGTTCTGGTGGGAGAACCCTGAGGTTTTCACTCAGCAACAGCGTGAGTCTCTCTGGAAAGTGTCCTTCTCGCGCCTTGTCTGTGACAACACCGGAATCACCGAGGTCCCCCTGCACCCATTCCAGGCCAACAACTACCCGAAAGATTTTGTGGACTGCTCTGCCATTGATCAGCTGGACCTCTCTCCCTGGGCCTCGGTGGGGAACTAGGTAGGGAGTCCACCTCGACTGTCACCACATGGTGCAGTCATGACCCTTTGGTCCGTGATGCCATTTCAACGAGCCCAGTGATGGGTCCTTAATCCTCCTACCAGTCCCCAACTCCTTTCTTCATCTGGTCTGCCCACATGTGTCCTCTGTGGGAGCCTTAAAGCCACAGCTCTCAGACCCCAAGAGTTCTTCCCCAGCTTGTCAGGTCTTGTGCTTTTTACACAGACTGATGTTGGCCAAGGTTGCCTTGGCACTTGCATTTCCTCCTGTCTCTTCCACTAGACTATAAACTCCTAATGCCAGGACTGTAGCCTCTTTCCAGTGTCTGTCTGTTGGGGCCCCAGCCGGGTGCTACATGCAGTTAAGTGCTCAAAAAATAGCTGATGATTGATTAAAAATGTGGGCAGCATCACTAGTGTCTTCTGTACCTGCCATAGGCATCAATTTCTCTGTGCCAGAGGTCTCTTGTCATTTTGGAAAGGACTTTGTGGCACATCTCTGCACTTTCTTTTCTGTTGGACCATATTGAGGCACTCAACTTCCAGCACCAACACAGAACGAGCCTGAAGCAAGTAACTGCTGGAGCAGTGAATGAATGCCAGGGCTTGATGGTGGGAGGTTGTCACAAATCGGGTTCCCTAGGAGCAGGTGATGAGGAAGGAGAGTCTATTCAGTCTGGCCTGGCCACAGAACACTGACCATTCTAAGAATGGTCATCTGCCTTGTATGGATAGTGGATCCTGGATATCCTGGATACCCCAGCTCAGAAAACACAGGACAGGAGGCACAGACCACATCACTAAAATTCCAGGTTAAGAGCCTAAAGCAAGTTCCACTGCAAACACAGAGTGAAGACCTTCATCAGCAGGGGAGAGTGTGGTGCAGTAACATTATAAGCTTAAGACACGAGTACTTTTAATTTTGGTTGTTTTGTTTTGGACCATGCTTAGCTAATCCTAGCAGAGTTTATGAGACTATTTGGTGACTGAGAAAGAACGTGGGGCTGCCCCTGAGAAGTATACACTCAGCCCATTGAGCGATCTCTGTGACCCTGAAGCATAATTACTAATACAACTATAGGCCACAATACCTTAACTAAAAGAAAAAAAAAAGAAAAGATCTCCACAGTGGTGCTTTATTATCATAAACATCCATTACAAATGGAACCAAAGGACCCACTGACTCCAATTCCTCTCCAGGCTGGATCCTGTGAATAAGAGAACAGGGTAAGGAAAGGGGAGCCATGGCCCAAGCATAGGAATAGCCTAATGCTAATGGCCATTTTCCCAGAGCAGCATGTTCAGCCATGCAGACCAAACAATGTCCAAGGCAGGATCTCTGCAAGCAGGACTGAGTCTGCCTCTTCCTACATGTTTTCTGTGTATGGTGCAGGGTAGGCCAAAAAATTCCATAAAGAAAGGACCAGAGGGTGCAGAGGAACCTCAAAAGAGATGGGATGGCTGTTATAAACAAGAAAGAAAACAGAAGCTCTGCAAAGTTAAGCCATCCATTCGTTCCAGGGGACATAGTGCAGAGCATTGATTTGAATCCAGGTGATCTGGATCCTGAACTAGTTTTACTCACTCATCCCGTCTGCTGCTGTGTGTATCCTTAGGGCTCACACAAACAACCCACATGTACAGCATACAAAGTACACATATATCATACCCCCGCCCTATGCACATGTGGATGACTGAATGCGGCCACTTGCATTGCTTAGAATACAGATGGGCTTGTCTACCACAGAGTGAGCCAGAGCCACTGTTCTTCTCACAGCTGTGTCCCCTTACCCAGATTTTAGTCTTCATTCCTCCAGGCTGACAGGTCCAGTGCAGGGAGGCTACTGCAGTTGACAAAGTCCCGAGGGAAGGTGTTGGACATGAAGATGTTGTTCTTGGACACGGTTGTGATGCCTGTGTTGTCACAGATTATGCGGGGCAGGGAGATCTTGGCCAGGGCCTGCTTCTGCCTCGTGCTGAACACACCCTTGTTCTGCCACCAGAACCTGGATAATTGGGCAATACCCTAATCACTGAAGTGAAGGCTCTCCTGAACTGGGAGCGCATCAGATTGGCTCCATCAAGTCCCATCAAGTGACCCCTTCGCAGCCTGGGAGCCTGGAAACACAGGACTCTGGGAAGCTTGGGGTTCTCTCAAAGCCAAATGGAACCCCATTTGCAGCACAGAACAAAGCAGAGAGGTCATGGGGACACTAAAGCAAAAGGGAGTGGGTCATGTCCTGCACCTCGCTCAAGCTGTGAGCATTGACGTGGAGGGACTCTTTAAGTGGTTTCTAAGTTTCACCCAGAGAAAATGACTTTTTCTACCATTTCCATATAAATGGGTGAGATGCAGGTTTGATAAATGTCAATACACAAGGAAACTAATTAGGGGATGCTGGGATGAGTTGGTCCAAAAGTGGTGGACAGCTCCATGGCTGCACCCCAAAGCCCAGAAGGAATTAAGCACTGTCTTCCCTGATCTTCAAACCATGGGTCCGTGTTCCTCCTTACTAAGCTCACTGGGGATGCACCTGAGGGTTTCTGGGATCTCAGGAAGCCAAAGTCTCCTTCCAGCCTTCTCTTCATGGGAGGAAGTTGGGGGCCCTAGAGAGTTCAGAGAGAGACTCCCCCAGCCACCTCAGCCTGAGCCCCTCTGCTGGCTCCTCACCGATCTCCATCTCGAAGTCTTTGGAATTGGGACCCAATGAGGCAGGCCAGGAGGGGACCCACACGGCCGTTTTTCTCCAGCGGCTCAGCCACACCGCCCATCCAGATGTCAATGTTGTTTGGGGTGCCATACTGTTCCATGAGCTTCCGTGCCATGTCCAGGTTCTTCATAACCGTGCCCAGCTCACCCACCGTCTGGGGCACAGGCAGCCCACAGAATTGCCTCCAGGCATTATAGCCTACATGAAAGGAGCAGGACACAGTGGCTATGGATGAGCCCCAGAAAACCCACCTCTGCAGTACACCAAAGCCTTATTCAGAGGTATGGAGGGAAGAGCTGGAAATTCTAGGGAACCCCAAAACCCTTGGCCTCAGACCAAGGACACAGCTGGGTCTCTCTCTTTCTCTCTCTGGACCCTCTGACTTTTCCTTGCCCTGTCAGCTTCAGGCAAGTTTGAAATGTCGAAATGTCCACCATGTTCAAGAATAGGGGCATCTTATTGTCCACCTCTGGTGATCTCAGATTAGGAGGAGTGAAGTGTGTCAGAGGACTCAGCTGTCCTCCCCTCCCAACTAACTGTCACATAGCACAGCTGCAGGGGTTGGGCCATCAAGGCTGCTAACGTTCTCAAAGAGTCTGTTCCCTTCTCCATACCACAGAAGTGTTACTACTGTCATCCTCTCAGAGCTCATGAAAATTGAAGCAAAATTAAATGGCAGTGGAAATAGGTTTTCAAAGGTGATTCCAGGACTTGTCTTCCAAAGGTGCCAGCAGTACAAATAAGGCCCAGAGGAGCCGAAAATGAACCAGGTGGACCCAAGCAGGGACCTGAGTTCAAGAGTAAAGTGCTCTGATGGGTAGGAAGTACAGTTAAGACAGAGAAGGGACCACTGTGACTATAATAGTTGGAAATCATCACTCTGGATGGACAAGAACTGTCCATCAGAATTGAAAGGAAGTAAAGTGGAGCGGGAGAGGTGGTGCTAGAGGTAAGGTGTCTGCTTTGCAAGCGCTAACATAGGATGGACTGCGGTTTCATCCCCCGGCGTCCCATATGGTCCCCCCAAGCCAGGAGCGATTTCTGAGTGCATAGCCAGGAGTAACCCCTGAGCATCAAACGGGTGTGGCCCAAAAACCAAAAAAAAGAAAAAAAAAAAAGGAAGTAAAGTGATATGCATGATACCCCTTCAATAACAGTATTGCAAAGCACAGTACCTAAAAATAAAAAAGGAAAGGGGAGAATGAGAGAGAGAGATAGAGAGAGAAGAAGAAAAGTGTTTGTCATAGTGGCATGCTGGGGGTGGGGGTGGAACATAATAGGGAAATTGGTGGTTGAAAATGAACATTAGTGAAGGAATGGGTGCTGGAACATTCTATGACCAAAACTCAATTTTAACTCTGTATCTTATGGAGGAAAGAAAGAAAGAAAGAAAGAAAGAAAGAAAGAAAGAAAGAAAGAAAGAAAGAAAGAAAGAAAGAAAGAAAGAAAGAAAGAAAGAAAGAAAGAAAGAAAGAAAGAAAGAAAGAAAGGAAGAAGGAAGGAAGGAAGGAAGGAAGGAAGGAAGGAAGGAAGGAAGGAAGGAAGGAAGGAAGGAAGGAAGGAAGGAAGGAAGGAAGGAAGGAAGGAAGGAAGGAAGGAAGGAAGGAAGGAAGGAAGGAAGGAAGGAAGGAAAGGAAAGGAAAGGAAAGGAAAGAAAGAAAGAAAGAAAGAAAGAAAGAAAGAAAGAAAGAAAGAAAGAAAGAAAGAAAGAAAGAAAGAAAGAAAGAAAGAAAGAAAGAGAAAGAAAGAAAGAAAGAAAGAAAGAAAGAAAGAAAGAAAGAAAGAAAGAAAGAAAGAAAGAAAGAAAGAAAGAAAGAAAGAAAGAAAGAAAGAAAGAAGAAAGAAAGAAAGAAAGAAAGAAGAAAGAAAGAAAGAACAGAAAGAAAGAAAGAAAGAAAGAAAGAAAGAAAGAAAGAAGAGAAGAAGAAAGAAAGAAGAAAGAGAGAGAGAAAGAAAGAAAGAGAGAGAAAAAGAAAGAAAGAAAGAAAGAAAGAAAGAAAGAAAGAAAGAAAGAAAGAAAGAAAGAAAGAGAGAGAGAGAGAGAGAAAGAAAGAGAGAGAGAAAGAAAGAGAGAGAGAAAGAAAGAGAGAGAGAAAGAAAGAGAGAGAGAAAGAGAGAGAGAAAGAGAGAAAGTAAAAATTTGCAGTATCTTCAAAAAAGAAAGAAAGAAAAAAGAAAAGGACATCAGGAAATGAAAAGAGAGAGACACTCAGAGACAGAGACGGAGTAAAATGCTCTATAGGGTTGGGGTATGGAGAAACTTTGGACATCTGGGGTCTGAGAGAAGAGGCTAGGGAACTCACCTGGGAGGCCATGGTCCCGACTGCGCTGCATGTTCAGAGCAGGCAGGTCCAGCCCAATCCTCATGACCTGCAGGAACAGTCGCTCTCGGATCTCATCCACCACAATTTGGTTTTGGCGATTCAGCTTGGCAGGAGTGGCCATAAGGCCCCGAAGAATGGGGTCGATGCCACCTAAGGGAAAAGTCAAGAGAGGGTCAGGGGAGGATCTGGCTCCGTTTAGGAGCTCAAATTGGAGTCAGGAACAAATCTAGATGGGATCAGGGGCTTTCCAAAGAGGGCTGGTCACATGCAGCTCTTGGTACCAAGGAGGCCCCAGTGGATGGGTTCTCATCCACCATGGAGATCTTGGAAGATTAAACTTTCACACTTGGTGTGCTCCCAGCCACTGGCTTCCTGGACCACTGAGACACAGAAAGGAAATAGCTCTTTGAAAGCTGTCTGCACCTCAGAAATGAGAGTTAAATGCAAAAGCAGAGTTGAGTGCATTGAGGCCCCAGAGATAGACCATATCTCTCCCTCCAGGGCTCCCAGCAGCCAGGCCCATCTCCCACCACCTTCAACAGCCCTCCTCCTCTGTCTAAACCAAGCCTCTTACCATCCAGCACCACCCTCCAGGTGGCAAAAAAGACCTGGCTGAGCGGAACTCGGGGGTTGGACTTCATGGGCTGGTAGCGATTGTCCAGGCGGAACATGAAAGGCTGGATGAGAGTATGGCCATAGCGGAAGGCATTGGTGAAGACATTGGCAATACGAGGGTCTACAGAGTTATTGTAGCTGCGGTATCTGGGCAGATACTTGTTCATGGCCCTGGGCCCAAGCACCAGAGGCAGGTAGTCCCGATAAGTGATGATCTAAAGAAAAGTTACTTAGAATGATCTCTCCATTCACCCTTCATGCAGCATCTCCCCTTCCCAAAATCTTTCTTTCATCTCCTGTGACCACGGAATTGCTTCCCATGGCACTGGATCTGAGTCTAAAGAGGTGCAAAGTGGCACAAAGAGACCTGGCTCTTTGATCTTGAGTCAATGATTAACCTCTCTGAGTCCAAGTTCTCACTGTAAATCAGATTAATTTTAGAATCTCTGCCCTAGACGATTAAATAATAAGTCCTTTGTTAGTTGTTGCAATAGGGACCTTGCTTTTTGAGTTATTAATGTCTCATTTCTCCTGCTAACTTATAGACTTCTTAAGGGTAAGGGTTGTATCTCATTTTTGTTTGAATTACTCAGTTTCCAACAAGTTCCCACTCACAGTGAAGTTCAATTGTGTTTGTAGAAGAAGGGATGACAAAAAGGACAGGGGTGATTTCCCCCAGAGAGGGGAGAAGATAGGAAGCATTCTCTAGGTCGCAGACTTTGGATTTTTCTTTGAGATTTCATTGACTCTCCCTTCTCTTTAGTACAAATCAAAAACTCATCTTTAGGAAATATTTTGAACACATTCTAAGAGGCCAACATTATGCTGACAGTAAAAGTAGATAAGATCACTACAAAGAAAGAAAACCACATGACAAAAACTCTGGTGAACAACAATGCAAAAGTTCTCAAGATGATAGCAAAATGAGACAGTACATCAGAAAAATCCTATATCATAACCAAGTATGATTTATTCCAGAGAGGCAAGCTTGGTTCAACAGAGGCAAATTAATTAAAGTATTTACCACATCAATAAAAGGAAAGAGTAAAGTCATATTATTCTATCAAATATATGAAGAGAAAGTATTTCACAAGATTTGGCATCCATTTATAATCAAAGTACTCAACAAAATGAGATTAGAAGAAGCATATCTCCACTTAACAAAGGCAATGTATGACAAACCCATAGTTAACATCATACTCAATAGTGAAAAAATGCTGAAAAAAATTTTTCTAGAAGATTAGGAAAAAGATAAAGACTCCCACTACTAATACTCAATATGGTATTGGGAGTACTAAACATACCAGTAAGGCCAGAAATAGTGGGTAGGGCTCTCGCCTTATATGCAGTTGTCCTGTATTTTATCCCCAACACTGCATATGGTCCTCTGGGCACCCCCAGTAGTGACCCTTGAATATGGAGTAAAGAGTAATCCTAGCTGTAACCTCCCCCATCAGAAAAAAAATGTGTTTAGGTCTTGGGAAAATAATGAGGTGCCAGAGTATCAAAAGTTGGGTGGAAAATGCAGGAACTATGACCATGCATGAGAAGATGAGCTATGGTAGAGCCAAAAGAATAGGTGTGTGTGGGAAAAAAGCCACGCATACACAAGGAGGTGAAAGGAATGTGAAGTGTTTACTCAATAACTGCTCTGCACAGGCCCTGCCGCCCCACACTGTCAACCTTCCATGCAACTCCTGAGGGACAGGACAGAGAAAGGAGAGGGAGTCTAGGAAACATGGATGAAGACAATAGGTGGAGAGATTGAGATTCATGCAAGTAAATTTTCCAAGGCTCAGTCTGTCCGACCCTCTGTCTCTCCAGAGCTCAGATTGCCTACCTGGATCATGGCACCCACAATCTTCCGGGCCTCCTGATAGAGCCGCTCTCCATTCCAGCGGGGGTTGAGTCGCTTGAGCCGTTTGGCCAGCCGGTTGTGCTCCCTCACAAAGAGAGTGTGCATTGAGGTGAGCTCTGGCATCTCGCTCGATCGGGTGTCACCTAGAGGAAGCGAAAGCTATCTAACACCTTCATCCCAAGAAGGACTTCACCCGTGGAAACTCCCTCCCTAGCCCAGGCCATGTATGGACCCAACCCAGCTGGATATTCCACCATCTTCCCACATCAAACACAACGCAACTCCTCTCTAGGAGTGCCCCATGCATGTCAGTCTACGACAGCAATTTCTTTCTTTGTGAAGGGGGACTGCAGGCTGGAGGTGCCCATTCAATTAGACACCTGAACTGATGATGAGGTCTCCTTGCTGACAAGGACTATGTATATGCATTGATTGTTGATTGTTTATTTTGTAGTTTTATTTTGGAGTCAGCAGTGCTCCAGAGCTACTCCTAGTTCCGTGCTCAGGGAGTCACTCCTGGAGGTGGTCAGGGACTATATTGTGCCAGGGATCAAATTCAGGCCTCCTGCATGCAAAGTATGTGCTCGAGTCTGATGAGTTCTCTCTCTGAACCAGGATGTGCCTTTGCCATTGATCCTTCCACCCAAGTCACACTAAGACACATGAAATTACACATGGTGCCTGACACAAAAAGAACCATGAGCACTGTTGGTTGACTGTCTCTTGATTCAGGGAGAAACAAAACATGGCTTGATAGGAAAATCTGCTACATCCAAGTCATTCATAGATACACATCTAGCATTCTCTCCTTCCACTGCTGGATGGGTGTAACCTCAGAACCCTTCTCAACAAAGAGATCTAGAAAAATTCTACCAACTGCTCAGAGTTGCCACACCATCACTGCCCCAGCAGTACTCCCAGAGCTGTTAGTTGTTTACATGTAAAATTTCACCCTCTCTTGTTACAGGGAAGCCGACTAGAGGCAAAAGTGAGGACACTGTCCAAGAGAAGTGTCAGTCAGTTGGTTGGGTTAGATTAGGATAGGTTGGATTGGGTTGGGTTGGGTTGGGTTGGGTTGAGTCAGGTTGGATTTGGTTAGAGAAACACCTGGGGCTGCTCAGGAGCTACTCCCAGTTCTGTGTTCAGAATCACTCCTGGTGTGCCCAGATGCTGGCATGTGCTCAGCCCCTTGAGCTCTCTCTGACCTTTGCCAACCAATAGAAGTTCTGAACTGATGAAAATATTCAACATCTGTGCTGCCTTGTATGAAATCACTCTACTTGTAATGCTACTGAGCACTGGCAATATGATGGATGAGGCATAGCAACCAATCTACATTCCAGTTCAACTGAAATTAAACAGCCACATGCTATGAGTATGTGGCTCTATGTTGGATAATGTTGGTTCTAGAGTATGAGGGGACCCACCATCCTCAGTCTCTTTAGTCCCCTGTCCCTGGGGCACTCAAGCCTCCTCTCTGCCCAAGTCCAGAGGGAAATAGAGAAAAGGACACAGACTGATGGACAAATGCTCCTTGGCCATCCTCTGGCTTGGGTTTGTTTGGAGGTTGGGGTTTCTTTGTTTGTTTGTTTGTTTTCAATCCATAGCTGATTATGCTCAGGGGACCCCCATGATTCAAGGACCAGATCAACTGGGTCCACTACATGTTAGGCAAAAAAGCCTTAGACTGGGGCTGGAGAGATCGCACAGCGGTAAGGCATTTGCCTTAGACACAGAAGGATGGTGGTTCAAATCCCGGCATCCCATATGGTCCCCCGAGCCTGCCAGGAGCGATTTCTGAGTGTAGAGGCAGGAGTGACTCCTGGGCTCTGCCGGGTGTGACCCAAAAACAAAAACAAAAACAAAAAAAACAAACAAAAAAGCCTTAGACTCCCTGTACCATCTATCACTCTGGTCCTGAGGGTTGATTTTTAAATAATTTTGGTTTTTGCCTTTCTGGCCTCATCCAGTTTGTCACCAAGGCAACTAGATCACTATCATGAAATTGTTGAGCACAGAAGCTCTCTAAATAGAACCTCATGAGCGGCACACAAGTAGCCTGCAGTCAGAAACACCCTGTGGCCCCCCCAGGTCCCCATGGGCCTCACCTGCCAGGAAGCAGGGAATGCGCACAGAGCGGTTGGTAAGCAGGCAGGGGTCGTCGTGCAGGTTGTCAAAAGGCAACAGCTCACGGCCATTGTCCCGGAAAGCCGTGTTGACAGCCAGCAGCCCGAGCTCGTTGGTGAGGTTGCGCACCCGCAAGGCTACGCAGTCCTCACTACCATACACCACGCTACCATCCAAGAAGGAAGTGAGGGCATTGATCTGGTTGCGGGCGGTGATGTTGCCACCTGTGCAGGCTGGGCAGGACCGGAAGAAAGGGATGCAGTCACGCTGGTTGCTAATTCGAGGATCATTGGGTGGGATCTGCAACAGAGAGAGATGTCAGTGGGCTGGTGAGGGCAAGGTCATGGCAGGAGAGCTTCTTTGTTTCCTCCCCAGGGGCCTTGGTTCTATCATGGGACTCAGTATGGGGCTTCATAGGAAAGGAGGGAACACAGACTTCAAAATGGAATTCAGCAGAATGTCTGGCCCCTCAGCTGCAGAGAGGTTCTCAAAGTCCCCAGGAGACCATGGCCACAGTCACAGCCAACACAGCACCTCTAAGCTTCAGGGGTAATGATTAGAAGGCAAGACTAAATGCCACCAAATTTCTGAAGCCACATTTCTTTTCCACCTCTAGATCTGCTGTGCTCTACTCTCTTCCAGGACCTCCACTTTCTTTCCCGTTATTTGGGGGTGGGTGTGTTAATCAGCCATACCCCTCACTCCCTGCTCTGTGCTTGGAGGTCGCTCCCAGAGGTTCTGGGAGACCACGCAGTGCCAGAGATGGAACCTGGGCCTCCTACATGCAATGCATGTGCTCCTCCACCTGACCTACCTCTGGCTCATTCTTTTGCCATTTTTTTTTTAATGACCTCTTTCCCTGCTCTTTCCATCTCTCACAGGCCCTAGATTTTCTGGTCTGTTTCTAGGTATCCCCAGCTCAGATTTCCCTATTTGCTCTTCTTCTTCCTTCCTCATCTTCTGCAGCAGATCTCAGCTAGTCTCAGCTCATTTCAGTCCGTCTGAGCCTGTCTCATCCCTGCTCCAAGTATAGCCAGGGTGCTGTGGCTCATGGTCACAGGCCAAGCAGGCTCTTAATTATCCGTGGGAAGGACCAAGGATAGAGAACCGCACCCACCCAGGAGATATGAATGTAGCTAACAGAAGCCTGCAATCCCTTTAGGGCCAGGGTATTCCTTGGCTTGAGAGAAGCAGTAACCGGGGAAGAGGGGCACAGCTGGAGGGGGGTATATCTGGGGTCAAAGCGAGGCTAGAGCAGACAGGGCTGGAACCTAGGTGAGCATGGGTGAGTGGATGAGGGTGTGGCCTTCCCCTGGATCCCTCAGGTCCCTGCAGGCACCTTGAGAGGGAAGCAGGGTGGCTGCTGCAGGCAGCTGGTCTCGCAGTTAAGGCCCGTGACAAAGGAGCTCCGGGCAGCGGGCTCGGGGGTGAAGTCCAGGTCGTGGTCGATGAACTGGCCCCATTGCATGAAAATGAGCGCCCGCTCCTGGTCGGGGGTCAGCTGCTCATTGGGGAAGCGCACGATGGCATTGGAGACGGCGCGAGCCTGCGGGACACGGGGCGTCAGGGATCGTCCGAGAAGTCACGGGCCCATTTTGCCCCCTCTGCCCGCCGAGCTCACCAAGGGCACCGGGAAGCCGTTGCGCTTCACCCCGGCCGTCCAGCCAAAGGGCCGCGAGAAGCCGTCCTCGTACTCCGCGGGGAGCCAGCGCGCAAAGGCGTGGTTGGAAGCGCCAAGAGCTATGCTGCGTCTGCCGGGGCAGGACCTGGAGCTGGCACCAGAGGGCACTACCCAGGGCGACCCAAGCAGACGGCACGATGGATAGCAGGACTCCCTAGGGCTATGCACCCGTATTCCTCCATCTCCATCTCACCCCACTCCCAGCGTGTACCCCATGCGCATCCCTCTCTCCCGCACCCTCTCCCCAGGATGCGTCCCCCAGAGCGCACTTGTTGTTGCAATGCCCGGTGATGGTGCGGTACTTGTCCTTTTCAGGGCAAATCACTCCCACGTCCTGATAGGCGCAGCCGCTCGATCGAGACAACAGACTTAGCTGGTCAGGCGTCAGTACATCTACCAGGCCCAGGAAAAAGCAGCATGTGAGAACTGATCACCCCTGTTTTCTACTCTAGCTGGAGAAGCCCAGGAGGTTTCAGTTGGTGGGTACAGTCTGCACTTGTGGACAGGCTAGGATTTCACCACCACCACCAAAGGCTCCCGGAAGGAGTTGGGGGATGGCTGGGCAAGACCTGGAGGAGACCCGGTAAGGGGGAAGTGGTAAGAGCCCAGGTACCTGTGACATTGAAGGGTCTTCGCCACAGGCCCTGCAGTTTCACCTCCAGCAGCCCCAAGGCCACATGCAGGTAGTCAGCAGCCCTCACGGCTGTCCTGGTGGCTGCCACCGGCTGCTTGAAGTAGGACAGGAGTTCCATGGGGGTGGCCGAACCGCTGCGCAACCGCTGCTTGATGCTTATATGAAGAAGGGGCAGGGGTGAGGGTCAGAAAAGGAGGGGGAAATAGTACAGTGGGCAAGCTTTGCACACAGCCCACTCAGTTTTAATTCAGCATCCGACATGGTCCCACAAGCCTGGGCACGAATGATGCCTGAGTTCAGAGCTAGGAGTGCTCCCTGAGCACAAAGTCAGGAGTAAGCCCTGAATACTACTGACTATAACCCCAAAACCAAAATAAGAAAAAGCGAAGGCCAGAACTTTGTGCTGCCCCCATAGCACCGACTATCCTAACTTATTGTGAGAAAGGGCTTTCATATACAGGTTTGCCAGGTGTGCTGGAAGCCCAGGTAGCCACATGGTTCCAAAGGTTTCCTCACATTCAAAAATACCAAGACCCCCCCAATCCCTATCCACAAGCTCTTTGGGGTTTTGCCTCCTCTGAGAGGTAGTCCTACCCAGTGCTGGGCCTCACCTTTCCCGGCGGTCCTTGTAGGCCTTGTCCACTAGCCTCTTGGCCTCCTCCATGCAGTTCAGCACCATCGAGTTCTCCACCTGCCCCAGGACAGCTGCCCACAACAGGGACACAGAAAACAAACAAACAAACAAACAAAACAATAGCACAATCTCCCATCAAGCCCAGTCTGTGCTGGACTAGGGCCTTACCTGACCGGCCATCTTTCCCTGACTCTGGTCCTTACCTGAAGTGGCACCATCAGAGGCTGGTAGCATGGACAGCATAGAGAGGACCCCTGCCAGGGCCACGAGCAGCTTCATCTCTGTGACAAGCCCCCCCTCCCTGTTCAGTAAGGAGCCAAAGCCCGCTGTGACTTGGAAGAAGCTAGCTTCAATTTCTTTAGTTAGCTTCAGTTTCCCAGAACCCCAACTCTGAAGTTCACCTAACACTGGTTAACATCTCCCAACTGAATCTGAGCTTTTATACCCCTCAAGTGGGGGTGGGGAGGGGCGGTCCCAAGAGACTTAACCCTTTTCCTCTCCCCACTGGAACTGGGGAGTTTACAATGGGGTGCCTGATATGAAAGAAAGGAACAACCTGACAAACAGAACCCCTCCACCTACATTCTCAGCTCCCCACTATGTGTTATCCCTAAAGGATGATCCCCCCATCCAAAATGCTGGGGTTCACTATGATAATGGTGGAGGGAAGTGGTCACTCAGGAGGAAGGGGAGATATACTGCAGGTAGTAAAGGATTAGTTAAGAAATTCTATCAGTAACAGTTCTGTAAGTTGCATTGCCTGATATTTATCCTAAAAACGTTAAAGATAGAGGAAGACAAGTGGATGGGAGAGGAACTGAGTTTTTGCTACACTAGTGACAGGATTGGTGTTGGAGCATTGTACGCCTAAAACATAATCATAAAGAACTTTGTCATTCATGATGATTAAATGTGTGTGTGTGTGTGTGTGTGTTTCATATCAGGTTCTTTTGAAAGGAACAAAAGTTGGAAACCCACAGCTTGAGACCTCAGAAAAAGCCATGCCAGCAGGGGAGAAGGGATGGGGTTGCCTAGAGCAGTGATGCTCCATTACCTGCCAGGGGCCATCCCCACCAAGGAGTAACCTGGACTGGGGACCAAGCCTGGAGGGCAGCCCCTGTTAGGGTGAAGGCTGGAGGGACAGGAAATCTGGCTGAAGGCAGTTGGGCTTCACAGGAAAGAGTACCTTGGGGTTAGGAACTGAGGACCAAGGTAACTTCCTGTGTCCCTCTCTTTCTGCTCTTTCTTCCTGACTTTGGTATGGGGTGCCTCCAATACCCCACCATCTGCTCCTGAATTTCAGGAACCAGGAGAGAACAGAGCTGGTTGTGGTTAGGGGCCTCTTGGGGGACACAACTCAGGGCCTTTCTGGGACAGGATCCCTGCTGTTAGGAGACTGAGTAAAGCTTAAAGATCTTTCTGAAATAAGAAGGGGTGGGGTATGGGGGCATTACTCCCTGAGGAAGACAGGGACTGGGGCCTTGGACAGAACAGAATGCCCTGGTCCCCTCAGACTGGGCATAAGTTCTCACACCCCAGTTTGCTCTATTAATTCCAACCACTCTTTTTTTAAAATAATAATTTCTTTATTTAAACACCATGGTTACAAACATGTTCTTAATTGGGTTTCAGCCACAAAATGCACACCCTCCTTCTTTTTTTATTTTTTATTTATTTTAACATGTACTTTTACTTTGTCCCTTGAGCCCCAAGATTGTAGTACATTATAATATTTCTTACATAAAGCAATCCAAAGCCAAAAAATTTATGCAACTCCCTTAACATTAAAAGCTGTAGTATTGTTGACACAATTGATCATAATACAGTATTTCATTAAGAATGAGTCAAAGGAGCACAGCAAAGAATGTGTTAGTGTAGAAATTGTTTGTATAGGCCCAGCAAAATATAGGGGACATATAGGAAAGAAATAGCCTTGGCTTAAAGAAGACCTTACCCCTGAAGTTTTCTGGCACAAGACCAACTCTAGGCTTCAGGCTTATTAGGTTGTCCAACCCAAGTCATTGTCTATAGTGCCAATACACTTTTACTTTTCACACAGTCACTGTTGTTGGTGTCAGGTTTCTGTAGCCAAGGATCTTGGAATATGTCCATATCTTATATAAGAGTCAGGATGATGTGGAGCACCCTTTAGTTTCACTCACAATCAGAGGGTGATGCAGAGAGCTCAGTCTTTAAAGCAGGCTGTTATTGTTGTTAAGTTCTCTGGGTGTTAAAGGGAAGTCTCTGTTAAATAGGTCTATGCCAGAGCAATGGTAAGATCTTCCCTGGTAGAGGATTGCATTCAGGTGATGTAGTACACAACCATGGTTGTTTTGTAAATGGCATCCCTGGTTCAGGGGTTAATGGACAATGCCCAATCTTTCAAGATATGAGCCAGGTTTTTATGACACACCCTCCTTCATTAGTGCAACTTTCTTGCCACCATTGTCCCCCATTTCCCTCCTCTTCCAACCCCTGCTTGTCTTCAAGACAGACATTGTATTTCTCTCCCTATCATTGTTGTGGTAGTTGTTAGTGAAGTTATTTCTCTAACTGTACTTACCACTCTTTCTGGTAAGCTTTATTTCATGAGCTGGTCCTTCCAGCCCTCATCTCTATTATCTCTGGATATTATACTGTATTTTAAATATTATACTGTCTTTTAGTTTTCTTAAATACCACAAATGAGTAAGACTATTCTATGTTTATCTCTCTCCCTCTGATTTATTTCACAAACTTAATATCCATCCATGTAAAGGCAAATTTTGTGACTTCATTTTTTTCTAATAGTTGCATAGTATTTATTGTGTATATGTAGCACAGTTCTTTGGCCTCTCATTTGTTGTTGGGCATCTTGGTTGTTTCCAGATTCTGGCTATTGTAAATAGTGCTACAATGAATATAGGTGTGCAGAAGGCATTTTTGTATTGTATTTTTGTGTTCCTAGGGTATATCCCTAGGAGTGGTATTGCTGGATCATATGGGAACTCAATGTCCAGTTTTTTAAGGAATCTTCATATTGTTTTCCCGAAAGGCTGGACTAGATGGCATTCCCACCAGCAGTGAATGAGAGTTCCTTTCTCCCCACATCCACCTCAGTAGTGGTTGTTCTTTGTGATGTGAGCCAATCTCTGTGGCGTGAGATGATATCTCATTTTGAACCACTTCTTTGCTCAGACTACATTTTGACCAAGGAGCAGTGGCAGCTGCATACCCAGAACTTTCCAGTATGTTCAGGATTTGTCAACATACAGGAAGTAAAGCCCAGGATCCCTAGGAAAGACCCTTCTCCCAGTCTTGCTCTGCCAATGACTAAGGATGTGTGAATGTGGACAGATAACTCTGTATATCAGATTTTTTGAGAATTTATATAGACATTTGAAAATCTTTTTAATCTTTTTAATCTTAGAAGGTACATATTTCCATCATAAAAAGTTAGAAAACATTAGAAAAATAAAAATAATTGGGGCTGGAGAGATGGTACATCAGGTAGGGTGTTTGTTTTGTATACACCTGACCTGGATTTGATCTCCAGCACCCCATTTGGTTCCCAGGAGTGATCCCAAAGTTCATCCCTGAGCACAGCTGGATATTACCTAAATAAGTAAACTATGAATAAATAAAATAAATCAAAATAAGCAAGTGACATTCTAGCTTTATTTCCTATAATAATTTCCTATAATAATATGGCTTTATTTCCTTCAAGTTTTGCCAGTGTTTTTTCATTTTGTTTTGTTTGGTTTTTTTTTTTTTGGGAGGCCACTCAGAGATGCCAGGAATTATGCCTAGCTCTGCACTGAGGAATTATTAAAATTATTCCTTGTGGGCTATATCAGATGTCAGTGATAAAACCTGTGTAGAATTCGTGTAAAGCAAAGGCCTTACCCACTCTGGCCCCTTGACAGTGTTTTTTGTTTGTATGTTTTGGTTTTTTCCTTTTGTTTTATTTTGGGGCCACATCTCGAGAAGCTCAGGCATTACTCCTGGCAGGCTCAGGGAACCATATGGATGCAGAGATAGAACCCTGGTCAGCCATATGCAAGGCAAATAACTATGCTATTCCTCTGGTCCCTGACTGTGTTTTTACATAAACTGGGGAGAAATAAGAAAAATAACTTTCTAGAATCTCAGGACTCATCAAAATTTTTCATTGAGTACTCATATGTTTTATAGAGAGTGATATAATATACACTTTTTTGGGTTTGGTCTGGGATTAAGCCCAGTTGCGCTCAAAAGCTGCTTCCAGCTCTGTGTACAATGGTTATTCCTGGCAGTGTTCAGGGAAGCATGATGTTTCAGAGATAAGACCCAGGCCTCTAAAGTGCACAACTTACATTCCAACTCACTCTTTGAGCTATATCTGCAATCCATTATACTTGCTGTAAATAGATAGGGGCTAGAGAAATAGTCCAGAGGTTAAGATATATGCCTTGCATGCCCCTTAATCCCAGTCCAATCCTTAACACCACATAGTCCTTTAGGCATTTCCTGCTACAACTCTGGAGACTCCCTAGCACACAGAGGTGCTCCAGGCAAGCCCTTGTATCACAGAGCCTGAGTAGCACTGTGTTTTTAGACTCTTGCATTGAACAACTAGTCAAGTTGTCTCAGAATAGCTTGATGGGGTCTCAGTGCTTTCTGATAACTGCTTGGGAGGTCTGAAAAGCAACAACAAAAAGAACATACTTTGTTATTTTATGGGAGCAGGAGAATGGCTCAAGAGGTACAGCATATGCCTGTCCCATAAAAATAAGCACAAGGGAAAGTTCTGAGTACTCAGTGATCTTAAAAAGGATGCAGAAATGCAAACCAATGGTGCTTAAACCCCATGCAATATCCTTCAAGATCATCAAAGAACAGTACTTGGATCAAATAAAAGAACTAGGAAGGGGGCCGGCAAGGTGGCCTAGAGGTAAGGTGTCTGTCTTGCAAGCGCTAGCCAAGGAAGGACCACGGGTTCGATCCCCTGGCTTCCCATATGGTCCCCCCAAGCCAGGGGCAATTTCTGAGCCCTTAGCTAGGAGTAACCCCTGAGCATCAAATGGGTGTGGCCCAAAAAACAAAAACAAACAAACAAAAAAAAAGAGATCTAGGAAGGTTTCTTCAAGGAGTTTTTTGGTTTTGGTTTTGGTTGTTGGGTCATACCCGGCAGCGCTCAGGGGTTACTCCTGGCTCTAC
Source organism: Suncus etruscus (assembly GCF_024139225.1). Taxonomy (NCBI): domain Eukaryota; kingdom Metazoa; phylum Chordata; class Mammalia; order Eulipotyphla; family Soricidae; genus Suncus; species Suncus etruscus. Next base: position 175,280,865 of record NC_064848.1, on the reverse strand, counting down.
ACTCAGAAATCACTCCTGGCAGGCTCAGGGACACCATATGGGATGCTGGGGGACCATATGGGATGCCGGGATTTGAACCACCGTCCTTCTGCATGCAACGCAAACACCCTACTTCCATGCTATCTCTCTGGCTCCTCTTCAAGAAATTTAATAAAACTTTCTTGAAGAATTTTAGAAGGTTGCCAAGAGACACAAAAGGGGAAGAGCAGTCTGGGCTCAGAGAATGACAAAGGCCTTAACACCATAGGCCTCATTCAGACATTTACAAAATGGATGAGGTAGGATGGGGCTGGCAAGGCAAACAGAGACCCATGTATAATTCAATGCATTTGTTGACCTACTCAGAAGTTCTTGACTAAAGGTTCCGAGGAGCTGTGAACTGTGAGGTGCAAGGCCAGTTACCTTTTAGAACATTTACTCAGGCATGGGGATGGGGACTTTGCCACTGTGGCCAGGCCCAGAGGCTTAGAGATGTGCTGAGGCCCCACTGTAACTCGAGATAAGCAAGAGGCCTGCCCACTTCCTCAAGGCGAGGATTGCAGCAATGCATTTTAAAAAGCTAAAGTCTTTTCAAAAAATTAAGGTCAAGTGCCACTTATTCTCTACCCAGGAGGAGATGTACACTTCTCAAAACACCTGCTTTTGGTTCAGGCCTGGGGCAAGTCTGGGGGAGGGAGGCCGCCTCTGCTGGCATGAAATGCCAAAATGCTTTGAGACACCTTGAGGCTTGAGATGCCCTGAGACTTTATCTGGTTTCATGACTAATGACCCAGCAGGTCTGAAGATAAGGCCAGTAGCCTGTCCCTCTGGATCTAGGACCCTAGTTACCTAGCCCAGGAGTATTTGAGGTTCAAAGCCTCTACAGGCGCAATAAGCAGAAGACTATATTCCAAACCAGCCTTGTCCCAGAGGGGCCCTCCAGCGCTTCATCCTGGGGGGTGGCCTCCAGAGGGCGCTGCTGGCCCTCCCACGGCCCACCTCTGGGTGAAGCACAACTAACTGCCTGTGGTATAACGGGTGACTGCTGCTGCTTACAAAATAGCTTGTCTTTCTTCATGCAGTTTGGGAAACAATTCAGTTAAGATTACAGTCAGCTTTCCTACATGTACGGTTGGAGAGAGGAAAGCTGTGAGTGTAGGGCAGTGGGGTGCAAGATAAGGGCGTCAGATGCAGTGATCCCTCTGACATGCTGATAGTCCCAAACCCAGAGAATTTGTTTTCTCTCCTATGTGTTCAAATTAACTTTATTTTTAATAGATCTAAACTTATTTACATGTTTATTACATGTTAATCTGATATGCGTACATATTAGAATTAATTTAACATACAACTTGGGAGAAAGGTTAACATTCTCCCACTGAATGGGTTCAAAAGAAATGTAAAAATGGCAAACAAAACAATATCTTGCCATTCTAATTTTCCAAGATGGAATTCATTAAAAATTTTAAGAAACAATTTAATCATGAAAACCAGTTTTACTTATGTATAGAGCACAGAGCTAGAATCTCACCACAGCTATCTCCTAATTAAAATGCAAATACTTCAAGTTTTGGGGTTTTTTTTTGGTTTGGGGGTCACACCCTGCAGCGCTCAGGGGTTACTCCTGGCTCTGTGCTCAGAAATTGCTCCTGGCAGGCTCGGGGGACCATATGGGATGCTGGGATTTGAACCATCGTTCTTCTGCATGCAAGGCAAATGCCCTACCTCCAAGCTATCTCTCCAGTCCCAAATACTTCAAGATTTTATAAATTGAAGGGGATTAACTGATGCCAACTGCAAGTATAATGAGTTAAGCAAATCCACACATGCCACTTGCTTTTGTGGGGAAGAGTTAGGCTGATTGATTGATTAATTTAATTAATTTTAAACTGTGACACCTGGGACTTATTTGGAATGAGATTCTAGCAGCAGAGATCAAGTAAAGCTTCTGTTATCATACCATCCCCTGTTCCAGTCTCTGCCTCCATGCTGCCAGCACCACTATTGTCACTTGTGTTTGCACTTTCAACCCTTTTACTTCACATTAATTTATCTTTGTGGATTTGTGGTAAATAATCTCTTTTAATGTTTTTCCACTAATAATACCACCACATTTTATATTTTATAAAGTTCTGCAGTGTAATTCTCTCATTCAACATCAAATCTCATGGGTCTATTCCCCCCCCCCCACCTAGAGAAAGAACAAAGAACAATGCTACTACAGTTTTTATTCCAGTTTTGGAGCCACAGTCAGCAATGTTCAGGGATTGAACAAGAGTCAGCTGTGTAAAAGGCAAGCACCCTACCTCCTATACTGTTACTCTGGTCCCACAATACCCCACCCCCTTTTTTTTTTTTTTTAATTTTTGGGTCACATCCAGCAATGCTCATCCTGGCTCATCCTAGCTCTATGCTCAGAAATCGCTCCTGGCAGGCTCGGGGGACCATATGGGATGCCTGGATTTGAACCATCATCCTTCTGCATGCAAGGCAAATGCCTTACCTCCATGCTATTTCTCCGGCCTCACAATACCATCTTAACAGCTCCATAATAGAATTCTTTTTTTTTTTTTTTTTTTTTTTTGGTTTTTGGTTTTTGGGCCACACCGGCGGTGCTCAGGGGTTACTCCTCGCTGTCTGCTCAGAAGTAGCTCCTGGCAGGCACGGGGGACCATATGGGACACCGGGGTTCGAACCAACCACCTTTGGTCCTGAATTGGCTGCTTGCAAGGCAAACATCGCTGTGCTATCTCTCCGGGCCCCATAATAGAATTCTTAAGGGAAACAATGAAATCAGATTAATGGAATCATTTTTTCTTTGATTTATAGTGATATGGAACATTTTATTTGCACTATATATGCTTTTTATTTGCAATATTTCACTATTATTTTAATGTAGTTTTGTGTATTTTCCTATACAATTGTCACTCTTTGTATTAGTTTATATTACTGTCTACTTGGATTAAAAACTAACTTGTCAACTGTCATATATGTGACTGATATTACTTTTCCCAGACTTTCATTTCATTCATGTAGACTTGTTTTTGCTTTAGGGACACACTGCTGGGGAGGCTATCCTGGCTTAGTTTATGTGGGACCGTGTAGTACTAGGAACTGAACCTGGAGCTTCTGTTCACAAATCTATGCTCCAACCCAAAAAGATGTGTTCATTTCTTTTTTATGGACGTATTTCAAATTTGAAGTGGTTAAATGTATCAATATTTTACTCGTGGATTTTTCTCTTTAGACTTGTTTATAGTCTTTCCTTTTCTCAAAATCATAAATATATTCTTCTAACACTTCCGTTGATTTTCACACCTAGATCAGTAAGCCATCTGGAATTTTGTGAGCGAATAGTGTAAACTAGGAGCTACCTTTACCATCTTCCAAATGGATAACCAGGGACAGGGAGTTTGAGGGTTAGAGCACATGCTTTGCAGGTCAGAGCTCAGGATCAGAAAGGGAACCCCAGAGAACCCAGTACCACCAGTGTGGCCCACAGAACAAATTCCAAATATATAAGTAGTTGCCCAGTGCTTCTAATGGAGGGCAATCCGTGTCAGGTTCTGGCTTTGGGAGCAGTTAATTTGTCCCCAAAAGAAAACAAACCAAAAATCCCAAAATGTATAAGTACGTCTCCCAATGACTTTAACTGAATAGTCTGTCATCTCACCAGTGAAGTGAGATACTATTTCTTGGTTTGGGGGTCACATCCAGTAATGCACAGTACTGACTTACAAGTGGCTCTGAGCTGAGAGGATTGGTAACAGGCCATCATATGGGATGCTGGGATCAAACCTGGGTTGGCTGTGAGCAAGGCAAGTGCCCTACACACTGTACTATTGCTCTGGCCCCAATTTCTAGGTTGTTCTAATCCATTCATCTACTAGCCTATTATTTATAAATAGTCACCCTCTGATGGAATTTCTGGAGTCTACAGTCAAGTCCTGTCTAACCAACCCTCCAAGGAGTCCTTCACCCCAAGCAGAACCCCACATACGTTTTGTGAAAATATAATTTTTATTATAATAAAATGTATTTTTTTAAACAAATGCCCCCACTCTTCCACATCCTTGGAGACCAAGGGGAGGGGAGGGGTGGAGTTCCAGACAAACCATCTCCCACCACAGGAAGAAAACATGCAAACACTCGCCCCAAGGAAGGTGAGGAGGGCAGATGAGGGACATGAGGTCCACAGGGAACAGGGAATGTATGAAAATAGCTGCATCATTTGCCCTTTCCCCCAGCCCCACCAGTCCCACTGGGGCCAGAGGAAATGGATGCAAAAGAGAAATTGAATCCGATGAGCAAAATAAGGCAAACCCAACTCCTGCTTCCTGCCCACTGGCTCCGGGGCTCTGGGTGGGGGGTGAGGAGCATTGGGACCAGGAGGCTGGGTGGTAGGGCTGGCGGGAGCACTATGAGGGCGGGCATGGGCCCGCTTTGGCATGGCCTGCTCCTTCTCGGGTCGGCGATGGAAGCGAGATGGAGGAAGCTGGTTGAGGCACTGAGTATGTACATATATACATGGCTCCGTCCCCGTCCTCCGGGAGAAGGGCAGGACCTTGGAAGACTCCAGCTCCTCCCTCCTCTCGAAGTATGGGGTTCAGGAGACACCAGTGCAAAAATTTGCCTTCAGGGTGGCCAGTGCCATCTGAGGGTACAGTCTCCTTTATCCCCAGAATTCCTCCAGGTTCCCCCGCCCCGACTTGGGACTCGGAGAGCCTCAGAGGGCACTAGCACTGTATGGTAGGAAACCAGGCTCGGAGGTCCAAAGTCCTGGCTCTTAGTCCTGGGCCAGGTGACTGTCACTAGAGGCTCTGTTCCCTCTTCTTTTAAAGGAAGTTGCCCCCCTGGGAGGATTCAGCCCGAAGGACCCATCTGATCTGATCCTCACCGAGTCTCTGGTTCCCATCCACACGCCACAGTGTTAACTCAGAAGATCGTTGGTGGGGGCTGCCCACCCAGCCAGGACATGGGTCTCAGGGTCTCTGTGGAGTCACTCCTTTGTCCCAGAGCCCAGCTTCAGGAGGAGCTGCTTCCCCTTGGAGAAGAGGCCTCGGACTTTCTCTCTTGTGCCCTGTGCCCGCCCTTGCTCAATCCTGGAGATGCTGTCAGGGTCAGGGACATAGGGCCAGCCTTGGGGCGTGGGGTGCCCTAGCTTTGTGCTGCTCCAATCCTGGAATGCAAAAGAAAAGAGGTAAGGGCAGCACCCTTTCATGCTCCCACCTCAGGTAACTTCTCACTTCATGTCCCTGAACCCTGGAGAGAACCAGAGCCCCTTTGCTCCCACTTAGAACAGAGAGGCATAGGGATGCTGAATTCAGGAACACTGTGAAACCTGGGCCCTGGTCACTCCCCACTTCTCCAGGGCTCACTGCAGATACTGTGCAGGCTACTTAGAAGTCAATGATGACATTGGATGATACTCCCTTTCATCCATCTCCCCAGAAGATAGTAAGCACCTGAAATACTCAAAGGCTGTCCTCTGTCCCCTTGCCACCTCACAGGCAGGAGCTTCTGGCCCAATCAGAAAAATGTCCAGAGAATGTGGCCAGTGTTCACCCAGGGGAAGGCTCTTAAAGACAGCCAGACAGCCTCTGAAGGCCACAGGGAGCCAGGAGCCCAGCAGACTTAGAATGGGACCTCTAGGCACTGGGTAAACATGGAGTCACAGAAGGCTCCCACAACCTCCCCTCCATGGTCCTTCTGTGCCTGGCACAGCTCAGTCAGGACCCCAGCCTGCCAATTCTTCCAGCCTACCTGGAAGCCACTTCCTGGTAGCCATGGAGCCCAGATTAAAGGCAAACAGAGTGCCCAGCCTAAGGTCTACCCAACCCCACCCCTCAAAGCCCTGTGATGGGAAAGGCCTGCCCCAGAGACCTGCATGCACCTACCATCAGAGCATTTACTGACAACTTAGCTTTCCCTCCTTCCCTCCCCCAGAGTCATTCCAGAATACCCCAGGAGGAAGGATGCTGGGGAAACCAAGAGAGGAGGCTGACAGCTAACATGCCAGAGACTAGTGGTTTGGGGCTTTCTACAAGCCCATAACAAATGTTTAAGTGCCCCTTTTCTTCTCTCTAACAGAGAGTTGGCAGTAAAACCATTCATCTTATCTCCTAATACATCATGACACAAAGGACAAGGATAGGAAGACTATTATTACTCGTGGCATCAGTGCCATCCTTCTGCCACCAATAATAATTACTGTATTATGATACCATAGAGTATCACCATACATGAATGTGGTACACATATGACTACATCATGTGGATGTCAACAGGATAGTCTCTATGCCATGTGTGCTGCAGAACATAAAGAGCCAGCTAGTATGTGACATGATTTACAAGATGACAGGTCTTCCTATGACAGTTGGCAGTGCCAAAGTCAAGGAAGGGAGGTGGGATCCTGCACCCAAAGCTGGCATGATCTCCCTCCGCCTTGCCCTGAAAAGAAAGGGTGGGCTGAAATATTAAAGACAAGGGAGACAATGCAGATGTGCTAATGCTGATGCTGAGGTGGGAGGGGTCACATGGACATAGGGCCAGTTCCCCACTTACATGTTGCTCTACTATATCTATATCCTTTTAGCACTGGACTTTTCTCCTTCTCGCTCTCTGAAGAACAGGGACAAAGAGAGGAGAGGGTTACGGACACACCATATGTTCATGCCCAGTCACCAGCTTACCTGCTGAGCAAGTGCCTCTGTGCCCTCTCCTTAGCCTATGAGGCTGGAGCTAAATCCACAAACCCTTCTTCCGCCCCACCCCCCCAAGAGAAACAAACTCTAAGAACAAGAACCTCAGAAGCGAGGCCTGGCTGGGCAACTGGCTTTAAAGGGCATGTGAAAAGTGAAAGTAGCTCAGTGGAAGGCACCTGGTTCGATCACCAGCACCACCACAACAACAACAACAAAAATATCTAGGAGATGAAAAGACTCAGCAGAATAGGAAGCCATGATTTGAGGCTATAAAAGGGCTACAGAAGGGCAGGTTGGGGTCTCCTTCTCTGCTCTGGGCAGATGGGCAGATAGGCTGTGGTAAGGCTGGCAGCCAGCATTCCTTTACAGAAAGGGGCCTAGACCAGATACTGGTGGGACTCCCTCAGGCAGTAAGGCACCAGCTCCCACTCAGGCCATCACCCAAGTCGCCTCTCCCACATAGTCCACCAGCAGGGGGAGTTCTGACTACTGGAGGGGGGGGAGCAGTCACTGACCTGACCATTGATATGCAGTGGACGGGGCTCCTTGTCCTGGTCCTGGTCTAGGTCACCTGCCTCAGGGGCCGGCCTCTCCAGGAAATTGGATGGAACCAGACCTCTCTGTCCATTCAGCTCCCCCTGGGGAGGAGAGGTGTGTGACGCCAGGACAGAGGTCGATGATGGACAGATGTCACTATCCTGGCACTGACTGCTCGGTCCCCCCTTCCCCTCTTGTCTGAGAGAGCAAGTGAAGTGGGGCAGAGCCCAGAGCTGGACCCCCCCCAGTGTGCTCACATAGTAGAAACCATCATCATCCATGTCCCCGAACACAGTGATGATGTCACCTGCCCGGAAAGGCAGCTCTGCCTGCAGAGAGAGAAAAACATAGAAGGTGGTATCAGGGGTCAGATGCCAGGGATCAGGGGTCAGGTCCTGAGGACACTGCCTCCACTTGTGCTCCAGCAGGCCCTCACCTCCGCATCCATGTTGGGGGAGCTCTCCCGGGGATTGTAGTCAAATGCAGCCACCATGGAGTGCGGTGCTTTCAGGCTGGCAGTGGGGGGGTGGGGAAGCCCTGCAGGGGTAGGAGTGGGGGGACTCAGATTCTCTCCAAATCCCATACCCCATACCTTCCATGCTGTAGTCCTGCTGAGCCCCTATTCATTACCTCCTCTTCCTGTGGTTTCCGTGCTCAGAAACGCCCCCTTACCTGTAGAGGTCTGGGAAGGGCCAGGGGCCTCTGCTGTGGAGAGAAAGTACATAAGCTCCTTTGTCCCTCCCTGTAACCTCAAAGGCTGGGCGGGGGGGGGGGGGGTTTACTGTGAAGGAGTGATGGGGGTGCTCAAGCAGAGTCCAGCCCCTGGGTTTGGGAAGGAAACCAAGGTAGAAAAGACCACTGTTCCCAATTTCACAGAACACATGATTCTTCCTACATGTCCCCAGAGGCACACAACCATGCAGGCCCCTACTAGTCTTACCTTTCTTGGAGCGGCGGGGCTTGGGGGGAGGTCCAGAGGTACAGGCAGCAGAGTACACAAAAGAGCACTTTCCTGATTTAGGAAGACATGTAGATATAAGAGAAATTGAGGCAGGAGTCAGGGGAAACGGTAGCAACAGTTTCATCTCTGGGCAGGGTCAGTGTTCCTGCTCTCTAGTCACTAAGGGGTGTTTTTCTCCCATCTCTACCTAAATATTAGTGATTCCCTTAGGTCCCACCCCACCTGCCATGGCCTCATAGACCTTCATCTCTGTTGACTCCAGTCCACTGAGGCCCAATCACTCCAGACATGGAGATAAAACCAGGGTGTCCGGAAATGGAAGACAGACAAAGCTGGTCATACCTGAGCCCTCGGCAAGAACCTCTCGGGGCACAAAAGCTCGCCGAAGCAGCTGCTGTCTTCCCATGGGACTGTCCACTGCCACCTCGGCCACCATGTTGCAAGGGATGTAGCCTATCCGGCCCCCACTTTCACCCCGATAGAAGCCATCAGCATCCTTGTCTCCAAACACCTGGAGACAAAGATTAGCTCAGCCTGCTTCCTGGGCCTCAGCTCTGCCCTGTCTTTGGAGACACAAAACCAGACCCTTTCTTGTGCAGGGTCAGGAAACAGGACACAGACAAGAATGAGGCTTAGAGAGGCTGGAGAGATACCACAGCAGTAGGGCATTTGCCTTGCATGCGGCTAACCCGGGAGGGGTCTGGTTCGATTCCGGCATCCCATATGGTCCCCCAGCCTGCCAAAGGCAACTTTTGAGTGCAGAGCCAGGAATAACCCCTAAGCACTGCTGGGTGTGGCCCCAAAGCCAATCAATCAATTAATAAATAAAGTTTAGGCAGGGATGTGGGGAGAAAGGGAACACTCATTCATTGCTGGTGGAAATGCCATCTAGTCCAGCTTTATGGAAAACAACTTGGAGATGCCTCCAAAAACTGTAAATCGAGCTCCCATATGATCCAGCTATACCACTCCTAAGGAAATATCCTAGGAACACAAAAACACAATACAAAAATCCCTTCCTCACACCTATATTCATTGCAGCTCTATCTACAATAGCCAGACTCTGGAAACAACCAAGATGCCCTTCAACAAATGAGTGGCTAAAGAAACCGTGATACATTTACACAATGGAATAGTATGCAGCCATCAGGAGAGATAAAGTCATGAAATTTTCCTATACATGGATGTACATGAAAACTGTTATACTGAGTGAAATAAACCAGAGGGAGAGTGACACAAAATAATCTCACTGATCTATAGGTTTTAAGAAAAACAAAAGACATTATTGTTATAATGCCCAGAGATGCAGGCAGGAAGGACTGGCTCAGGACATGAAGCTCACCACAAAGAGTGGTGAGTACAATTAGAAAAAGAACGACACTAACAACTACCATGACAATGTAGTGAGAGACAATGTAGAGTGAGAGAAAATGCCTGTTTCTAATACAGGCAGGGGGTGGGGGAGGTGGGAGATCGGGGGCTTTGATGGTGGGAATGTTGCATTGGTGAAGGGAGGTGTACTTTTTACGATTGAAACCCAACTAGGATCATGTTTGTAATTAGTGTTAAATAAAGAAATTATAAAAATAAATAAATAAAGTTTTAAAAAATGAATGAGGCTCAGAGAGAGATAGTAGAGTTCTTCCCTAGAATCATCTCCAATATCAAGGAAAGTTCATGTCCCAGGTGCTCAGAGACCCCAGATCAAATTTTCATAGCCTTAGAATAGCAGAAGCGGGGCCGGAGAGATAGCATGGAGGTAAGGTGTTTGCCTTTCATGCAGGAGGTCATCAGTTCTAATCCCGGCGCCCCATATGGTCCCCTGTGCCTGCCAGGAGCAATTTCTGAGCCTGGAGCCAGAAATAACCCTTGAGCACTGCCGGGTGTGACCCAAAACACACACACACACACACACACACACACAAAAGAATAGCAGAAGCTTTCTCTGAATTCTCAGAGACCAGCTGACAGTAGCAACACCATGGAAGTAGATGTCTGCGCTAGGTCCAGACAAGTAAGCACTGTGAGCATGAAATCACTGAATCCCCAACCATGCAAACTAGATGCTATCTTGCCTCCATTGTGAGGAAACTAAGGCCCAGAGGGGTCAGTTCATTTACTCAGGTCACACACAAGTAGCTAAGCCAGGGTCATCTGGTTGTGTGACTAAGTCATCTCCAGAGCCAGTGGAGGGCCAGTGGGGATGGGTCACCTTCAGAATCTGGCCTTCCCGGAAGGGGAGCTCCTCTTCCCCAGCATCTGGGTTGGGTGACATCGACATAGGGTCATAGTCAAACAGAGCCACAAAGAGCCGAACAGGCAGATCCCGGTGAACCATCACAGCCTCTGGGGAGCTCCTAGGAGGAGCTGTGGAGAGAGTCAGGGGAAACCAACGACCATCAGCCCTCATTAGGGGATGGGCAAGGTCTGCCCAGTCCAGCCCAATTCCCATCGGATGCTCGCTCACCCAGTTCCAGGGCACTGAGTCTGGGGGCCCGACCCGCTCTCTGAGGAGGGCCCCTCCGCCCAGAGCTGTCCTGCCCTCTGGAATCCCCAGTCTCTGTTGCCTGCAAAGATAGAGCAACAGATGGCAGAAGTGATGCCCCATCCCTGTGGGGTGCCAAGGTAAGGCAGGTCCCCACAGTCCCCCAGCTCTGTCCCAGCAACAGAAATAGCAGCAGCAGAGCCGGGACACAACATTCTTCTCCTGGAGCCTGGGCCCAACCTCGCTGGAGCCATCGCCCCACAGGAAGGAGGTCCCCACTCAGGCTGCCCATGGGGTGAGTGTGGAGGAGGGCCTAGGGTGGTTCTTAGTGCTGGCCTGGGACAGCCTCTTCCGAATGTCAGGGCTGGGGAACACTGGGCAGCGTCCTGGAGATGGAACTAACTAAGCAGAGGAAAAGGGCCCCGCTCAAAGGCAGGGGCTGACTGGCAGCCACTGGCCACTAAGGAAACAGAATATTGTGCGTCCCAGTTCTGGTCACCAACAAAAGCAGCGAAGCAGTGGAATGTGGGTGGGAAGAGCAGGTGAGAGCGCCCAGAGGCCCAGCCCCACCTCTGCGGATGGAGGCGGCAGCAACAGCAGCGTGGAATGGGAGTATCTGGTGGGCAACAAGCAGAGCCACTAGGCAGCGGCAGGCAGGGGGCTGCCCAGGTTGGGGGTGGGCACGGACCCGGGAGGGTGGCTCCTTGTTTCGGCCAGTGGCACTGCGGCCTCTCCGCTCTGGCTCCCCTTTCTCCCAGGCTGGGAGGCGTGGGTTGGGGCTGGGGGCTGAGCTGGCCTTCAGAGCACCCCTGGACCTTCCCACGGGGGCTGTGGCCCAGGCCTCCTCATCTCCAAGAGAGCAGGAGCTGCCGATGCTGATGCCCCCGCCACCTGCCTCCTGCTCGTCCTCGGAATCATACTCAATGTTGATTTCCAAGCATTTTGGGGAGAGGCAGCTGGCCAGGGGAGATACTGGGGCCCGGCCACGGGAACACGTCCGAGAAGGGGCAGGCCGCCCTCTCCCACCAGGCTCGAGGCTGCCCCTGGTCCCCTCGCCCAAAGTGGGGCCGCCCCTCTCCCGCATGGAGCCTGATCGGCCTGGGGCTTGAGTGCCCCCATTGCTGAGAAGTCGACTGCACTGTTCACGAGGGTCTGGAGCCCGCCTGCGATTTGGGGGTTTCTCAGGCGAGCCACTTCTCCTCCGGCTACTTTCCTCAGCTATTCCGGACACATCCTCCAGGCAATCCCCAGCCCCGCAGGGCTTCGGAGAAAAGGAACCTGGTCCAGGTCCTAGGGTGTAACCTCTGTCAACACCCAGCCCCTCCACTGAATGCTCAGGCAGGCCAGGGTCTTGGGAAGAGCCTGCCCCTGGCTTCTCCTCGTCCTCCTGGTCCTCCTCCTCCTCCTCCTCAGGGATGCTAAAGAGCTTCTTGCTGCAGAATTGCTGGTGGGGCAGCTCCAGGATCTGCTCCAAGATCTCCTCGTCGCTGTCAGTCTCACAGAAGGGGTCAGGCTGGGGCTGGGTAGGGAGCAGCAGGGGAGAGAGGTCCATGGAAAGAGGAGATAACTGTGACCTTTGCCCCCAAATGAGGGCAGAGGCTGCAGGCAGTCCTATCATCCACTTCCCTCTGCTTCCTCCAAAAGGAAGAAAAGAGAGGAGCCGCCCAACACAACACAGCACATCCAGAGCAAAGCTAAAGACTGAGTGAACACACCCAAGGAACCCAGGAGGGCCCAGAGCAGAGGCCAAGCCACCCCCTCCCCAGAGCTGCCAGTGCGAGGACGCAGATGGCAAGGGTGTGGCACCTACTGGCCATACAAGAACTCGTTTTCCTGTGCCTTCTCCCCAGATTCGAGGCCAGTTCCAAGTCATTTCCTATGTCTGCTTCAGACAAGGACCAGGCCACACTGGTCCATGGCTGGTACTCAGCGGTGGCCGCTGGCATAGCTGATGTCACCTGGGCGGAGGCCTCTGAGCCCCAAGGTTTAGGGCCCACCCAGCAGTTTCTCACCCCATTACCTTGGCCCCCTCCTCCCTGGTGCTGTTGCCAGTGACCTGCTTCTGGAAAGAACTAGTCCTAGAACCCAGCTCCTCCTCCTCCTCCTCCTGGATGTCTGAGAGATCTGAGTTGCGGTCATGGTCCACAAGGGGGGTTACCTGATGGTCCCTGAGCTCTGTGACATCATCCCCCTGCAAGAAACAATTTGGAGAAGAGAGAGGGCAAGTTGGTAAGGGCCAAGGTAGATACAGGCTCTCGTGGGGCCTGGCCAGAAGAGACCGGTGAGCCTCAATAGGGGACAACATGAGAACCAGAGGGATAGTACTGCAGCAAGGGTGTTTGCCTTGCACACAGTTGACCCAGGTCTGAATCCCAGCATCCTGAGCTCAGCTGAGTATGACCCGGAAGTAAAAAATATAATAAAATAATTTAAAAAATAGAAAGATAGGAAGCAAGAAGCAAAGGGAAACTTGGGAAGTGGAAAGAAATATCATAGTCAGAGAGTTGACCCTGCTGGGCTGGCACGGATTTCTCTGAGGGAGCTCAGGTCCCCAGCCCCATACCTCAGCTTTGGGCTTCAACTCAGACCCTGTGTCTCCTTCGTGGCAGGATTTGGCACAGGACTCCTGCTGGGTGGAACAGGAGGCCCGACAGGCCTCTTCCTCCATCCACTCGGCCTTCTCTTCAGCCAGAGAGGCAGCTGCAGGCCCAGGCAGTCTCTCGGCCAGAGCTGGCTCACAGTTTCTTCTGTCCTCTGAGGTCTCTGGCACAGTGAGCCTGGCTTCCCCCTGCAATGGCAGACCCTGAGGAAAGGTTCAAGCCCCAGGCCCCTCCCTCAGCCATCATTGTCCCCATCCCCGAGCCCAATACCTGGGAGCGAGGTGCTGGGTGCTCCTCTGAGGGTTTTTCTGGTCTCACCTCACTGGGCAGGTTGGCAGGGAGGCCCCCTGAGGAGTCTCGAGTTCCAGGGGGTTCAAGATGTTGGAGAGGAGAATTGGGCTCTCCAGGGCCAGGGGAGGCTGGAACACGGGGTGTTCGGGCCTCCGGGCCGGGCCGTGGAGAGGTACAGGCAAGCTTGGGTGGCAGGCAGGCCGCAGCCAGAGCAGGACCCACAGGAGCCACAACAGAGTCGGCTGACTCGCCATGAGGTGACATGGTGCGCACAGTCACTTGGTGGCACTCCTGTAGCAGCTGCAGCTGCGATAACTCCACCAGCACGCTTCCCGCAGTGGGTGATGCCACCTCCATGAGCTGTCACACAGGAAAGGGAGATAGAGTTGGCCGGGAGGGAGGATACAGTGACCAACCGTTGGTTAGCACAGCACCCACTGCCTTATGTTCCCCTGGCTAGCACAGAATCTGTCGCCTCATGTCACTGATCCTCCTGGCCAAGGGGCTTCCCATTGCAGGGTGTGAGGGATTCCAGTGAATCCCACCACCTGCTTCCAAAGCCCATGCTCTCTGTGCCATTAATACATCTACTACATAGATCCCCAGCACCAGAGGCTCTGAGCCTTGCAAAGAGAACCCCCAGCATAGGGGGCAGAGCCCCAGGCCGTACCTTCTGTCCATCTGCATAGATAGCGTAGCCTGTGACCCGGACACCATTGGAGGTGCCAACTGCATCAATGGTGACCGGAAGCCAACTTATGATCAGGATTCCTGGGGAGGGTCCTGGCTCAATCTGCACATCCAGGGGAGCATCTGGGGGCCCTAAAGGAAGGAAGGCCCAAGACCCAGTCAGGGGGAACCACAGATGGTGCAGTGGGTAGGGCACATATCTGACCCAGATTTGATCTCTGGTACCCTATATGTCCTCTGAGTCAAACCAGAAGTCAGCCCTGAGCACAGAGCCAGGGGTAAGCCCTGAACACTGCTGGATGTAACCCCCAAAATAAAAAAAATAAAGACAGACCCAGTCATGCAGAGAAACCAACCAGATGTGCCCCTTCCCTGAAAATGCCAAAGACAGTGGTCTTCCCCTTCTCCCAGAGACTGGTTTCCTGCAGTGCCAGGCATCTGCATACCTGCTGGGAGTGTGGTGAACTGTAGGGTGGCAGCCCGCTGCTCTGGCCTCTCCCAGCATACTTGCGCCAGGGGTTGAGCTTCTACTCGGGCCTGGTAGAGTGTGCCTGGCCTCAGATGACAGAAGGTGGCCCAGTAGGTGCTGGGGCGGGCCGGGGGACACTCTTCCCCATTGAGGTAGATGGCATGGGTCAAGTTGCTATTGCTGGGCACCCAGGTGATCTCTGCAGATGTGGCTGTCAACCGATGCACGCGCAGCTGGCTGGGTACCACCCCAGCCCTGGCACCCACTGCCAGGCAGCAGCGCAGAGGATCGGAGCTGCCCCGACTGGTGAGGGCTTGCACGGAAATATGAATGGGTCCAGCCTGCAGGTCCAAATTCTCCAGAACAGCTTTGGGGGCTGCTCCAGGCCCCAGGGCCTGACGAAGCTCCCCATTCACACAGATATGGTAGCCTTGTAGTTCTACGTGCTCAGAAGGTGACTCCCAGGCCAGCACTACGCTGTGGGCCAGCTGTTTGATGACCGATAGGTGGCAGGGGTAAGGCACAGCTGGGAGCTCTCCCAGGCCCTCGGGTGGGGGGCTCAAACTGAGCGCATTCCCCCCAGCCTCATCTTCTGGCCTGGGCTGGTTGTGGCTCTCGCTGCTCTGGCCCCCACTACTGCTGCCACCGCCGACCCCACTCAGAAAACTGAGTTCTGGGCCGGAACTGTAGGACAAATCAGCCAGCTCCAGTGGAAGGGACGTCAGGAGGTCATCGTCGGACACACGTTCCACAAAATTGGAAGGGACCAAACCCCTGCGACCATCCATAAGCTCCCCTGATAGGTGGAAGGAGAGGGAGACAGAGGAGAAGAAAAACCAAACAAGTATAGAAGTTAGTGGGGTGGTAGAGCATTTGCCTCAAACAGTGACTGTCAGTGCTTGAATAAGATAATAGTGGAGTGAGAGGATGGTTCCAAGGACTGGAGCGCATGCTTTACATGTGTGAACTTGTGGAAGTTCTGGGCTCAACCCCCAGGACCACATGGTCTGCTGAGCAGAGTCAGAAAATGGCCCAAAGAAGAGACACAAATGCAAGTATGCAGGCTTAGCGCTCTCTCTGTCTCTCTCTCTTTCTCTCTCTCTCTCTGTCTCTCTCCTTTTCTCTCTCCCTCTCTTTCTCTCTCTTTTTTCTCTCCCTCTCTCTCTTTCTCTTCCTTTCTTCCTTCCTTCCTTCCTCCCTCCTTCCCACCCTCTCTCCTTTCTTTCCTTGCTTGTTTTCTGCAGTGTCAGGGGTCAAGCCCAGGGCCTCACACACAGGCAGGTGCTCTACCACATTCCCAGACTTACAACTTGCTTTGTAATGAGTTTTCTTTTTGTGCCTCCAAATGGATATGAACTATGGCAGATGAAAACTAGAGTAGAATCTCATCTGATGAATAGATAAGTGCTCAGTAGATTTTTTTTTATTTTCCTGTGCATTTAAAACTTAAAAAGCTAGGCTGGAGAGATAGCACAGCAGTAGGACATTTGTCTTGCATGTAGCCAACCCAGGATGGACCTGAGTTCAATTTCTGGCATCTCATATGGTCTTCCAAGCCAGAAGCAATTTCTGAGCGCAGAGCCAAAAATAACCCCTGATAGCTGCCGGGTGTGGCCCAAAAACAAAAACATGAAACTTAAAAAGCTGTGAAGAGAGGCGGGAGCAATAGTACAGTATGTAGGTGGTTTGCCTTGTATGTGGCTGACCCAGGTTCAATCCCTGGCACCCCATATAGTTCTTAGGAATGATCTTTGAGCACAGAGCCAGGAGTAAGCCCTGAGCACTGCCAGGTGAGGCCAATAAACAAACAAAAAAGTAAAAGTTGAAGGGAAATGAAGTTCCTAAAAAAACAAATTCTACTGAGGGCAGGCTCCTAAGGCAGGCTTGATCCTGAAGAGGCAGAGCAGGGCACCACAATAAAAACACAGCTCTTCCGGGCCCGGAGAGATAGCACAGTGGCGTTTGCCTTGCAAGCAGCCGATCCAGGACCAAAGGTGGTTGGTTCGAATCCCGGTGTCCCATATGGTCCCCCGTGCCTGCCAGGAGCTGTTTCTGAGCAGACAGCCAGGAGTGACCCCTGAGCACCGCCGGGTGTGGCCCAAAAAAAAAAAAAACACAGCTCTTCCAAGAGAAGCAACCAGCAGGTGAGATGAGGGAAAGAATTCTGCAGGTAAAAAGCACATATGCCAGAAAAAAGAAGCACCATGGGATGGAGGAGGGATTGGGCCTCATGGCAAGCCTGGGTCTGGGTACATAACGATTATGAACCCAGCTACTCCATAGGTGAGTTCAAGTGTACCAGTCTCCCTGGTACATCTGGCAATAAAGTGTAGCAAAGCATTTGTTGTTTAAGGGGTGTCAAAAAGGTAAGAAACTGTGTGGTATCTCTGCTCATATGGGAGGAGGAGGGGACTCCTCAGGATGGAGAGCTGATGGCCTCAGTGCCTTAACTGGGACAAAGAAAAAGTAGGGGCTTAGGGCTCCAGAGCATTGCAGGTAGGCCTGAGGTACAGACAGCCCCACAACTACCCTCTGCTTATGTTATAAGAAAAGAGGTGGGGGTGGGGTAGTGCAAAGAAGCTTCTCTTGGAATTTCAATTATGAGCTCATGGTCGTACTGCAGAGGCTTGAGCCTTGGCTGCAAAAATTGTGTGCCTGTCCTAACCCCTGGGGCTAGGCAACGTGACTGTATTTGGAAAAAGCATCTTTGCAGATGTAATTAAGTTAGGGAGCTTGAGATGAGATCATCCTAGATTATCTGGGTGGGTCCTCACTCCAATGACAAGTGTCCTTACAGGAGATGCAGAGGAGAGACAAAGACCACAAGGAGGCCATGTTGTGGGAGTGGCTATGATCAGAGAGATGTGGCCAAAGGCAAAGAACACTTGGAACCTCCACAAACGGACGGAGACAGGACATGCAAGCTCTCATGGAGCCCCCAGAGGGATTTGAGACTTGCAGATTTCAGAGCAGGGAAGCCATTTGTTCAGCAGCCCTAGGAAATTAATGGAACTAGGACTAAACAATGCTAAAAGTAGGAAGCATCATAAACACAGATGGTAAGTGGGGGTGAGGGAGGCCAGGGAGATGGTTCAAGGGGCTGGAGTGTGTGGCATGAAAGAGAGTATGTGCATGCCGCTACACACACACACATACACACACACACACACACACACACACACACACACACACACACACAGCCAATCACCAACCAGAGAGAACAGATTAAGAATAATATTCTTACATTACATGGAACTCACCCCAATTCAATCCCACATATAGTCCCCTGAGCACAGAGTCAGAAGTAAGTCTTGAACACTGTAGGGTATACCCTGGAACCCAGCCCTCAATAGGGATACAGCCTCCTCCAGTCATTATAAACCTTTAAATCTATCCCAGGTTGCACAGTTCAGATTCTAATCGTTTAGAATTAATTAATAGTTATATTTTCTGGCACTCTGAAAAAATGGCGGTAGTGTTTTCTGTTTGTTTTCATTAAAAAGCTGTTTTTTCCAGGAGCTTTTTAATCCTGCTCTATTATCTATCCCTATGGGGAGCTTAGCTGTTTCCAATCATTCCCAGCAGCTACTCAAATAGCAGGCTCAGGAAAGATAAGCTAAACAGTTGCTGGGGACCTGGCTTATCAACTCAAAACTTTTGAGCCTCTAGATCAGACCTAGACTCTAGGACTTGGGCTCCCCACCACCACCACCACAAGAATGGGCACCTTTTATTTTCTGGCCCAGACATGCCTGTTGGTGCTTCTAGGCGGGATCCCCAACATGGGCAAATTAGGAGCCCCCAACACACACAGGACCAGTTAGATTTCAGAGCTCAACCATGTCTACTGTCCAAGGCCCCTGTGCCAGCATAGGGCCTGAGTAGGGGTGTGAGTTGTGTGTGTGTGTGAGACCTGGTGGTGTGATCCCTGGCACCAAAAGCAAAAGCTCTGAAAAGGAGATTCAGGGAGAGACTACAGGAGTCAGGGCTGGGTGCTCAGTTGTGCAGAGCCCTGTTTGGATCCCCTGTACTACATGGTCTTTCAGGCACTTCTGATGTAGCCCTAGAAGCCCCCAAGCATCATCAGGGTAGTCCTGCTGGCCCCCAGCTCTGAGGGCCAAAATAGCTCTGCATCCTCAGGCCCTAGTGCTCAACCATCCAGCCCAGAGGACCAAACATCACTGGTAGGCCTTCCCCCACAAATAGGAGCTCTATTTTCTTTCCTACATGCCTTTACTCCATTCTAGTCCTCACCCTGTCCTGTCCACACCTCATACTTCATCCTAGTTTCCATAGGGCTGCAGGATGCCTTCCCTACGTTGAAAGCTATGGACTGCCTGCTGCAAGCTACCAGCCTAATTCCTCCAACCCACACTTAGAGTCTAGCCTCAGGTCTCTGCTGCAACTGGCCTGTCACGAGTGCAAACCCTGACCTGCCCCACTGAGCAGCATGAAAGCAATATGAGCCTCTATTCACAGGGACATTTTGTCTGTTGTCTGGACAGGGGGAGAGGTCTTGTCCTGTCTGCTGGGGCCACTCAGGCTAACTACCCCCTTCCCCCAGACCCTCTCCCCATTGCCTCCCAGATCTCTCTATACTCTTCATTATAGATTTCTTTGTTTGGGTTTTAGAGCCACAACCAGCAATGCTCAGAGACTACGCCTGCTTGAATATTCAGATGCACTCAAGGATTCAGGTAGTGTCAGGGATGGATCAGACTGTCCTGACTGGGAAGCAAAGTCTCTGGCCCCTGAGAGTGCCTATAAGCTGAGTCTGGAAGGCTGAGTTGGGTGGAGCATGTAGAGGAGAAGGAAGGATGCATAGACATACTTTGAGGAAAAGAGCTTTTCAAAACAAGGGACTGGGCAGAATATTCCCCACTGCCTTCCTACCTTCAAAAAACCCGTCCTCGTCCATGTTGCCATAGATGTAGATATATTCGCCAGCTGTGAGTGGGAGTTCAGCCTCTGGATTCTCATTGGGACCCTCAAAGGGGTTGTAGCTGTTGGGAGATGCACAGAGGAGAATACGACTGATATGCCACTCACCTCTAATCTGTCTCCCCCTGCTGCACTGGGCCTAGATGGAGCCTCAGTTTCCACCATCAGCCCAGTGGTGTACTCACTGGGTCCATCAGGCAATTATAGCTGGACTTATCATAAACCCCCCTCACATGTTCAAAAGATCCTCCCCCTTTTTACCCCTGTGCCAAATACTGGGAAAATGAGGAAGAGGGCTGAGACCCACCTATAGCGTGCTAGGAAGACCTGGATCCTGGATCCTCCTCTGCTGCCTTCTGGCACAACTGGGAGCTGGGAGACATTGTCTGCCTCCAGCTCCTCCACCTCGCTGGCTGTGTCCACCTGGGCAAATAGGAAAAGCCCGTTTCTTCCTGGGACACAGAACCCACAGCAAAGCAGGTGACTTCCAGGTTGACCAGGAGGAGGGGAATCCATTGCTTTGAGTAGAGCAAGGATGGGCATAATGGCAGGGATCAACCAACATTTTCTTCCTTCTCCCCTTCCTTCCTTCCTTCCTTCCTTCCTTCCCTTCCCTTCCCTTCCTTCCCTCCTTTCTTCCTTCTTCCTTCCTTCCTTCCTTCCTTCCTTCTTTTTAATCCTTACCTAGCAGTGCTCAGAGATTATTCCTGGCTCTGTCTTTAGGAATCATGCCTGGCAGTACTTGGGAGACCAGATGAGATGCCAGGAAATCGAACCTGAATCAACCATGTGTACGGCAAGTGCCTTATCTGCTGTACTGGCACTCAGGCACCACACTATCATTTTCTAAATCAGCACTTGAGTCTACACAGGTGACAGAGCCCTGATGTCCCAGGTGGGGTCACTGGAGATGCACAGGGCCCTCCCCAAGCCCTGGTCTTTCATTGCACCAGCCCAATCCATCAGACCCATTCCCCCATCAGAGACTGCCAGGCCAAAGCAAAGGGTTTCCAAAGGGCACGCTGTCTCCTTCCAGTTAAATGCAGCAAAGCACTCTGACGGGAAAGAAGGGGAAGGGAGGGGAGTGAGGATGGAAGGTTCTGGAGACTGGAGACAGGGCAGTCCCACCTCAGGCCGCCACTGTTCAATTCCACTAGGGGGCAGCAGATACTGAGGGTTGCTGACTGGAAGGCAGCTGCTCCAGATTTATCCCACTTTCAAGGTTAGAGGGAAGCAGAGGGTTGAAGGTTTGGGAAGAGTTGTAAGTGATGGACTTATAGTAACTGCTCTATACTAACCATCCTGTGTGCACTACACTGAATAAGACACACAGTCTGTGTGTGTGTGTGTGTGTGTGTGTGTGTGTGTGTGTGTGTGTGTGTGTGTGTGTGTGTGTTTCATGGAGTCCTTACCACCTAGATCTAGGCCAAGAAACTAAAGGCCACACAGTGGTTTGTCTAAGACAAAGTGGGATTAGCATTCCAGGACCCTGTGCTCTTTCTCACACGACCATCTGCTCTGCCACAGCTCTGCTCTTGTGAATAGTCTCATTATAAGTATGCTGGCGCCAAAGTGTCTCCCTCCAGCCTGCCCAGGACTCCAGGGCCACTGTAGGCCTCAGAGGGGTGGGGCTGGCTGGCCCTGACTTAAGCCTGAAGCAGGTCCTGGAAAGCAGGGACTACCTGGAAGAAATCTGGCCCCCAAACCCCCACCTTCTCCAGGGCCCCCAGCTTAGAACTGACCTCAGGTGTAGGACAAGACTTGGGGCTGTTGTGGACAGACTCGGAGCGAGAAGAGTTGGAGAGGGACTCTGTCTTTTTGGATGTTCTTCGAGGGACTGCTGTGGCATGGGCAGGTGTAGGATCAGAAGACTTGGGAGTGCATCGCCCGGGGGAGCCTGGGGGGATGTCATCTAAAGAGAGATACCAGGTGGGCTTCAGAGGGCTGAGGAAGAGGGCAGAGGCTGGGGTGGGAGTGGGGTATTCAGACCTCCCATGGCAAGTTTTCCTCCTTACTGGGGGGGGGGGGTTGCATGTATTATTTCACAGGGCCCTTGGAGCAGCTTGTTCAGAATAATATTTACTTGGAAACAAACAAAAGTCTGGCCCACAAAGGTTTCCATGGTGTGCAAAAATGCAGAATCCTAAGTAACTGGAGTGGACACCTTCACATCTGTCCCTTAAAAGCCCACATTGCTGAGCCACCAACCAGCCCCAGGTGGAAGAGAGAAGAGTAATACTACAAGACAACCACATGAACATATTTCCCTAAAGCCAAGCTCCAGTCAGGCTTGGCTCTCCTTCACTGTGTGGCTTCTGGTGAGTTGCTAGACTTCTCTGCTTCCTATAAAACCTCAGTCTGGAGAACTCCCAGATAATATCACTGGGGCCCATCTTACCTTTGGGGCCTAACCCCCGGCAGGGCTGGGGTGTGGAGCAGCAGCAGGGGGGTGGTGGGTGGTCCCCAAGGGTGGGACAGCCCAGGGCAGAGGTAAGCAGGTCCAAGGGGCCTGGGTGTAGGCGGAAGGCCTGGAGTTCCTGCGCCAGGAGGCTGAAGCGCTCAGTCTGGCTGCGGCACTGTTCCTCAAGCTCTCGAACCCGGACCTGTCCCACAAGCCACCATGAGCCATCAGGCCTGGCAAACTGCCCCACCCAACCTGTGCCATCTCCACACAGTCCCACACCAGGGTTCTGTTAGTGCCCGAGCCTGGGAATCAACCGTTTACCAGTACCCATTGCCTGCAAATGCCTGGGCTGAGGGCCAAGAGATGGCTCAAAGGGCTCTGATTCCATCCCAGACACAGTCCCCAGCACTGTCAACGGGGACCTCCAAGCATTGCCAGGTATGGCCCAAATCAAAACAGAAGCCCTGGGCTAAAGGGCATCTCCCTCCTCAGAGAGGGGCTGGAGCCAGTCCCACAGTGCACAGATCCTGCTTCTGGATGCTTTCTAGGCCAAAAAGGACAGGCCCGCCCCCATTAGCACCCCAGATCACCTCAGGAATCTTCTCAGCTCCATGATTTGTGTCCCTCCCACAGTCAGTGACCCAAATCTCTGCCCACAGAAAGGTCCCTGCAGAATTCCCACACAGAAGCTCAGGACATCTCAGTGACAGAAATGGGACTATTCTCAACCTTGCTTCAGGAAAGTGCCAATAGCTGGGGCAAGCCCCTGACTTATATTAAAGGGGTCATGGGTTAAGCTGAGGGAAATACCTCTGGGAGAATTGAGGGGCTAAGCTCCTGAGGTGGTGGGCCCTGTGTGTGCCAGACACAGAGATGGCTGTGGGGCGGCTGTGGACAACCCCACTCCCCTAAAGCTTCTCAGCTCTGCTACCCACTGACCACCCTCTTTGGCCCAACAAGAGGACTTGGAACCCCTCTGCCCCAAGGGAGGAGATGCAGATCAGCCCCCCTAGAGAAATGATGGGAGGGAAGGAAGCTGTACCTGCATGGAATCCAGGGTAGACTGAGGCCAAAAGGAAAGCACAGAAGAGAAAGGTTAGAGACTTAGCCAGGAGATTCATTACCCAAAGAAGCGCCCACATGAATGCTACCCGGTCTACTCCAACGCTGAGCAGGATCTAAATAGAAGAGGGCATCAGGTGGAGGGTAGTCTCGGGGGACAGTAATAGAAGACTTTGACCTCTCAGCCCAGGAGTCTGAGCCCAGTGGCACTCTGGCTGGAGAAACAGGCCAGTGAAGGGGGCAATATGAAGGGATCTCCAGGGCCCTAAGTGCTCAGGGCCTCTTCCTGCAATCCCACACCTGCCCACACACCCACGCCCCTACCTCCCAGCATGCCAGGCCTACCTCCAGTAGCTGCATAGCCCCTTCATGCTCTCTCTTGGCTTCTACCTGGGCCTGCAGAGGAAAGGGGTAGCTTGGTGAATGGAGATACAGGAAAAGAACAGAAGTAAGGACAAAAGCAGGGGGATGGAAGAATAAAGGAGCTCCTTCCCCAGATTCCCCTCCCCAGCCCTACTCGGAATCCTGCTTTAGGCCAGAAGGCAATGGAGTCAGGAGAGGCTAGCCTGACTTGTCCCGTTTTCTGGGACATCCATGCTCTATTTTGCCTTCTACCTCTCTGGGGGCTCTTTCTGTCTTCTGCCTCTTTTAAATGTTAGGGTACACACCTTAGAGTCCATGTGCTTTCTCTTTAGGAATCCCCTCTGTCCCACAATGGATTGCATAGGTGACTTCAGACTCATCTTAGGGCTGTCTTAGGATGTCTGAGCAACATTCTTGAACCATGATCCCCTCCCTCCTTCAAACTTGTTGTCCCTCTGTCTTTCAATTCCCACTATCTCCACCAAGCTTTACCCAGCTGATGGGGTACAGAGCGAGTATTGGGCTAGAGAGCCTCCCCAAAGAGCCTGCTGATTCTGAAGTGTGCCCATTGCATGCTTCCTCGTCCCCCACTCTTTGCATGAGTGGCTACACCTCCCACCTACAGTGCTATGACTGCCCTAAACCCAAACACCCCACCCCCAGCTTCTCTCCCCTCATCCATCCTCCATCTGCTGCCAAATGACCTCTTGCCAGGGCACTTCAATAGCTTCACGTGCTCAGAGCAAAATCCCCACAAGCTGTCCAGTCCCAAAAGCCTGACAGCTCTGGCCTACCTCCTCTTGGATCCATTCTTCTGGCCATGCCATCTGGAACCCCAAGACCTCTCTTTCTCTTGCTGTATGTAGGATATGCCCTTTGGTACCCCATCCTGAAAGGTTTTCTCTGGACTTGAAGCAATGTAAGCCTGCATCCTTCTCCAAAGTGATCCTTCCCTCTTTCCTCCCCTCCCCTGCCTCTATGCTTCTCTCAGCCTCTCATCAAGGATTTGCTTAGAGGAATCTGGTTAGAGACTTGTCCTCACCACCCCCAGTGCCTGGCATGAACGGGCTGAATAAGGGCTCTGGGAGGAGTGGGTGGCTAAGCTGGGCCCAGCTGCCTGCTTGCCTCCCTCCTTCCTGCCCACCTGCTGCAGCCTCCGAACCTCCTCTTGCTTCTCCAGCAGACTGAGCCGAGCCTGCTCATGCTCCACTTCCAGCTGCTGCCGCCTCTGGGCCACCTCCCGCATGTGCTGAAACACAAGCCCCCGGGTCAGGACCAGAGCTTCCCCTAGCCATGGTTCCACAGCAGACAGCTGAGGAAGGAACCTCAGTTTCTCTGGTTCCACATAAACACTATCAAATAAGAAGACACTGAGGGCTGCTGATGTGGCTGAATGGTAAAGCACACACCTTGCATATGAGAGGCTCTGGGATTCATCCCCTATCCCACACAGTGTGGGTGTGGCCTGAGTTCTCACAAGCACCTCCTCCCCTACAGCCAAGACTACCCCCTAAAAGAAATCTGAACACAAAGCAGGAAAGAGGCTGGTGGTGCCAGGACTGGGCCTTAGGCCCCAGAGCTCCAAGAAGGATTAATAACACTTTCTCCCTGAGCCCCAGAATATTGTGTCCCATGTCCCCACACCTGCTCAGTCTTCTCACCTTTAGCACTTGCTCCAGGCTCTCCAGTTTGCTCTGCAGACCCTGGCTCTTGCGAAGGGCCAAGTCCCTCTCCTGCGTCACCCCCAGGAGCTGGTCCCTCAGCTCCTTGTTCTCCCAGTCCACCTGGAGAGGGTGGGGTGCAGCAGGGCACTGAGTGTCTGCCTTTGCCCACCAGCTTTCCCTACCCACGGGAGGTCCCTTCACCCTCCAGGCTAGCCAGGGTACATGGAGACCCCTCTATTCCACAGCATTTCCCCCAGTCCTACCTGCTCCTTCTCCGCGGCCCTCCCACTGAGCCGAGAGTTCTCCTCCACCAGGCGGGCATTCTCATCCTGGGCTTCTCGAAGCTGCAGCTCCTGAGAGATCATGGGAGCTGGGGGGATGCCCACCACCCACAGTCTTCCTTTTCCCACACAGACCCCCAAGCTCCAGACAAGGCCCTCCTCCCCCACCTGGAGCCTGCACCTGACAAGAAAGGGGAACGATCCTCACAGAACAGAAGGGAAAAAGCTAGGGGAAGGGAGACCTTGGAGCACTCACCAACTCCTCACATCGCTTCTGCTTCTTTCGGGCCTCTTGCTCCAAGCTCTCACATTTCTTCCGCTTCTTACAGAGCTCTGACTCCTGTAGAATGGGGATGGGGATGGGATTGGTAGCAAAAGTTCCTGATGGAGGGGTGGGATGCAAGCCTGGGGTTTCCTCCAGCCCTCAGAAACTTACCAGCTGCTGCACCCTCTGCTCTTTCTCTGGCTCCCTTTGGATCACAGGTGGGCTCTCCACATCCTCCTGCACTATGGCCTGGAGATGCCCAAGAACAGGGAGCTTGCAGAGGTGAACAGGAACCCAAGGCAGCCTGCCTCACTCCTTCTGCCCCTACTGGATCTGTCCCTGGAGGAGGTCCCCACCCTATGTCTCAGTGAGCAAAGAGATGTGAGGGCCAGAGGGACAGGAGTAGGGTACTGTCAGCCCACCTCCTCCCCCACATTATCTAACTGATGTAGAAGCGCAGAAACTTGAGGTCCTGAGACTCCAATGTGCCCTGGGAGATGGTACTCCTATCCAGGCCAGCTTTTTAACTCCGGGGCTGTGCTCTCAGCCACTGTCCCAGTGTCCCAGGCAAGAGGCAAAGAATGAGGAGGCTGCCTGGGCGCCTGAAGTTGCTAGTCAGGGGTTCTGGACCATTCAAGGGGCAAGCTGAGCAGATCACCTACTAGGCTGCCCCCTACCCTTTCATCCTGCCCGCTCTGAGGGAGGACGGGACTGGTGGGGAGGTGCAACCCTCCTCCCATACCAGGCTTAGGGGCAGATCTGAGCCCAGAGACCTTGGTTCCTAGGGCATCCCTCCTACCACTCCTCTTTCCAGGAGACAGAGCTAGGTATTGACTGGGCAGTGGAGAGGATCAGGAGAACCAGAGCTCCAATTCTGGGGTTCCACGATGGGATCCCAAGCCTTTGGAACCTGGTGGGCAGGGAGGGTTGCCCATACCTGGAGTGGGGTGACAGAGTGGCGCCGCCACGGGTGGCAGGGGGCCGGGCCTGGAGGACCAGGCGGGCGCTGAAGGGGGCGTCCCCGCGAGTAGGTGGCCGCGGGTGGCGGCGGAGCAGGCCGGGCCCCGGGGCGGCTGCCAGGGCAACCAGGGATTTGCAGCCGGGCCGTACCACTGGCGGCACCGCAGGGGCGGCGGGGCGGGCCCGCAAGACACCAGCGCGCTGAGCGCCCAGCCCGGGAGGACGCGACGCAGGGACTAGCGCCCGCAGCTTAGATGGGGGAGACCCTGGCCAGGCTAGGCCGGATCCCCGAGTTCAGGATGCATTGCAACTATCGGGGATCGTGACTCTTAGTGCAAAACACTGGCGTACCCCAGAGCCCCACACACCTGTGCTCACCACACACACCTGCCCTGACGCCGGCGCTCACCTCTCCCGGGGCCCCGGGGGCAGGTGCCCCAGCTCTGTTGGGGGCTCTGGGACCCCGGGGCCGGGATGGCGCCTGCGGTTCCTTCAGGTTACGTTAGGGCGATCTGTCGCTGCAGACGCAGCACCTCTCTCTGGGACTCGCGCAGCAGCCGGTCGAAGTCCCGAAAGTGGAGCCACTGGGGGCCCTCCTGAGATTGGGGGACCGGGCAGGGGACATCAAGTCTCAAGTTACATCCCCAGCTGGAGGATGCATGAATGTGCACACACGCCTGGCCATGCACACGTGTGCATGCACAACCTCATGCTCCTGCCACCCCGTGTGCAGACTGAGACACCAGAAGCTAAATAGCTGTGGCCCTGGATCTAGGTAAAAACGCTGGTGAAACGCGATGCACTGGGAATGACTCCAGACACAGATCCGCTTGCCCACTGGCTAGATTGTAGAGAAGAGAAATTCCCTGGTGTTGGGGGGACTCTTGACTCCACCCACCTTAGTTCAGGCTTCATCTCCCCGCTCCCACCTGGGCCGTTGCCAGGGGAACCTACTCCCCAGCAGCCTCCTCCATCTCGCTTTATTTGCATCTCATTAGCATCCCCCCTCCTCCTCCTCCATCTCCTCCTCCACCTTCTCCAGGACCCTGAACTGGCGTGCAGCAGCAGGGCATGGGGCCCGAACTGGCAGAGCTGAGCTGGGCCTCACACCTTGCCGAGCAGGGTGAGTCTGGCCTGCAGCTCCCTGCATTCCCGCTGCAGGCCGGCGATCTGCTTGTCCTTGGCCAGCAGGGCACTGGCGGTCTCACTGAGGTCCCTGGCTCGCTGGCGGGACAGCGCCTTCCGACACCACTCGGTGCTGGGCCCTACACGGGCTACCGGGGCGCTCACCTGGGCCAGAAGAGGGAAAGAGGGAGAAGGCTTGTCAGCCCAGGGCTGGGGTCTATTTCCCGCCCCGCAGCTCCTCCCAAAGGAGGGGAAAAGGAGGAACCCCTTGAGGGTGGCCTCGGAGGCTGGAATCTTGAAAGGGGGCCCTTGCCCTTTTCCAGCCAACCTCAAGCAGGATTAAAAGAGTTAAACCCTTAACCTAGGTCCCCCAGGATGCTGCTAAGTGGGGGCTGCCTCCGTGATGGGTCTTCCTCCCTGCCCCCTTGGGCTCTGCACCCAGAGATGAGCTCAGCAGGAGGCCGCAGCCAGCTCCAGCACGTGTAAGCCTGCTCCATCCCATCCCGCCTGTCTGCCCGCTCCTGCTCCGCCCCTTGCTCCCTGCCCAGACAGCTCCCAAACCTCCTTCCTTCCCCTGGCCTGGAATGCTTTGGCTCCCAAGCCCCAGGCCCCACTAACAGCCCTGGCTCCCTTCTTCCCTGCCACCCAGCTGGTCCTCACCACCCTCAGATTGGCCTCCTGCAGCTTGCGTGCCCTCTCCTCCAGGCGCTTGGCAATGACCGCCAGCTCTGCGTTCTTCCTCTTCAGCCGCCTCACCTTCTCCTCAGTCTCGGGGAAGCTGCTCTTTCTCTAGCAAGGGGCAAGCCAGGATTGGGGCAGGTGGGGTGCACGCTACCACACACACACACACACACACCTCACACACACACACACACCACACACACACACACACACACACACACACACTTCAGGCTCTAGGCTCCCCGTGGGGTTCTGAGCTCAACCTTTCTGGGAGTTAACCTCATGTTACCTTCGTGTCACCCCGACTTAGAGGGATGTCACTGGTGCAAGAGGGTTGGGGAGGTGTTAGAATCTGCTGCCCTCCCTCACCCCCACCTCTGAGCAGCCTCCAAGCCTCACCAGCATCTGGTTTTCCTCCTTGAGGATGGCACAGCGCTGCTGCAGCTCAGCAAGGGCCCTCAGCAGCTCCAGAGGGGACTTGTCCCCAAAAACCCATGCTCAGCTTGGCCTGACATGGAGAGAATAAGGTGGGGCAGCACCTCAGAAACCCCTTCACCACCTGGCCAAACCCTCCACTCTTTCATGCCCAGCCCATGGTCTAATGAGACATGGGGGTGAAAAGGTGAAAAGGTTCTTCCCTAGTCCCAGGCCTTCAGTGGGTGCCCAGAAGGCCTAGCAATGGGTATTGAGTTGTCCCTGCCCAGCCTGAGGCCCCTCTCCCATTCCCTATTCTTTCTAGCCCACCCTCCAAACTCCTCAGGGGCCCAAGTCCCCCCCCCCAACTTCCCAGCCCCAGAGTCCCAGATCCTCCATCATACAGGAGGGGCTCACACTCCCCAAACTCTCCTCCTGCTTAGCCCAGAACTGACACCCCCTCCCCAATTCTGCTGCTCCCGATCTGCTATTCTACCATACAACCCCCCCAATATCCTCCAGCCCCCAAGGACAGAGATTGGGGGAGGAGGAGACAGGTAATCTCGACACTCACAGAGGGAGGGGAAGAGCAGAATCGGTTGTAGACGGACAGGCCGAGTCAGGACAGGCAAGTGGTAAAAAAAGCGGTTCCTGCCCCCAAGGGAAGAAAGACAGCTCATTATCGAGCTGTTACTGAGCCCCGTTCCTGAGCAGGGACCCCAGACTAGATCTGAGACAGGCCAGAAGAGGAGAGATGGGCAACAGTCCAGGCTGGTGGACAGGGGAGGGTCACTATCTCACCCCAGCCATCCATAACCACCTTACCCCAATCCCCCCCCCCCCAGAGTCCTCATCCCTAACTCCCCAGCGCTCTTACCCCTAACCCCTCCCAGCATCCTTACCTTTGGAGGTGCCTCTACCTGTAAGCACCCGGGGTCGCAGTGCATTGCTTGGTCCCCCAAGCTGGGCAGCCCCGTTTCCACTCCTTCGGGGTCAATGTCCCCCCCCAGACCCAGGGCTGTGGGCTCCCTCAGGTTCAGAGTTCTCCTCTGGCTTCAGTGCTCCAACCTGCAAAGCCGCCGCTGGGGTATCAGCAAGGCATGGGGCAGAGCCTCCCGGCTCACCCCCCAGGCTTGGGGTCCAGCTCTGCCAGGTGGGCAGTGCCCAAGGCTCCATGGCTCCAGGGTCCCCAGGTCGTGGTAAAATCGTCAGTTGCCTCCATAGTCCTGCTGAGGGGCCCCGGCTCCTGACCAGAGGACATCACCTAGCCAAGTGGAGGTGCTGATGAGGGTCATGCCAAACCAGAAACCTTTCCTCTCTGAGGCTTCCATTCCGTACCGGGCTGAGTTCTTCCTTTTTCCTCACCCACAAAGAAGGCTGCAGGAAGACGGGGCCTGCTGGTACTGGAGCTGGGGGGTCTGTGAGCTATTTGTTTGGGGCTGTGTGTATGCTCCAGTGTGTAGAATCCCGAGGGTGTACCCCGTGGCCTGGTGGGGTTGCCCACGAGAACGGTGTGGGGGGTAGGTTGTATGTGTCCAGTCTGTCTGCCTGTGTGTCTGGAGGATGGGTGCCCCCAGGCGTTGTGTGCTGGTGGGGGGGGGGCAGTGGAGCTGTGTGTTCACCACCCGGCTGTGTCTGCTTCAGAGTTCCAGTGGCTTCTGTATGTGGGGGTGTCTGGATGGCAAAGCTGTGCAGTGTAGGATGCTGTCACTGGGCGTATCTGAGTCTTTTGCAGCTGTGTGCATCGGCTGTGTGTCCGTCAGCGTCAGTGAGTCTGGCCATCCATCACCATGCCTGAGCCTGGAGAGGGTCGCAGGAGGCCGCTGGGGGTGCCCCTTATGTTCCGCTGAGCTCCTTTATCTCCTGCCCCTCTCTCTGCCGCTGCTCCGCTCTCGCTGGCTGGCCTGGTGGATCTAAGGAGGCCTGGGTCGGTGGGCTGCTTGCTTCATAGTCTCTGTCCCTGCGGCTTCAGTTCTGAGGACTGCAGGGGTCCCTACAGTCCTGGAGCCCAGGGATGGTGGGCGCAGAGGAGGGCTGAGCCTCAGAATTGGGGGTGAGCAGGGAAGAGTCAGCCCTCCCTTCCCCTCCCCTCCCCTCCCACCCACCAATAGGAAGGTCAGCTGCTAGTTTCCATGGTGACAGTGCTGGACTGGTGGGCTGGACAGCAGGCAGGGTCGGGCCAGAGGAAAGAGCAGGTTCCTCACGGGGATCCCAGCCCTTGTCCCTACAGTTAGCCTGCCACCCTTTGTGCACACGCACCCCTCACCTCCTCCTTGGCGACTGAAGCAAGGAGGCTGCAGATAATTCTCCCTCCATCAATGCCAACTCATGGCCAACAAAGACAGACTGTGATGGTGTGGTATGACAGACAGCAATCCTGTCTGTGATGCTGTGATGGAAAAGAGCAGGATTAGGAAATGAGAATTAAAATGAGAGAGAGAGAGAGAGAGATGAGAGAGAGAGATGAGAGAGAGAGAGAGAGAGAGAGAGAGAGAGAGAGAGAGAGAGAGAGAGAGAGAGGGAGAAAAATGAAAGCAGAAAGAAAAGGCAGAGACAGAGGTAGAAAGAAAGAGGTAGAGAAAATCGCCTTCGGCTTCCTCTAGCAGACTAAATTTGGAGACAATCTGGACCTCTTAAGCCAGCAGTGGAGACCCACATGGCCTGTTGGTTAGCAGTGCCGGGAAGGGTCAGGAAGTTTATCTTCTGTCCTTTTTTTTCCCCCCAAAGGTCTTTTTGCTCTGGGGAAATGCCTTTCAGGAACAAGAGTGTGAGAAGTCCTCTACCCACCAGCAGCCTGTATGTGAGACCAGCCGGGTCAAATGGAGTCCATAGTAACAGGGTGACAGCAAGAAGCTACAGGAGGTGCCCCATCCCCTCAGAAGCTGCGACCAAGTCCATCTGCCCTCAGTGGGGCTCTGCCAAGGTTGGGGGCCCCCGTGTGGCTACTCTCTGGGGAACAGCAACAGAGCTGTATCATCTCGAGCCCACTTTGGGCACCACCCAGAACAAACTGATGAAATTGTGGTGTGGGGATGCATGGGGAAGAGGTGAAACCTCACTTCCCTAAATTATGTGTAGGTCAGTGTGAGCACCTCTATTTGATGTGTGCTGCTGATTTTATGTCAGAGCTGCAGCTATGTGCTTACATATTCGGAGATGCATATACAGAATAATACTCGACCTCTGTAGAGGTATAGAGCAGTACTCTGTCACTTTTTTATAGTTACATGCTTTGTAAATATGTGTGTATGTATGCTTTTATATGTCCTTGAGACACTTGGGTGTTTGAGTAATATATATATATATATATATATATATATATGTACATATGTTATTATGTGTATGCGAGGCAAATATTTGTGGGATAGACATGACAACTCACCATGTCATGATATGTGTATATGCCTGTCATTCTATGGTCTTACACCACATATAATTAAAATTCAAAATCATAGTAAAATGTGTAAAAATGAAATATTTTTATTAAATCTATAGATACTGGGGTTGGAGAGCTAGTATAGTGGGTAGGGAGCTTGCCTTCTACACGGCTGATCCATATTCATTTTACAGCACACTATATGGTCCACTAAGCCAACCAGGAGGAGTCCCTGAGCAAAGTCAGGAGAAACAGCACTGCATTGCAGGGTGTGGCCCAACCCCCCCATTCTATCATTAGGGCCAGAGAGATAGCATGGAGGTAAGGCGTTTGCCTTGCATGCAGAAGGATGGTGGTTCGAATCCCGGCATCCCATATGGTCCCCCGAGCCTGCCAGGAGCGATTTCTGAGCATAGAGCCAGAAGCAACACCTGAGTGCTGCCGGGTGTGACCCAAAAAACAAAAAAAACCTATCATTACCATACCACCATGTACTATTGCATATCATCACATGTGAAGGTTTCATTATGGGCAAATGTTGGTGCCAGTGTCTTTATTATATGAACATCTATGTGTACTTGTATGCCTTTCATGCGGGGCACACATGTATGTCCATATAATGGGTATGAGTCTACTAAGGAAACAGGTCTATGTCCTGGGTACTCTTGTATTTGTCACTGTGATAATAGCACACGTGGACCCTGGGTTTGCTTTCTCTATTAGCCTGTAACCTCACCTACATATGAGATGCTTTGTGTGGGTGCCACAGTGTGTTTGCGCCCCCATCTTGTAATACCAAGTACCTGCTAGACTTCTCTAGAGCTAAAACTGGAAGTGGGCGACCTTCAATTTGGCATGAACGGCAAGTGGAAGGCAGAGGAGAGCCAGAAGTGGAGAAAAAAAGGTTGGAGGGTACCTGGCAATCAAGTTGTTTAGTATCTTGCCCCTTCTGCTTTGCTGGCTATCTTCACCCCAAACCCCTACTCCCTCTGCTAAATGAAGTCTGGCCAAAACCTAACCCTCAGGCAAGACCAAACCCATTTCCCTCAGTAGTGTATATGATTCCTCCCCTGTCCCTTCCACGTGCCTGTCAGCCCACTTAGCCTCCCATCCCAGCAATAAAGTCACAGACAAAAGAGAAACGAATCCATTCTTTATTAGTAGTGATGTCCCTGACACCGCTCCCCATTCCCTCTCCATCTACCCTCCTTTCCCGCCTTTTCAGTCTGGCCTCTGTCCCCCACACCGGGGGCCTCATAGTTGCCGCAGGTCCAGAGGTCCATCCCTCCCAAGCCTCAGCAGTAGAGGAGTTAATGTGGCACTTCCGATGGCGGCATTGGGAGGAACAGCAGCGTGGTTGTAGTGGAGCCTTCAAGGGGCCGGGAAGGGTGGGAATAGTTCTGAGGGGCTCACCTACCACATGTGATCCCAGACGTAGAGGATGATGGCGGCAGTGAGGCGCTGGCAGCGGCGTGGTCTCCGAAGCCCACAGTACACTCATCCATAAAGTAGGAAACACTACACCCTCCAGTGCTGTTAGTAGTGCTTTCTACTTTATGGGTGACTGCACTGTCTGTCTCTCCATCTGCAGGTTCTCTTCCGGCCGCCTGCTTCTCCTAACACCTGCTTCGAAACCTCCCTCCAGACCTCCCCAAGGCTTCCCTAAGACCTTCCACCCTGCTCATGGCCCCCAGAGGGCCCGCCCTGGCCTTGTGGGCAGTGACTCAGCATGGCGCCAGACCTTTCCTCCTCTACCTCCCTCCCCCCTACTTCCTCTTTGGTTCCCTCTTCCCTTCCCCCTTGGGTTCGCCCATTTCCCCCCACCCCACCCCGCTTTCAGGTGACACTCAGGTGGAGATCACACTCTGAAGGCCTCACCTCACCCCATTTCTCTGACCCTCCCAGCCATTACTTCCCACTCTGAGAGATGGCCAGAGCCGCTCCTCCCTTGGGGGCCTTGGGTCTCACTCAGGACTGAACAGAACAGTCCACTGGCTCTGTGGGCAGGAAGCCAAAGTAGTGCAAAAAAGATAGTGGCCCGGTTTCAGAGAGATAGCACAATGGGTAGCCGCTTGCCTTGCACAAAGCTGACCCAGGTCCTATTTCTGGGTACCCCAAATGGTCCCCCAAGGTCCTGCCAGGAATGACCTGAGCAAAGAGCTATGAGTAATCTCTGAGCACAACTGGGTGTTGCCCAGAACCACACAACATACACACAGGTGCCGCACACTTACATTCACACACAAACACACACCAAAATGGCGGCCACGTTTGCCTGCATGGAAGACTTAGGCACCTCTCAAAAAAAAGTCCCCCCTTTCCAGTTTCTACCTACCCTCTGCCATCCCCATTCCACATTCTAGCCTTTGTTTCTTAAGGTCTTACATCCATCTTTCTTCATCTCAAGGCCAGGAGACATTTTTGCCTTGCTTATCTAGAGAGAATCAAGACCCAGTAGTTTGAGACACTGACCCACTAGGAAGGCTGATCCGCCCGAGGGTTCTTGAAGCTCTTTACGTAGATATTAGCCAGTCAGTTTTGGGACCCAAGCTTCTGAGACCCCTTCCCAAATCACCTACATGGTTTGCCACCCAAATCCCTCACCCCCCCACCTCCAGTGGTTCTAATCCTTACCTGATGCTGCAGGGCTGAGGGGAGCAAGCCCTGTGCTCCTGACTTCCAAGTGGGGTTCCGTTGAGGGCGGGCAGGGCTTATAACCCTGAGATCACGTGGGCCAGATCTCAGGGCGCCCAACGGTCTTGGAGCCCGCCCCTACACCCGCAGCAGAGATTAGCGCACCCCCTCCCCTCCTTGGGGAGGACCCACTGACAGGAAACACAGAGACAAGCTGGGTAATGGCGCTGAAGAGCCCATCACACACCCTAAACAGGTGGTTTCCGGGACCCCTGACCCCCCTGTCTCCCACGGCACTATCTCCAGAGTCTGAGGTTGTGGTGGGGAGATAAGGGTTCTAATAGGGTCCCTCGGAATACAGAATCCTAAATTTCCACACACGAAAAGACCTTCCTTCAGAACCCTCCTCCAACGCCCTGCCTGGTGACCCTAGCTCAAAATTTCTCTCCCTTTGGGACAGCAGTGGACCATCAAACCACACCGTAGTTCCTCTATTTTCTGTCTGAAGGGGGCTATGGAGGTTAAGCTACATAAGCGGATCCTCATTATACTCTCCACAAGATCAGTAGCCTTAGACACCCCACAAAATCACCCATCCCCCAACCTTAGCTGCTAAGAAACCAGGCCTGGCTCCTCCGCTCAATGTGTGGGGTAGACACGTGGGCCAAGCGGACCTAAGAGCACTAACTAGGCCTCTGTGCAGCCCTTGCAACTTATGAGGACATGGGGCCAGGGCAGAACAGTGGCAAGGGCCAGGGGTCTCAGGCCAGTACTGAGAGTTTTATGGAATGGAGGGAAAAGCAGCTCCAAGGAAGCCACCGGATGTGGGTAGGATCTACCCACCTGCATGCCACCCCCGCTTTCCCCATGGGGAGGCAGGAAGCTGCCCATCCCAGGGCCTCTGAGTTGGGGAGGGGTATAGGGTGTAGGTTCTGGGCCACAGTTTCCCCATATTCTCAAAGTCTCATGGGGGGGGGCAATGATTCTGGAATGGAGGAATAGGTGGGGTACAGGGGTAGGAGTGATGGGAAATCACCTGTAACCTTTCTCAGAAGGCCATGGTCCTCCCCTTTAGGTCCCATTAGTGTCAGCCACACAGACATTAGGGAACTTCCAGATTCAGAATCCAGAGAAAACTGACATAGCACTGCAGAATGGGAGGAGAACTGCTAGGTACTTCCCCTCCAGAAATGGGGACACTCAGAGACTTGGAAAGTGGCCCTGCCCCTAACTGGTCAGGGACAGGAAGCACAACCATTCTTTCTGGATGGTGAGGAGGGTGGCCTGACCAGCCGGTAGGCGAGGGACCAGTGTGACTGTAATAGACACTACTGTTCAGAGCCTGGGTGGAGGGGAAGTGGCTGTCCCCAGCGATAAGAAGATAAGAATATCAAAGTTGTTCAGTAACCTGGGTTCCCAGACCCCCACCCTTCAGAGCTCCTCCTTGTGACAACCCCCATCCCAACTCATCACCCTCTGCTTAGCGCATCCTCCATGGCCTTCACCTCAAAGCTTTATTCTAACAGAGGTTCCCAGCAGGGAGAGGCAGCCCTCCAACCCTTTAGCATGTGGCTTGAGAACTGAACCTGAGGTTCCCAGAATATCCAGGCTCCTCCTCCCCAGACCCAAGGCTGCTCACCTAGCATCTGGCCTCTGTACAAGGTGAAAGTCCACCATTTCATTCTGAGGAGAGAGGCTGAGGCACAACCTCAGCATCCACAGAGCTTCTGAGCTCAGGAGGTTATTGGAAGGGCTGAAGCTTTCTCAAATGCCTTCCCCTGAGACAGGTGGAAGAGAAATGGAACAGAGGGGACATGCGAGGGTCCCTAGGTCCTGAGTTCTTTCCAACCCAGTCAGGATACCCTGCTCTGCTGCATTGCCTCTTGGAGGAGCAGGGCAGGACCTGAGCCAAAACCACAGCTGAGGAAGGGACAGGGATGGATAAAATAGAGATAGTCAAAACCACCCAGGTGAGCAGAGCAATGTTAAACCGGAAGCCCTGCCCCAGGCAGGCACAGCCTACATGATGGCTGCAGGATGGACCACAGGGTCTATAGGAGGGCACTTGACTGATTGTGGGGGGGTACACACAAACACATATGTGCTTGTGTACATGTGCATACACACACACACACACACACACACACACACACTGTGGCAACACCCAGCCCAGGTCTAAAGACCCACCTTGGGAAGGCAGCCCCATACTCTTTTACCTCTGCCTCCTCCAGGAAAAAGTTCATTTGGAGACTAGGGACCAGGCTAGGGAGGGGGACTAGAGATAGTTGACATCTGCTTTAGAGCATGGGCGCCTCTGTGGGAAGAACAGATTCCCAGTCCTGCCCCAAAGCCACTGGGTGCCCAAATGTCTCAGAACAGGAGAAACTAAACCCTTGATGATGGCCCGTGGCTGAGAGATAATTGACTCCTCTTCCTAGGCAGAGAATTCAAGCTGGTTTTTCAACTCAGCCATTTGGTAACAAGGCCCCTTGGTGGTAAGTCTGAGCTCAGTCAGGCTTCACTGTCAAACCTGGCTTCCTTGGCTGTGATGTGAAATGTCCTCCGAGCTTCTCCCGTTCTGACATTCTTATTCTTGTTCAGTGTAGCAAAGGGGAAGGAGGAGTAAGAAGCAAGATAAAGTGAGTGGGGGTGGCCTCCAGAAACCAAACAGGGTGGCATAGAATGATAGTACAATGAGTTGGGTGCTTGTTTTGCACACAATCAACTGGGAGTTTGATTCCAGCCCTATCACTTTATATGATGTCCCCAAGCAAGCCAGAAGTGATCTCTGAATACAGAGTCAAGAGTAAGCCCTGAGCACAAATAGGTGTGAATTAGAAAGAAAAGAAGAGAGAAGACACAGAGAGAGAGACAGAGACAGAGAGGTAGGAAGGAAGGGGAGGGAGGAGGGAAGGAGAGAGAGAAAGAAAAGAAAGAAAGAAAGAAAGAAAGAAGAAAGAAAGAAAGAAAGAAGAAAGAAAGAAAGAAAGAAGAAAGAAAGAAAGAAAGAAAGAAAGAAAAGAAAGAAAGAAAGAAAGAAAGAAGATAAGAAAGAGAAAGAAGAGAAAGAAAGAGAGAAAGAGAGAGAAAGAGAGAGAAAGAAAGAAAGAAAGAAAGAAAGAAAGAAAGAAAGAAAGAAAGAAAGAAAGAAAGAAAGAAAGAAAGAAAGAAAGAAAGAAAGAAAGAAAGAAAGAAGAAAGAAAGAAGAAAGAAAGAAAGAAAGAAGAAAGAAAGAAAAGTTCTTTGCCAGGTACAGGCACTGGAGCTGGAGTCGGCATAACGGTCAGTCCCTCAGTCCCACCCCAGCCCCATTGCTGAGGAGTGAACATCTCCGTGCCAAGTGAGGCTGTAGGCCTGAGAAGTAAAGGACACGGGGCTGTCCCAATTTAATAGGCAGACACAAATATGTAGGCAAGGGTTGTGTGTGTCAGGGTGAGGAGAAAGTCTTATCAAAATCTGCACAGAGCTTCAGGTGTGATGGTACATTTGAACCCAACTTGAGTGAGCTCCAAATGCAAAGGGAAGTATAACATATATCCCTCTTCAGGAACTCTCATCTGACAATACAGAATTAAGAACAAATTATGCAACATGGACAGAGGGGCCCACAGATTTGACTGATGAGTGCAGAGCAGCACCTCAGATGGGTGCTGAGAGTCCCGAATAGATACAGGGACTCAAATAGAAGGCTTCCTGGAGGAAGCAAGTACAATGAAAGAACTTTTGGAAGGAGAGCCTAGACACTGAAGTAAAGACCCAGATGAAATCTAAGCCTTCCCCTCCAGCTGCAGGGCCTGGGCCCTCACAGGCAGGCAAACAGGCAGAGATGGCAGCCCAGATACCTGCCTTGTAAGAAGACAATTCAAGAAGCCACAGGACCTAACCAGTCACAAACAGGAAGTCAGAAGAGAGCAGGCCTGCCCTCACAGGAGCTGGCTAGCATTGGACAGGTCTAGCTGCAAAGGAGGGAAACTTAGATAGGAACACTGCAAAATGGGGCTCAGACAATTAGAATCAGTAGTCTCCAATGTGGGACATTTGCCACCCTCCCTAGAGTGGGACTGAGAGGTAAGCAGGCACTGAGAGAAAGGAGTGCCTCAAGAACCTAAAATGGCCATGGCCCTTGGCTAATCTCAGAGTTTGGGATGTACCAAGAATGCTAAGAGATCTCCAGAAATAAGAAGGGTACACTCTCCCCTGAGCCTGTATACACTGCTCAGACATCATCCAAGTTTCACTTCCTGCCTTCCTGCTTTTCTCTGGCCAGAGGAGGTTGAAGCTCCACCAGCCAAGGCTACTTTAGGCTGGGCCCAGACTAAGTTCTCTGGACCACAGCATCCAGGTCATTTTAGGCAGTAAGGGTCAGACAGCAAACTGGTCTGAGGCAGGAAACAGCAGCAAGTCCAAAGAGGTCTACCCGAGGCCCCAAAGTATGCCAGGGCCAAGTATAGGATTTTATTTACAGTCTCAGAAGAGGCCTGCTGGACTGCGGAGCAAGGGAGTAAGGAGGGCTGCCTTAAATACAGAAAACTGAGTTCTGAGTTCTTCACTGAGTCCTTTAGGGACACCAACAGGGAAGAGAGAGAGAGAGAGAGAGAGAGAGAGAGAGAGAGAGAGAGAGAGAAGCACTAGTGCTGGCTCCCTCATGTACAAAGGCCTGAGTTGACTCAGCTCCTGCACCTGCTCCAACTCTAACTGCTACAAGCAAGTCATGTGTGTGCACAGAGAACCAGAGTTAGGTGGGTTCCCATGATCTCTCTGGAACCCACTATGATCTCTCACACACCTAAGTGAATATTTCAAACTTCATTCACCATAAGTGGGCAAGAAATGAAAAACTCAATGCTGTGACTATTCAAAGTGTATCTTTATTCTTCATCCATAAAATCAAGGTTAACCAAAGGACCTGTAAGAGCAAAGGGTCCCCAAGTTTTAGGAGGAAGAAGCAACAGGGATTGTCCCAATATCTGCAACACTGCACAACCAAGAACTTGCCCACAGCGGCACATAGGCAAGAGACTGAAATGGAAGCTCCTGTGTCACATGGCTGGGGGCAGAAGCTAAGGATGAGAGGGGCCACTGTGTCTGTCTGGTGCTTCTGCCAGCTCTCTTTCAAAGGATAGCAGGAGAATCAGGGGAGGGGTGACAAGTCAGAGCTGGGAAGTCTGTTCAGAGCCTTCCTCAGTCTCTTCTATTGTTTCCCTGAGCAGAGGTAGGCCCAAACTTCTATGTTGTGAAACACCTCCATTCTGGATCTTGTTCAAACATCATGCTGACCAGAGAGGTACAGGATGCTATCCTCAATACAGAGATAAGGAGCAGGAAAATCAATCAGTCATTTCATCTTCCTGAAAATTGAACAATAGTTTTGTGCTCTGTTTCTGTCTTCTTAAGAGAGACAAGGGGATTGCCCCAAAGCACCAAGCTAGGTAGACCATGAAGGGCTTTCCACAGTGAAAATGCAGCCTGGTTTCCTCAGGAGCCTAGTGGGTGTGGGGGTCCCAGGGCAAGAGGTCTCCCCTCAGGATAGTGGGGGAGGCTGGTGCATCTAAATGAGTCATGAGGAGGTTGGTAGCCTATCTCCCTCCAACAGTGAGGGTCACCAGCCCCTCTCCTCAGAGACTGAAGCAGTCAGAAGGAAGATTGGTCAGGAAGACTGAAGGCTCCCAGAAGCTCACAGCTCTGGAGCCGTTAAAAAGTGACTCAACCAGAAAGTGCGTTTGAAGTGACGCTAGCCAGGGCCCCAGAAACAAACCTCAAAAGACGAAGTGAGAGAGACAGGCTTGTGGAGGGGGAGGAAGGGTGTGCTGGGGGGTGGTGGTGAGGGTGAGGCAGCCTGTCCTGGCCAAATAAGGCAAATACTCTCAGGCGGCCAATGGGGACAGATAGCACGTCATGGGTTGTGGTGGGAGGAGGGTGGACAGGAGTGGAGAGGCTTGGGGCAAAACTGGGGGGTTGTGAAGGTAGGAGACCCAGGTTTTACCTCTAAGCATTGAGGGGAAGTGAGCACATTAAAGTGTTCATCCCCAAGATTTGGTGCTGAGCTCAGTTGGAGCCCCTTTTAAGGATAGAACTCAGAGGACAAAAGATCCCTGCCCAGGTGATATAGCCTGGATCCCCATCTGCAAGGGCAGATTCTGGAGAGAGGGCGGAAGGATGTAGGGCGGAAACCCCAGTGTTGTCATGTTGGGCCACTGGCCTAGAGCAATCATTCAGCTGGAAACTCAGTGGTTCTCATCTTGTGAAAGGGGACTCGTGCCTCACAGCAGGATCAAAGGCAGTAGCGGTGGGGTTTGCCTATTAGTGACCCAGTAATTGCCCTCCTGATGGAGCAGATCATTGTAACATGCAGCTGGCCCAAGACCTACTCTCCCTCATCTTGCATTACTGCTTCTGTGAACCCCTAGGCAAAGCACACTTTGCTTGCCTCCATGCTGGTCTCCTCAGAAGTTAAGCAGGAAGGAGTGGGGGGTGTGGAGGGTAAGGGGCCCATTTGGTACCAGTTTGATCCCCAAATCTCTGGTTCACTAAAGGGGGACAAGACTGGCTCACCCCCTCTATCTCCAGAGCCTGTCCCTTTCTCCCCAGGGTGCCGAGCTGAGGAAGTGAGTCTCTTCAGCTGCTCAGAGAAAGTTGCCAGTGAGGCAGCTGTTCTGCACGGTAGTTGCTCTGGGCCTGTCCCGGTTTCACTCTCTTGCTTCAGGCCTCCTCAGCCCCTGAAATGGCCACACACCCTGGGGGAGGCTAGGTGCAGGCAGCCACTTCTTCCTCTCAGTGGAGTCCTCCCTGGGGGAACTTGGTTTTGCATTTTCCCCTCAGCCCTCCTCTACTCCAGCCCCTTGGACAGGTGACAGTTAACCCCTCCCCTCTCAGAGTTGTAGTCTCATAGCATTCCTTTCCCAGGCATTTTCTCGTATGGGGGGGGGGGGGTGGGAGAAGGGTTGAGAGGATTACTGCGGTGGAGAAAGAGGAAAGGAGAATTTTATCTTAGAGAGAAACTAGGCTGCTGCCACCCCAATGTCTGAAGTCCTTCCCTTCCCTCAAGTTCTTTGTCACACAAAGAAAAGGAGTGACAGGCAGGAACCTGTACATGAGCATTCTCGAAACAGACCTTGAAATATGCCAGTTCCCAGACTTTTTTTTTTTTTTAGACTTCTTAAAAGCCTCCCTACACTGTGGGATGCCCCCAAAGAAACTGGGGTTCTGGAAGTTCTCTGTTCCTGCTGAATTGGGAGTGGGCACAATGTTGGGAATAAGAATATTCAAGTCAAGAGGGGGAAGTTTAGATCATATTGTCAGAAATGCTGTCATCAGGGCCAGAGCTATAGTATGAGCTTGTCTTGCACATGGCCAACCGAGGTTCAATCCTTGGTCTCCCATAAGGTCCCATGAGAGCCTGCTAGGAGTGATTCCTGAGTGCAGAGTGTGGATAAACCTCTGAGTGTGGACCCAAAACAAAAAAACATTAATAAAAAAGTAAAATTGAAAAAAATGCTGTCATCTTGCTACCAGTTGCGGAGAGTAATTTTCACTATGCTTACAGGTTTTTCTGAGATCTTAAATTCTCCTAGTATTTATAGGCAAAAGACTGAGATGAGAAACCCCCTTTTGAAGTCAGGCTGGCTAAACCATCTCTGGGCCTCTGTCTTTTTAACCTATAAAATGAGCAGCAGGCCTGAGCCATGATTTTTCCAACCCTCACATTTAATTTATGATTTAGCTTTACTCTTCCCACACCCTGTCATCCCCACCTCATACTCATTCTGGGGAAGACTCAGAGCCTCCAATTCAAGAGGTTTTGTAGACTTTCTTCCTCAACCAAACCTCACTGGCTTGCCTGACAGCCATTTTTCTTTATCAAGTGGGAAGGTCTACTTTCCTATTTCAAACAAGACTGGTGGGGAACAGCAGAAATGATAGCTGACAGGCCAATGTGAATCCAAGGGATAGAAAATAGAAACAGAACCAGTTCATAGCATAAAAATGAAGTTCTCTCTCTTTCTCTCTCTTTTTGCTTGTTTGGTTTTTTGGGGAGGGGGTTAAAGTGTCAATATTTGGTGATGTTCAATAGGTACTCTTGGTTCTGCACCCAAAAATTACTTCTGGCAGTGCTTAAGGGATACTGGGGACCCAACCCAGGTTGGCTTCGTGCAACACAAGCACCTTACATACTGTATTATGAAAATGGAGTTTTTAACAGTAGCTTTCAACTAACTGGAGGTTAAGTCATTTCCAAAATTTTATATTCAAATAGCAAGAAAATAGGTATTTTTAGGTTTTTAAAACATAAGTCATTAAAAACAAGAACAGGACCAGAGAGATTTTACAGGGATTAAGGTGTTTGCCTATTTATATGGTTCTCTGAGCACTGCCAGAATTGATCCCTGATCAGAGCCAGTAGTAGGCCCTGTGCACTGGTTGGTGTGACCCAAACATCACACACACACACACCACACACACACACACACACACACACACACACACACAGAAAAATTAAAAACTTTGATAAGAGATATCTCAGAGGCCTGTAGCACGTGCAAACAGGACAGAGGCCTGATATTAAATATTAATATTCCCTGAGCACCACTTAGAGTGAACCTGACCCAGTACAAAGTCACCAGAAAAAAATTCTATATGTCACCACATGACCCCAAGACCACCCTCACCCCCCTAAAAATGTTCCCAATGCTTGAAGGAATAATTTCAGTCTTTAGGGGCGGAGAGATAGCACAGCGGGTAGGACAATTGCCTTGCATGCAGCTGATCTAGGACGAATGGGGGTCAAATCCCAGCATCCTATATGGTCCCAGGTGCCTGTCAGGAGCTTTTTTTTTTCTTTTTTTTTTTATTTTTTTGGTTTTTGGGCCACACCTGGTGGTGCTCAGGGGTTACTCCTGGCTGTCTGCTCAGAAATAGCTCCTGGCAGGCCCGGGGGACCATGTGGGACACCGGGATTCGAACCAACCACTTTTGGTCCTGGATCAGCTGCTTGCAAGGGCAAATGCTGCGGTCTATCTTCTCCGGGCCCAGCTATTTCTGAGAGCAGAGCCAGGAGTAA
Organism: Suncus etruscus; assembly: GCF_024139225.1. Lineage (NCBI taxonomy): Eukaryota > Metazoa > Chordata > Mammalia > Eulipotyphla > Soricidae > Suncus > Suncus etruscus. Next base: position 175,236,922 of record NC_064848.1, on the reverse strand, counting down.
CCCTGAAACACTGCTGGGTGTGACCCAAAAACCAAAAAAAGGAAGGAAGGGATGAGGAAGGAAGGAAGGAAGGAAGGAAGGAAGGAAGGAAGGAAGGAAGGAAGGAGGAAGGAAGGAAGGAAGGGAGGGAGGGAGGGAGGGAGGGAGGGAGGGAGGGGAGGGGAGGGAGGGAGGGAGGGAGGGAGAAAGAGAGAAAGAGGAGAAAGAGAGAAAGAAAGAAAGAAAGAAGGAAGGAAGGAAGGAAGGAAGGAGGAGGAAGGAAGGAAGGAAGGAAGGAAGGAAGGAAGGAAGGAAGGAAGGAAGGAAGGAAGGAAGGAAGGAAGGAAGGAAGGAAGGAAGAGAAGAAAGAAAGAAAAGAAAGAAAGAAAGAAAGAAAGAAAGAAAGAAAGAAAGAAAGAAAGAGAAGAAAGAAAGAAAGAGAAGAAAGAAAGAAAGAAAGAAAAAGAAACATTTCCGTTTTTAAAACTATATATGACAGATATACTAGAACATCCAATTATTCTATAATACTACAGGGGATGATATTCTTTTGGAGGGCACAGCTGGCAATGCTCAGGGCTTACTCCTGGCTCTGCCAGGATTACTTCTGGAGACTCGAGGGTCATATGGGATGCCAGAGATTAAACCCAGGTTGGCTGAGTACAAGGCAAGTACCCCACTTGATGTACTATAGCTCTGGACCCCAGGGATGACATTCTTGCCATACATACTTAGAATTTATCTAGAGGCCAATTTGAGATTATGGTAATTTATCAGACACAGTATATAACTTTCAAATTATCATTTACCAATATTGATATATTTGATTCTCACAACCATATAGAGAAGGGACTGGAAACTGCATTTATTTTTGCCACACTTAGCTGTGAGCAGGACATACTCTTGGTTCTGCACTCAAAAATCACTCCTGATGGGCTCAGGGGACCATATGGAGTGCTGGGGATTAAATCCAGTATAGTTGCATAAAAAGCCAGTGTCATACCCTATCTCTGGTCCCAGAACTGCACCTCTACATCAATTTATTAAGTATGTAACACACACGCGGATGTATGCACACTCACAAATAAATCTATCATGAGAGTATAATTTAATAACTACTCAAGATCAAGAAATAGACTATACCTAGCCCCCTTTGAGTCCCTCAGGCCTTCTTCACTTCAACTTTCATAGGTAAACACTGTCCTACTACCTCAAAGAACAGATGGTCAACTGATTTTATTTTTAAATAAAAATTATATTGGTTTACCATTGTTATAGTACTTGGTATATTACAGAAGTACAGCTTCTTAACTCTACATGAAAAAAAGCCTCATCACACCTACCACCAAAGTTCAAATGCAATTCTCAGGATCCACTTGTCTTTTCTATTTTTTTTCCCTTAGCTGTGCTGCCCCTCTCCTCTGGTAAGCACCATATTTTCTGCAGGCTAAGATCACCTGAATTTACAGAGGAAACTTTGAGAGAAGTTATCTGATTTTAAAAGTTGGAGGTAGAGGCAGTAGGGTAGGGACCATGCCTGGTTGAATACATGTCTTGGACACGTATTCTAGGGGAATCTGTTCCTCTAGAATGGGAAGTCCCTGTATTTGCACTTCAGATGGAGATGACAAAGACAAAAGGCAGAGGAGAGATGGAAGGCTTGGGGTAGGGGTATGAACTAACAGACATGCAAATGCTCTTGGAATAAATAGAAGTATGTCAGAAGGGGAGAGCTCGGAGAGATAGCACAGCGGTGTTTGCCTTGCAAGCAGCCTATCCAGGACCAAAGGTGGTTGGTTTGAATCCCGGTGTCCCATATGGTCCCCCGTGCCTGCCAGGAGCTATTTCTGAGCAGACAGCCAGGAGTAACCCCTGAGCACCGCTGGGTGTGGCCCAAAAACCAAAAAAAAAAAAAAAAAAAAAAAAAAGAAGGGAGCTGGAAAAACGGACATTTATCAAGTTTTGCACACAAGATTGTCAGATTGCCTCCTCTTTGACTAACTTTCGATTTGGAATTTAGGTGTAGATGGTGGGAGGATAATACATATAACTTTCACTCAGCAATACCCTAATACTTAATGCTGGTCCTGTGGGAAACTCAGGAAGGGAAAAAGTGCTATATTCAGGTTTAACTTATGGAAACAGTTTGTAGATCCACACTGGGTTAATTATATTATTGGAGCTAAATTCCCACTACTGGGTCATAGACAAATTCTTTATGATCATCACTAAGAAACGTTATTAACTATGAAACAGGAATATTGTGAAGGCCAAATAAAATAACACAATAAGAGCCAGAGACAAAGTATAGTGGGTAGAGTGCTTGACTTGTATACTACTGAACAGGAATCAATCCCTGGCACCCCATGCTACCAGGAGTGATCCCTGAGTGCAGAGCCAAGAGTAAACTGCCAGGTATCGACCCCCTAAAACAAAACAAAGATAAAGCAATGACAATCCTTTAGTCAAATGTAAATGTTATTTAAACAAAAAGACTTTGTTGGTCTAAACATGAATCAAACTTACGAAGATGTTATTAATTTGCTCTTAAGCACTATCCATCTGACACTAAGATAAGTACAGATCAGGTTACCAGAGAGATGAGGACTGAATCTGATTGCAGACAGGGTGAAAATGACCACATTCAAGGAATAAGGTCTCAGTCACCCAAAATGGAGCACCCCAGGTTGAGTTAGGCTCTTACTAGCCTATTCACATTACTGCTGAAGAAACTGTTCCCCTTCAAAATCAAAATCCCTGCTTTGTGTTTGTTGGAGGCTGTGTTGAACAATGCATGGCCTTAGTCCCTCAATTTGTGAGGGCCTGACTTCCCAGCCTACGAAAGGTGGGCAGTGGACAAAGAGGAACAATTGGCCAGGGAGACAGCCTGTTCAGTACTGTTCCTCATCAGTCTTGAACTAGAAAGACTCTTGCCTTTCCATAAAGAAGCCAAACTATTGGGCAAGAGATCTAAGGAAGAAAAGCCCCTGCAGATGAGACCTCTGAAAGGGGGTCAGACTTTTGACAAACACAATGGGGAGAACATAGCTCTCGTGGCCTAGAATGAAGGGCAGCCATAGCAGTGTCCATAATGCCTCTTCGACACAGCACTACTCATCATCAGGAGCTTTGAAGAACCAACAGTCTCGGTAGAAACCAACCTGTTTCAGTTTCTTCAGGTTCTGGGCACGATATAGGAAAGACTCCAGTACCTTACTGCTGCTGAGATCCAGTGGCACCACAAACAGGTTTAAGGATAAGAGGAGAAAAGCAAGCAAATTCAAAAGTAGTTGCCAGGAAGGGCCTCTGAGGAACACTGTGAAATCCAGTCATTAAAACTTGCCACCCTTCCCCCACAACCACCAATGCCTGTCTTTCATTTCCTGCACCGCTGACAGTTAGGGCCCCAGCTCGGTGTGGGGCTGAGGCAGCCTGAGTGTGGTTATTTGCGCACAGCTCGGTGTCTCCCCTCCCCACAACTGTTTCCATTCTCACCGAGCAGCCACGTCCGGGTCAGACACGCAGGAGAGCATCTGGGGATTTCCAAGGGACTTTTTGAGCAAACCAGTGAAAGTTGGGCATTATGTGCAGCCTAGGCACTCTTACTGCACCCCATGTCTTCCCTCAAGGCTGTCAGCTATTGGCCAGTGGGTACACTTCCCAAGGCTTTCAGATTGGAGGAGAAACTACTTCCCCTGGAGTGCTTTCAGTTTGCTGGACTGGAGAAATCCTTATAAACCTGTTTGCAGGCCATAGATGTAGCTCAGACCAGCATTTGCCATACATGTGAAGACTGGGGTTCAATTCTCATCATAACAAAATGTGGACTGGCAAACATCGAACAGAGCTCCACATGTGAGACATGTGCTCTATCATGGAGTCACCTCCCTGAAAACTTAGCTTGGACTTGGGGCTAACAAGCAGGCCATTCCTAGGAGTTGAAGATATCAGAAAAAATGGTCCTCATATGGTAACCAGGGTGCCCTGAGCCAGACCAAGTGTCTTTCCCTTGAATCTTTCAGAAGACAAGGCAGGCTGAAGAATCAGCATCTCGATCTCCTTCCACCATACCAGGTCACAGGTAACCAAAGAAACTGACTCACTAGCAACACCAGGTGGCTGAGACAAAACAAGGAGTGCAGGTGCCTCTAAGTTGGACCACCTTGAGCTGACAGCTCTGGCATCTCCCTCTAAACTTTTCTGATAATGCATATAGCATAGACTGAAGAGTGGTTAATAAAGAGGAAGCAAGTGCTTTTTATCTTCCATATAATGTGTTATGAATTTTTTAGTGCTTCATTTTCAAAACCAAAATCCTGAGGTGAACAGGCATGCTATACCCATTCCCTTTCCTGTTTTATAGACGACAAAGACATGGAAGTTTAAATGGAAATAGTATTTTTGGTAGATTAGAATAGATTTTTGGTAGAAACTTCAGTAAATGAGAACAGCTAAATTTTAAATTCTAAAACAAGTAATTTTATTTGACCAATAATGTGGTATCATTCCAGACCCCATTCTAGATTGGAGGGAAAGGGTCAAGGCCAGATCCTATGGAAGTAGGAGAGCCAGAAGTAGGCCCCACAGTTAGCAGAGGGTCTCCAGTTAGGGAAATGCAGATGAGGGAGGGAACAAGAGGTCACATGTACCACAGGATGGCCCAAAGAAAAATAGTAAAAACAGAAAAATAGGGAAAATGTTACTAAGCCCCAGAATGTCTGTAATGGGCAGCTGCTGTGTCAGGTCTGGAGGCAGAAAGGAAAGGTGCAGGTATCATACATCACTTCTAACAGGCCAAGGGGTTTGCTAAGACTCTATTTTGGTGGCCTTCCCCCCAATAAACACCCCAAGGTGAGTGCAGTAGACAGGCTGGAACCATAGGGCTCAGAGCTAGATAATGCAGAGCAGAAAACCCTCTGCTGTTCAAGGGAGGTGCTCACAGGATTAGTGCTGATGCATCCAAGAGCAAAAGGGAGGGAGACAATACCACTGTCACAAATTTAAGAACTTTCCAGATTTAAAACTTTTGCATTTATTGACATTTAACCCAAAGGCAGAGCTCTGGGCATTGGTAGGAAACCAGCATCCTATCCCCAATTCAGTTCAATCTCTGTTAATTCCCAACCCAAACCCCACCCACACCACCAGCAGTTCAGAGGTGGAAAATGATCCAGGGGCACGTACACCAGCCCTAAGGGCATGCCACACTGCTCTCCAGACAGTCTGTGAAGTTTCAGAATTGGAGAGTGTGGACATTTTGATGTTCTGCCCATTTAGTTCCACAATGAAAAAATAAGAGGCAAATGGTTGGGCAAGAAGGATGGCAACTACTACTCTGGCTAGGTCTTTATAGCTGTGTCTCTGGATTTGTAGGCCACTCCTCGACTCTTCAGCTCGCGAACAATTCCTGCATTGAGAAAATATATAAACAGCTGTGTAAGTGAAGATTCCAGAAGATAAGAAAGATTCCTTGCCTCCACTTTCAGGAGGTTAGAGATCTAATCAGATGGCAGTTCCTAGACTGCTCAGTTCATAGGTTTCATTAGCTTATACCTCTAAAGGTACAGGCAAGTGCTCAAAAATAATTCAGTGAGATTCACTGTAATCATTAAAAACAAATGTTCTGGTGCCAGAGTACCAGGGAACAAATTCTGGCCTATTACTAGCTGCGTAATTTATTTAATTTCTCTGTGCCTTCTTTCTCCAAGCTGTAAGGATTGACGTTAATTCACGTAAAGGACTTCTAGAATTTACTATTACCTTGAGGCAGGCGGCCAGTGACGGATACTGCATAGACACCTGGCTTAAAGTTACCTGAGAGAACAGAAGAGATTACAGTTGAGAGCATCAAGACTAGACATCAAGTGCTGAAGAGACAGTACATGGAGTAAGAAGTAAGGCAACTGTGACCCCACTGTAATCCCTGAGCACCACTGACAGTGGTTCTAAAACACAAACAAAACAAAAAGAAAAAATAATACCTTAAAGGTCAAATGGAGGCTTTATGTTGAAAATGAAATATGCTGCATTTCCATGAGAGCACTTCATTGGGTGGTAAGTATTAAATGACTGAACACAGGAGATTTTACAATCAATCTTCTCACCCTCATCCTGCTCACCCCACTGATTTAAAGACCCCTATTCCCCAGATTGAGTGACATGTCTAGGGAGAATAAGGAGAGAAATACTTACTAACTCGCTGCCACTTGGAGACCCAGCTGTCCTCTGGACTCATCATTGCAATGATTCTGAGATAAGAAAAGAAACAAGTCAGTCTAGGTCTCTCTACCTGAAGGGATATAGGGAGCTACCTTCTTTATATTGTTTCTAGTCTGGAAGAGACCTATGAGAAAGCCAAGTGTTAAGTCTCTATTAAAAAGCAGAAGAAAGGGAGTTTTTAATTCTGAGAAAAGACTATTCCAAGCTACCCATATGCACATCTGTGCCTGTACTGCCAGCCAGTCATCATCCCTAAAGAGCACCTCACATACTCAAAAATACCCTTAGCCTGGATTCCCAGAGAGCCAGGACAGATTTAGAGGTATTACCACCAGTGTTGCTGATGATGACCAATACAACAATAGATGGCTGGGGCCTAGAGCAAAGAGGAAGGTGAGTCAAAACAATGGGCACTCCTACCAAATTAAGTTAATGCTGTCTCCAATGAGCTGTGAAGCCTGAATTACATGAGAAGATTTCAGAATTGCCGTGAGACCTGAAAAACAGCTAGCACAGAGAGGTGCTACAGAAATCAGTAATTTGCTTTATTATCTCAACTGCCTTTCTAGGGGAGCTCAAACTCGGACCAGAAAGGGTACTTAACAGCAGAAGTCTACTTCTTGAGCAGGACAGGTATCTATCAGGGGCATACAATTTTTGTCACTCATTCATTCAATCAAATGTCTAATACTGCCTCTTTTTTGGTTTTAAAATTGTACTGTAATTTAGGTAACAAGGTTACGACAGTGTACATGACCACCTATTACAACAGGTCTGTTCTAGGCAATGACACTTGCTGATTGCCTGGTCAGTATCTATTTCCTCTTTTTTTCAGCAACAACTTTGGGTTTTTATTTGGGGAATCTTCCTCCCCATCCAAATCCTACCTTTTCAGTTAATAGTTTTGAATTGCCTATCCCTCTAAGAGTGGCAAATGTTGTAATACTTGTCATGGCAACACTTGTCTTGACTTTGGAGATTAAAACTCATTTGTCTGATGCATACTCTCACTATTAAACCTCTGGCTGAGTTCATCTAACCCTGCTCTGATCTCTTTGGTATGTTTTTGATATACCTATTCTCAGAATTTAATATACACTACAGTGTATAAAAATACTCTCACCAAAAAAAAAAAATACTCTCACAACTAACATAAAGCAAAAAGCAATCTCATGGAGCCAGATAGTATAGTGGGTAAAGTTTAGTCATGGTTGAGTTGTACCTTACATGTAACTAAGCCAGATCCCATCCTGGCACCAAATATGGCTCTCCAAGAGTGATCCCAGAGCAGAGAGCCAGGAATAAACCCGAGAGCAGCAGGGTGTGGTCCCAACCTCCCATCATTTAAAAATTAGCAAAGTGGGAGGATGGACCGATAAGTAGGTAGGGCACTTGCCTTGCATTTGACCAACCCATGTTCGTTCTCCAGCATGCCTACGGCTCCCAAACTTCCACTAAGAGTGGCACCTGAGCACAGTGACAGGAGTAAACACTGTGCACTGGCAGGTGTGACTCAAAAATTCAAACAAAAAGAGCAAAGGACTAGATGTATTTTTCTAAGGAAAAAATGTGACTATTATTAAGCACATGAAAAAGATGCTACACGTTACTAAATATGAGGAAAATGCAAATCAAAACCATAAGATAACACTTTATAACCTATAAAGTGGGTTTTTGATTATTGTTGTTTTTGGGTCACACTCAACTGCACTCTGGACTTATTCGTGGCTCTATATTTAGGGATCATTTGTGGCAGAGTACAAACCAAATGTGGTGCTGGGAACTGAAGCTGGGTCAGCCACATGCAAGGAAGGTGCCTTATCCTCTGTACTATTTAATCAAAACCAAAATGTGGAATAATCACTCTCACATGTGTAATATTTAAAAGAAAACAGCAATGAAATTAATAGCCAATAAAAATAGCCCATTAAGATTTTTTTTTTCTATTTCTCATGTGCTATAATAGTTGAAGGCTAATTAGCACAGTATCACTATGGAGTGATACTACAAGTCTCCTTCAGACAGTTCTGTCAGATTGCCTTGGCAAATTACAATTCAGAATGTTACCAGCACCTGATTGGTCATTTAGTGTTTCTTGTTAAAAGAGTCTAGGGTTTAAAAGATTGTGTATTTGAGGAACATAGGTAATTCTCTGTCACTAGTTGAAAACATAGGATTGGGGGTTGGTAGCTTTGATTGGACTTCCAGCTCCATATTGTACATGTTCTGAACCATCTTTCCCCGCTCCCCATGAAAAATGCTTGTCCGTGCATGTGTGTGATCCTCTGTCCCCAAATGGGCCTATTTTTATTTCTCATGATTGATATTATACTATTATCTCATCAGAAGTACCAAATAAATACCATAAAAAATAAAAGAAATGATACCCCCCCCAAAAAAAGTTTTTTTTTTTCCTACAGAATTGAGTCTGCTAACAAGGGTAGGAGGGCAAATGACAAGGAAAGGAGAGGCACAGTGGTGTTGGGTCACTGGCACTCTGGTGGTGAATATGGTGTAGTGACACTGTATGCCTGAAACATTATTTCTTTTTTTTGTGTGTGTGTGTGTGTGTGTGTGTGTTTTGGGCCACACCCGGCAGTGCTCAGGGGTTACTCCTGGCTGTCTGCTCAGAAATAGCTCCTGGCAGGCACGGGGGACCATATGGGACACCGGGATTCGAACCAACCACCTTTGGTCCTGGATCGGCTGCTTGCAAGGCAAACGCCGCTGTGCTATCTCTCCGGGCCCTGAAACATTAATTCTATATAATTATCATATAGAGGTGAAATAAAATCTGGAATTATTTGTACACATGCCTATACAAGAAACAGAGGTTCATGAGAACGCAATTTTTAGGCATTTATTCTTTCCTAAGGAAAATTTTTTTAAACGGAATGGTGTTGGCCCACCTTAAAGGAATCTCAGGTACAATGAACCTTGAGCCAAATTTGTGTATAAGTCCTTAATTGGCAGAGATCAAAAGAAAACTTAACCATACCTTTCTCCTTGATCTGAGTATGGCCCCCTTACCCCCAAAAGTTATCCTCTGGCTCTTGCATTAAAAGATTAAGACCTAATCACTTAAGTTTCTCTCATTTCCCATTTTCTTCCTTAAATAATCTTATTAAGAGAATGTTTTTGTTTGTTTGTTTTGTTTGGGGGACATACCCAGTGGTGCTCAGGGCTTACTTCTCATTCTACAATCAGAGATCTTTCCTGTTGGGACTCGGGAGACCATATTTGGAGCCAGGATCAAATCCACTGGGTCAGTGGTATGCCAGGGAAGCTTTCTATCTGCTGTACTATTGCTCTGTGAGAAAGCACTTTTCTTACAGGGTCTCTTAGCAATATCTCAAAGTTTTGTGGCAATAAACTAACATTTATTGTATCGTGGGTTCCTTTTAAGTATTCCCAGGATACTCAAGAATTTCAAAAGCGGGCCTGGAGAGATAGCACAGTGGCGTTTGCCTTGCAAGCAGCCAATCTAGGACCAAAGATGGTTGGTTCAAATCCCGGTGTCCCATATGATCCCCCGTGCCTGCCAGGAGCTATTTCTGAGCAGACAGCCAGGAGTACCCCTAGGCATCGCCAGGTGTGGCCCAAAAACCAAAAAAATTAAAAAAATTTCAAAAGCATTCATTAAATATCCACCATCCTCTGGCCCCTGTGCCAGGCTGAAGAACACAAAATAAACAGTCTCTTACCATTTGTTGAAGATTTATCTAATGGAACTATAACCTGAATTATTTAGTGTTCTAGTAGCCCTCTACCTACTTTTCCATCTCATTGGGGACTCCAAATCCTGGGGTCATCAGAACTGCATCAGATCACAGATATCATTAGGAGCCTCCTAAGTCAGAGTCACCTTCTAGGACCCCACTCCCACCCTGCCCTAGTAGTAAAAAAAAAAAAAAAAAAAAAAAAAAAAAAGAAGGTAAACTTAAATAATACATTTCATTTAGCCCAATAGAGGCAAAGCATTTTACCATTTGGGCATGTAATTAGGACAAAACCAGTAGATATTTTAGATCCTTTTAGTTGTCCTAAGTCTTTGGAATCAGTGCCTCATATCTTACAATTAAGCATATTTCAATTTGGATTAGCCAGAAGACAAGTGCTCGGAAGCTACCCCATGGACAGAGGTTACTGTAAAACAGAGATCAAATAAGTTTCAACGGGCTCTTAGACCAACTAGGATCATGTCTAAAATGCCTACCTCTTTATTTCCTTGGCGGGATGTGTGTGTGTGTGGGGGGGGGGGGGGAATGTCAACCCGAATGCCGGGAACTTGAAGGGCTTACCCATCAAAGGAAGAGCTGGTGCAGTCATACACCATCTCTCGGTTACCCTTCATCTGCAGGTAGGCGTCACAATTGTCACAGCCGTCGTATTCAAACTGGTCTATCGTCTGCAGGGTGGGAGTGGAGAGCGGGGAGGAGCTTTAACGACTTCAAAATCTCCCCAAGAGGGAGAAAGGCTCGAGTATCCTGGCTCAGCCTCACCCTGGCCCCCCACCTCCCATGCTTGAAGTGAAGCCTTCATCTCCTTCTCTGGTTCCCAGGACATTTACTCTATTCCTTTTCACTCTTTTCCTCTGAGGGGGGTGCTAAATCTCTTACTACTCCCTCAAATGCATCCCTCTGGCCTCCCCAAGGCCGAGCCTCCAGTTCCTCCCATTCCCTGCCACACTCCAGGTCCTGCACCTGGCCTTTCCTTCCAGTCTCCCTGCCACGTCCCACCACACCCTTTTTTTCCTCCCAGCTTGAATTCCTGCAGGGACCCAACCATCAGGATCCCAGGTCCGACACCTTGACCAGCGAACATAGCAAACAAGCGCGCAGATGCCGCAGATCTTTGGGCACCGTTTCCAGGGCCATCTCCGACCTGGGAAAAATCACTGATGGGAGACAACGTCTCGCCGCCGGAAGTAAACAGTGAATTTCCCAGAAGCCCAGCACTTCCGGTACCGCCACTTCCGCTTCCGGTAGAGCCCCGTGGTCCCGCCTCTCCCCCCCCCCACCGATCTCGGAAATGGTTTTTCCCGCCTCTGGAGGCGGAGCTCCTGGCTCCGAGTCACCTGGGCCGGCGCGCGCCCGCGCCACCTGGGCCCGCGAAGATGGGGTGCCGACGGCAGTTGGGTCTGGGGGCGGGGCCCAAGGGGGAGGGGTGGCGCGGCGGGGCAGGGCTGGTCCTGAACCCCGGGCCCCGTTGATTGCACCCCTTTAGATTTATTTAGGCCCTTGGCTCCGGACAGCCGGTTTTCTTTAGCATCAGCCCTCACGACTGTCAAAATCTTTTATTTATTTTCATTTCCTTTTGTTTGTTTTTTTGGGGTTTTTTTTGGGGGGTGTCACACCCAGCAGCGCTCAGGGGTTACTCCTGGCTCTACGCTCAGAAATCGCTCCTGGCAGGCTCGGGGGACCATTTGTGACGCCGGGATTCGAACCACCGTCCTTCTGCATGCAAAGCAAACACCCTCTCTCCATGCTATCTCTCCGGCCCCTTTATTTCCCATTTTAAAAAACACGGCGCCCCAAAATCCTCTTTTCTCTCTCCGGATTATCCTTCCGGACACCCAGGAAATTCCCCCAAAGTTTGATTTGCAGTGCAAGGCTGCTTTGGCTTCCCCAGTGCTGTGCCCAGGAATGCATGCCTGAGGCCCCTGGGCGGGCTTGGAGTGGGGTGGGGTGGGGTGGGGTGAGGTGGGAGCGTTTCTTTATTGAATCTTTGAAACTCTTTCTGGACGTCTTTCTTCTCTTTCCGGTGATAATTTATCCTTTGCGTGGCTTCTCGCTTTTAGGCACATGGCCTTTCGGCCTTTATTTCACAACAGCTGGAGGGGATTAAGCGTCCTTTAAAAACTTTTTTGTTTTTCCCATTTCGCCCTAGACTAGAGTCAGCTCAATAGTTTTCTGATTTCACACTTGCTACCTTTACCCAGACCATTCCCTGAGAAGTAAAAAGGGCAGATTGTGTTTTATGAGGGGCCCAGAAAGTGGACTCCTGTCACCATGCACCAGCCCTTGCTCTCATGCTGTTCTGGATCGAGAAGGCAGGGTGCAGCCATTTGGCCTTCGTGACTTGAAGCTTTGGGATAGTTTTTTGGACCTGCTGTTCATTCATTCCAAATCAGCCTCCCCACTGAAACTGCTCAATGTCCATCGCCCCTTTTCCAGATTATTATTATGCATGGACCTTTCTCTAACACTGAACACTTCCCACTTCAGAACATTCTGTCGCTGGAAACCCCTCTCAAGATTCAGCAATAGCTCTGGAGGGACCCCATTTCATGGGTGGAGAGATAGACAAGGAAGTCTTTGCCCAAAGTCACAGGAGAGCATCAAAACTTCCATTTTCAGTGAAAGTCTCACACAGCTACCTACTGAAGCACAGTGAATTCCATCATTAATGTTCCTTCACCTTATGCAATTTAGGCACCAAGTTCACCTCAAATAATTTCTGTTCATAGGAGGTGAAGTTATTTTGAGTGATAAGCATGATACAACAAAAACCACAAGACCAAGCTGAATTCAAGGATAAATATATTAGCAAATAAATACATTATTCAACATAGTGCCTGATTCAAGCATCTTTCTGTCTGCTTCAGATAAAAATACCCATGTGGGTACCTAGGTGCTAGTTCCCCCATTGATTGAGGACTGAGTCCCAGGTAGGGGTCCTGTGTTCACTTTGCTCCCACATTTACATTCCAAATGGGATAATGCCAGAGGGGTCAACAATGGTCAGGCTATCTTAGGGTTAATGCGACCCTAAAAAGGCCCCTTGGCCTTTGCCCACTTGGTACCAACTGCCCAGCCCAGACTTCTGCTGCATCTCTACCTTGGCTTATATGGAATTTTGATGCAGATCTCCCAGAAGAATTCTATTCCTCCTTTACTCTCCCTGCCCCAGTTCCCAAGGAATGGAGCTCTAGAGGTGACAAAGGAGTTGTTTTTGTTTTTTGTTTTTTAAAAAGGTGTCAAGAACAGAATCCCATACCCTGGTTTTCCAAAGTCTCTCCTCTGATGATACAATAGTCTGAGAATTAAGGACCAGAAGGTAAAAAAAAAAAACAAAAAAAAAAAAAACAAAAAAAAACAAAAAAAAAAAAACCGCCTGCCCCCGCAATATACCACCAGGCAGGCACTGCTTGGAAAAACTACAGAAGCCCCATTTTTTAAGGCTCAGGGACCAGGGCTCACCTATGCTCCTGATCCTTTTGCAATGAAGGAAAAAAAAATGATTCAGCAGCCTTGAAGGGGAGGGGCTAACACCAGTGTGCAGGGCTCACCTGAGGAAGGAGGTGAGAAAGGGTCACTCAGATAGACCCTTTGCAGCAGCAGTGATCCTGAGACCTGGGGACTGGGGGAAGGAGCAGCACCTTTGTAACACCTCTCCACCCATACCTCATAGCAGGTATGCTGTGAGAAAACAGCCTTAGTAGGGGCCTGCCCAGCCGCTGGCTGGACACAGACTTGGAGCCCTCAATGCCCACCAGCACTTCTCCTCTCTAGGCAGCTCCAGCTGTACAGCAAAAAGAGGGGTGAGTCTTCTGAGATCCTTTCTTCTCTCAGGAGCAGGATTCTATGTTAGGTCGGGTCCCAAATTGTCTAGAGCATAGATAGTCTTGGTTGGAGCTAAGCCTGGACATTTCTTTCACACAGCTTGTTCGCACAGCTCCTCCAGCTCCTCCTCTGAGCCTGCATTTGGAAAAGGAAGGAAAGAGGTCACTGAACAAGTAGGGTTACTTTGCTGGTTCCTTCTGCAGGAAAGGAGGGCTGGGAGATAGCCACAGGGAGGGAGAAGTGGGGAATGTATCTAGAGGGGTGATTAGATTGAAAGTTGAGGGGGGCCCCAGTTGGGATTACAAGGTAGAACAAATCTAGAGAAAAAGAAACATAGATAGCAACCAATACTTATTATTCATGCATTCACCCAATAAATATTTATTAAGGACTCCTGAATGTGGTCTGTTACCTAATGTGCTAAATAGAAGACCATAAAGAATCAGCAGAGGGGACTGGGGAGAATTCAAAGGGTGGATCACATGCTTTGCATAGGCAAGTCCCTGAGTTCTGTTCCTGGCACTGCACTGCCCTTCACCTGGCACTACCAGCTAGGCTCAAAGGGCTTGAGGAGGTCCCTAAAACAATAAGCAGAAAGCTAATAACTTTATAGAAAAGGAGTGTGTGAAAACAATATAATGAAAGAAGTGGATATGATCACATCCATGTGTAGCAAACAGGAAGGGCCTGTTGTTTCATTTTCTCCTGAAAGTGGATAAAAATTATCCCGGCCTGTAGTAAAGGGAGAAAATTAGATTTATGGTAGCAGGAATGTAACATTTTGCCACCTTTAAGAAGTGCTTACCCGGGCCCGGAGAGATAGCACAGCGGCGTTTGCCTTGCAAGCAGCCAATCCAGGATCAAAGGTGGTTGGTTCGAATCCCGGTGTCCCGGTGTCCCATATGGTCCCCCGTGCCTGCCAGGAGCTATTTCTGAGCAGACAGCCAGGAGTAACCCCTGAGCAATGCCGGGTGTGGCCCAAAAAAAAAAAACAAAAAACAAACAAACAAACAAAAAAACAAAAAAAAAAAGAAGTGCTTACCCACTTTTGTGAAATATGTGGAAAAGGGAAAGGGAAAAAGTAGAAGAGCAGATTGGAAAGGGAGATGGATGTTTAATGGAGGATCCCAGACACTAAAGCTTTGAAGGCTAAGCCAGGCTGGGTTTTTCTTTATTGTAGGTATAACAGAACATTTGAAAATTTCTGGACAGTGTTATTGGAGGGATAAGACCAGGTTTTCCAGGGCCCTATGAAAGGGAAAGAGAGCTAGGAAGGAAATTTATACTTTAGCCTTTATTAAATTAAAAAAAAAAAAAAAACACCATTTGGGGCAGATGGTTTAATGTTCTGGTGTAGCTATAAAAATCTACTTGTACCCAGAAGCACTGGGGGGCCCCCAACTGGCAGTGCTGGGGAGGGCAAGGCATGCACTCCAGTCCTTAGTCATTTCCCTGACCCCATACCTCAGTCCTTAGGCCCACTTGGCCTAAGATGGCAAGACATGGGCAAGACCCATCAGTTCTGGGAAGAATATATAAAAGTGATCTGATATACAGTTAGTAGAACCTGGATGGATATGAAGATTTGGGAAAAGAAACATTAAAACTACCTTTGGGGACCTGAGCCCCCAGTATAATGGGTGGGGTGCTTGCCTTGCATGTGCCAACCCAGGTTCATTCTCCAAGCACCACCAGAAGTGATTCCTGAGGGCATAGCCAGGAGTGACCACTGAGCACTGCTGGGTGTGACCCAAAAACAAAAAAACAAAAAATAACAAAATAACTACCTTTGGGTTTGGAAAGAGGGGACAGCAGAGTGTCAGTAAAAGTGCACAAGAGTGGATCCAAAGAAATTATAAGCACATGGTTAAAGCTGACATTACATTTATATTGGGCTGGAGAGGCAGTGCAATCCCCAACACAGCACAGGATCTAGAGCACCCACAGATGTGGCCCTGATGGTACCCAGCATTGTAGAGTCCGAGTATCACCATATCCTCAGGCTCTCACAATGAGCCTTCCAGCCAGTTGGCTGAGAATTTTTGGAGTATTCCCAAAACTTCTGACATTACTTAGCAGGCCTTCCTTCAACAATGTGTTAAACTGTTGGAAATGTGTTAGAACCATTAGACCTGTCTGCATGCCTATCTCCCCACAGATTGATCTCCCAGCTAACCAGTTCCATGACCTCAGAAATTAGCCAGGATGCAGAAAGAAAAGGAGGGAAGAAATGAACATATAAATAAATGATAACAGCATGCTAGTTGTGCCAATAGGATTCTAAAATACAAGACCACTAGGTCTTATACTGCTGGCTCGCTTTCTCTTTTTGGACTGAAGAGGTCCTCTTAGCTATGTCTGGAGACAAATCACTGTGACTTCTCTAATGCAAAGATGAGGAAGAGTAGAAAGTAGGGGTCTCTGGCAGTGGAAAAGGATTTAAGCAAATAAACACCAAGCTAAAATCAGGATTGACACTATTCCCAGTAACAATAACAGGGAGGCACTCTACACACACCCCTTCCTGAGAAAAATGAGGTAGTATTATTCACAAGAGTCCTGAGAAGGGAAATCCTAGGAGAAAGGCAGAAAACCACAGGGCTGCTGAGAACCTGTCATCTCTATCTCTCTGTATCTGTTTCCTTTCTATCACCTGTTGGGTTAACTGGGTTCCATCCTATTCAGGATATGCTTGTAACTCATTGGTCGAAAGCAGCTCTGGATGGAAGCATCCTTTGGATTGGTGGCTTAGACCACTTGTTCTCCACCCCAGGGTGTGGTCTGGTGCTTCCTAATAAAGATCCTGGATCTCAGGAGAAAATCGCTTGTGGTTTCGGCTTTCCATTACTGAGCTCTCTGCTTCATAGGAGCAGAAGGCTTGCATGTGGAAGTTTCTGAACCTATTTTATCCACTTAACTGTGTGTGGATAATTTCTTGCTTTGGCATTTGCTTCCAGACCTATGTTTCTCAAATGCCCTGGGATTGGGACATGAGGCTTCTGCTACAATCACCAACATAGCCTTTCTATATGAATGAATTGTGGTTGTCAATAATTATTCCACCATGCTCTCTTCTCAAGGGCAAGAATCACTTCTTGGCTTTCTGTGTAATGTTATGCTAATATGGAATGTATACTTGGATATACATAAACTAATTTTTTTTTAAATTTGGGCTACACCCAGTAGTGCTGAGTTGGGTGGGGGACTATTTCTGGCTCAGTGCATGAGGTCACTTCGTGATGCTCAGATGTCTAGAGACTGAATCTTATATATACTGGTGCTTCTTCATGCAAAACATGTGTTCCAGCCCTTTGTACCATCTCCCTGTCTCAATCATTAAAGCACTGAAACATTATCCTCATTTGAGCTTCTATTCTCAACCACTCTAAATGCTTTCTGATGTTTTAACCAGATAAGGAACTCCCTCTGTCCAAGAATAGAAGGATTAACCCCACAGAACCAGACACTCAGGCTATCATCCCAGGCTCTGCCTAGTGTTCTAGACTTTGTCAGCTCTGTGGGGGTCCTTCTCAGCTTCCAACACCCCCTTGTTGGCTGACTACACCCATCTACAACATGCAGTTTATTTTCTTTTTGTTTTTGTTTTGTTTGGGGGCCACACCTGGTGGCACTCAGGGGTTACTCCTGGCTCTGCACTCAAAAATCACTCCTGAAAGGCTTGGGAGACCATAGGGGATGTACTACACCGAGGATCGAACCTGGGTCCATCCCGGGCTGGCTGTGTGCAAGGCCAATGCTCTACTACTGTGCTATAACTGTGGCCCCCAACAATTTTCAATTTAATCCTGCCCACCCTCCCCCCATAAGACTCACCAGGCTGGGCTGGCAGCACCGAGCAGTGTGGGTAAGGGCATGGCTTGCCCTCAGGAGCACCATAGCTCCACTCAGAAGGCCCCTCCCCAGACTGGTGTGGGCCCAGATGATGGCGTGGAGTTAGACACAGCCACACTGGGTGTGAACTTGAGTAACAGGATCCTGGGGGCTCAGGTAGCAGTCTCCCATCTAGGCCTGAAGGTCCAAAAATCAATGGGTGGGCCTCTGGGGACCAAGAGTATGTCAGGCCTTGGCCACAATGTGGGAAAATCTGGCAAGGCGAGTGTGCAGTCAGGTCCTGTGGGGGGCGAGGAGTTAGGGTAGGCTCTGAGGGTGAGGAACCCCCTCGCCGTTTCCGATGTGGGTGTCGGACGGGGGCACTGGGTTTCTGCAAGTGCAAGAGGCTGCCAGGACGGGGGCTGGCGGGGTCCATGGGGGCAGGGACAGGCTCCATAAGGGCCCTGGGCCTCGATGAGCTGTGCAGCTGCCCTGCAGTGGTTGCTGGGGTGAGTTTGGCAGTTTGCTGGGCAGCAGGTGGCTCTGGCTGGGGCTGTGTCCGAGAAGCAGCAGACCTGGACTGGGGGACCCCAGCATCTGGGCCAGGTTTCCTGCCATGCCACTGGAAACGCTTTTTGTAGTGGTGGTGCCTGTGGCGGTGGTAGTGGACATGGCTGGAAACCTGGGGTTCCCCTGTGGGTACCACTGAGTCCAAGGAACGGGGCCGAGCAGTCACACAAGAATGAGTCTCCTCTGCTACCGAAGGGGGTTCCTCTTCGGGGCTGCAGTAAACCAACGGGTCAAAGTCACTGCTGAGGGAGCTGCGGAAGGTGGAGCTGCTGCCGTGGATACCCTGCAGGCTGACATCCGTACAATTGACCACTGAGTCACTTGAGGAGCCGTGGCAGGGCCCAGAGCTGGAGTCACTGGCAGGTCCATCTGCCAAGTAGCCACTGCGCTCTGTGCAGTAGCTTTCTCCTGAGCCACTGCTGTCGTGAGGCCTGGCCCGGTGCACAGGCACTGGGCAGGGGGCAGAGTGCTGGGAGGGGCACCCGAAGCGGTTCAGTCCCCAGTCCAGTGTGTAGGCATGTGGCACCACTTCCAGATGCTGCTGCTCACCACTGGTAGCCCGCAGATGTGGAGCTCTAGGGAGCCGGTGATGCCGAGGGGCCGTGCCTGGCTCCTGTGAAGGAAGGAAGGGCCTGGGTCTTGGGGGCCGAGTCACAGTACTCCGGGAAGGGCCTAGCAGGTAGGCAGCAGGGAGGTGATAGTGGGCATGGCCAGGATGCTGGCGAATGAGGTGAAGTCTCCGGCCTGGTTCCTGGTAAGAGCGGGAGGGACCCAGGGACTGGGAAAACGAATCTCCCTCTGGAAGAAAAAAGTAGAGGATAGGTATTAAATTCCAAAGGCCCACAGAGGATGCTGGCAGGGCCCCTGGAGAGCTACTATCTGAGGTTCTTGCTCCAGTCAGGGCAGATCCTTGTAAGTCCTACTCAAGGCCCCTCATGGCTCTTCCCCTCAGCCATTTTGGGTCGCTTAACCCATATTTAGGAGGTAAACACTTTCAAGATGGCTTGCTTTAGTCTTTGAGGAAAGTCCTAAGTTAATTGTTTGGTTTGGATTTGGGGGACAAACCCAATGGTCCTCAGGACTGACTCCTGACTCTACACTCAAAAAAAAAAAATCAGGCTCAGGGGACCCTGTAGGGTGTTAAGGATCAAACCAGGGTCAGCCACAGCTTGCCCAACCTGCTGTACTATCACTATCCAGCCCAGAAAAGCCCTGGTTTTATTAAAATTTGTTAGAATTTTCTACAACACCAGAAAATTAGAATTAAAAATATTTAAAACACCCAGATTTAGAATCAATATAGTCAAAAAATACAACTCTGTGGGCTGGAGAGATAGCACATGGTAAGGTGTTTGCTTTGCAAGCAGCTGACCCAATATAAATCCAGGTTCGATCACTACTGGTATCCCAGATGGTCCCCCAAGCCTGCCAGAGTGATTTCTGAGTGCAGAGCCAGGAGTAACCCCTGAGCACCACCAGGTGTGGCCCCAAACCTAAATTATGATGATAATGATGTTCTTCTTCCTTAGAGGAAGCCCTCAGGGGAGTTAATCAGACAATGCTGCTATTTCCTCAGCTTCAAGGCAAAATCCTTTCTGAGAGGGAAGCTACATGCTACCCATTCCCTTCATAAAAGGAAGTCCCGGCCCACCTCCTACCTACGATGTTGAACATGCAGAGCGGGCAAGTTCGGTTCTGCTGCAGCCAGGGGTCTACACAGGCTCGATGGAACTCGTGGAGGCAGGAAATGACTCGAAGCTCCTGGAGAAAGCAAGGGTAACAATAGCTACAAGACAAGCCAGGAACCAGGCCACCCCGACTCTCTGACCTCCCTATTTGGCTTTCTCCTACTTTCCAAAGTCCTTTATAGAAAAAAAAGGTTTAACTCCAGGAATGATCGGGTAGACCTGGCTTTTGCCACTTGGCACTATGATCTTGGGTGAACCTCTTAACAGTTTTCTGCTATAAGATAAAGATCTCACCTACTCCTACTCCTTACTGGCATCAAGTTAAAAATCAGATAACACATCTAAAATACCAACTGCAGAGCCCAGCACACAAAACCCGCAAACAGTAATTCTCCTGCCCTGGAAGAGCACGCAGATAACTAACCTCAGGCCTGCCTCACCCCTGCTTGTGCAGGAGATCCACTGGGTTGAGATGTGGTTGGAACTCCCACACCAAACCTTCCCCCCTTCCCACACCTCCCTCTGCCACCCTCTGGTCTTTGTCCCAGCCTGCCCATAGTACTCTGCCTTACCTGGCCCTCAGAGAACTCCTCCAGACAGATGGCACACACAGGGGCGGAGCTGCAACTGCTGCCCGAGTCTGCCCACTCTGCCCGGGTCCTCCTGCAGCTGGCGTGGTACCTCCTGGTGGCCAGCTGGCTGATGGCCCAGGCTGTTCGTTGCTGAAGGGGATCCTGAGAAGAGAGATGGGGTTCACATGGAACAGTGCTCCTCTTCCCTCACTCTTGGACCCCCAGTTTCATTCTCAGTCACCTGTCCTGGGAGTTCGACTTCTCAAGGTTCATACCTGCTCTGCCCAGCAGACTGAGTTCTAGATTCCTCCCCAGCTCTCACTGGGAGGTATTTCTTCCCTTGACAACCCATAAAAGAGTTTGATGTCATTTCTTTGGTTTTGGGCATTAGAAGGTTCTTGGGGGCTACTCCTAGCTTGGTGCTTAAGGGACCCTATAGTGCTGGTGATGTAACCTGAGGCTTCTGCAGGGAAAGCATGCACAACTTAACCCTTTGTGCCATATCCCAGGCACAACGAATCTCTCGTTGTTAGTTTGATTTTTATTTTGAGAACACACTCAGACCTGCTCAAGTGTTACTTAGAACACAGTGCTCTGTGCTCAGGAATTACTTCTGGCAGTGTTCAGGGGACCATATAAGATGCTAAGGACTGAACCCTAGTTGGTTGCAGGAAAGCAAGCTCTCTACCCACTGTACTATTTCTCCAGCCCCATTAACCAATCCCAACCACACACCCATTTTCCCATGTCTTCCCCATTTCCCCTCTCCCCAAAAGACAATTCCATTCTTTGCCCTTTTGTGTGGTGCTGGGAATCAAATCCATGGCCTCATACATGAAGCATGCACTTCACTATATCTCTAGTCCAATTCTATTAGCCATAAGTTAACTGTAGGCTCTGCCTTCAAAATGTAAAGAATCTAACTAGCTTCCCCTGCTATCATTGCTGTCTTCCTAATCCAAACTCTCATCACTGGGGATGGAGCATGAGTCCAGCAAGTAGAGCATTTGCCTTGCATGTGGCTGACCTAGGTTCCATCCCCTGAGTACAACCAGGAGTAATCTCTGAGCACAGAGCCAAGAGCAAGCCTGAGCACTGCTGGGGTATGAGGAGCCCCCCCCAAAAAAAGCCATCTGTCATTACTGACACCTAGCTTCATTTTTGTACTAGCCTCTGCGAGAGGGGTTCTCTCTCTCTCTCTCTCTCTCTCTCTCTCTCTCTCTCTCTCTCTCTCTCTCTCTCTCTCTTTCTCTCTCTTCCTCTCTTTCTCTCTCTTTCTCTCTCTCTTTCTTTCTCTCTCTCTTGGTTTTTGGGTCATATCCAGTAGTGCTCAGGGGTTACTCCTGGCTTTGTGCTCAGAAATCGCTCCTGGCAGGCTCAGGGGATCATATGTGATGCTGGGGATCAAACCGAGGTTCATGCTGGGTCATCCAGGTGCAAGGCAAATGCCCTACCACTGTGTTATCACTCCAGTCCCCAAGTTGGGTTCTCTGTTCCCTGCCTTGCACTCTTATAATCTGATGTCATGGCAGTAGCAAGAATGCTAATATTAAAACATATCTCACATTGCGGTACTGTAATAACTTAAAATCCTCAAGGACTGCTATTTCACCCAGAGTAAAACACAAAGTACCAACAATGGCCTGAGCCTATTGACTCTGGCCTGACACTCCAGACTTGGGCTCATTCTATTCCAGCTGAGTCGCCTTCTTGCTGTCCCTTGAACTGGCCAGGCATGCTTCTGCCACAAGCTCTCTATCCTTCCCTTTCTCTCCACCTTGGCTGCTTTCTCTCCTATAAGTGTGCATGTTACCTTTTTACTCATCAGGTGTCTTTCCTGAAATGCCATCTTCTGAGTGAGACCCACTCTGGCACCTGTGTTTCAAAAGTTAACCCTGGGCTGTAGAGATAGTACAGCAGATGGGGCACTTGCCTTGCATGCAGCCTATTAGGGTTCAATCTCCAGCATCCTATGTGGTCCCCTGAACCCATCAGGAGTAATTCCCGAGTGCAGTCTATTAGGAGTGATTCCTTAAAGAGTATCAAGATAATCTCTGTGCATCACTGGATGTGACCTCAAAGCCAAGAAGTAAATTAAATTTAAAAAAAGTAAAAGCTAACCCTTGGGACTAAAGTGATAGTACAGTGAGTAGGGCATTTGCCTTGCATGTAGCCAATCTGTTTGATGGCACCCCATGTGGTCCCCTGAGCACTGCTGATTGTAGGCTCTTCCTTACCAAAAATAAATAAATAAAACCCTGACTTCTTCTTCTTTATGCCTTGTATCCACCCTCTGGATTTTATTTTTGATCTCTTTTCACCAGATTGAAAGCTCCCTGAGGAAGGTCTACTCCTTTTCTTCTTTGTGCTATATTCAATACCTGACAGTGCTGGGAACTAACAGTTCACTCTGCTGAATGAAAGAATGAATAAGCCAGCTTCCAAAAGAAGCTGCAGGAAATCAGTACATACACATGCAAACACACACACACACACACACACACACACACACACACACACATCCTGCTC
This sequence comes from Suncus etruscus, assembly GCF_024139225.1. Lineage (NCBI taxonomy): Eukaryota > Metazoa > Chordata > Mammalia > Eulipotyphla > Soricidae > Suncus > Suncus etruscus. The sequence continues at coordinate 175,213,969 of NC_064848.1, read as the reverse complement.
ACCGGTCTGCTGTGGCGGGGCCGGCACCGGATGCGCAGCACTGAAGCCAAGACAACCACGAAGATGGTGCCCACCACTGTCAGGAGGATCCACACATCATAATCAGGCTAAAAAAAGGCAGAAGTGGAAAGGGTTATTCCTAGTCTCATGTGGGAGAAGATACCACAGCTCAGAGGTCCCTATCTCTGAGTCTTCCAGAGCAATAAAAGTAGGAGGGAGAAACCTGCAGGCAGGGTAAGGGGGATCTCTGTGACCACATGAGACCCACCTCACCTCACCTCTTCTTCTTTAGAAGAAAGGGAATTGTGATGTCCACTGTGAGAGGGACTCATGTAAACCCCCAACCTTAGGTAATTAGAGAGATTTTGTCTGTAAGGTGGGAGCTACCTAATGAGCAGAGCAGAGCCAGGTAGGATGGTTGTCAGGAGGAGCAGTGCTAAATTCTGGCTCTAATGCCATGTCAGGAAAGCAAAGAACTGAGAGCAACCCTGGAACTCCACTGTCCCACCTACTCACTGCACAGTGGAGGCCCCGGGGCGGGGGGCGGGGGGGGGGGGAGAACACAGCCCACAGCACACTGCTAGGGAAAAACATTGGATAAGGGGGGTTCTGAGGTCTTTCAGATCCAGAAATCAAGGCAGTTGTGGCAAACAGACTGCAGGGACTCAAATAGGTGTTGGAATGGAGTAGGGAATGCTGTGTGCTTACCCATTTCTGGGGCTCCTTTAGTTCAATCCTCACATGGGCCTTCCGGTTCTTGTATACAAATTCCATCAACTTCTCAGCATCTTTTCCCCAGATCAGCACCACTGGCCAGGTCAATCCTAGGGGCTGCTGCAGCTGCAGGAGGGCAAGGTCCAGGGGGCGGCTGTGTCCTGAACCTTCTTCCCCGGTTAGGTGATTGCCCTCCATCACATCCCTCCTCTAGCACCCCAATATCCCTAGGTACCTGCTCAGCAGCAGCTCGGTCCTCAGTGATGTCAAAGAGGACGGCACTGGCACCTCGTTCCCCTGCCATCCGGGCCTGTAAAGACACAGCAAAGATGGGGCTGGGGCAGAGGATGACAGATCACATGCAGAGAGACTCAGCCCTTTCTAGCACTTCACACGTTGCCACCCAGGCAGGCTGAGTGGGGCACAAATCTCAGTCAGGTCCCTTTGCTTTCAAAGGACCACACTTAGTCCATTCTTCGTAACAGAATGAACTTTAAGAAAGGGTTTACCCCATGGGTCCAAGGATGACCAGATAAAGAAACTGGGGTACACATATACAATGGAATACTACTTTGCTATAAGAAAAAATGAAGTCATGCAATTTGCTGCTACATGGGTGGACTTGGAGAGTATCATGCTGAGGGAAGTTAGAAGGGGAGAGACATTCATGGATGATCTCTTATATGAGGAATTATACATAGGAGGGGAATAACAAATGCCCAAAGGTGACAGAAACTGAGAATTTAACTTCAGTAGGAAGCCTGGAGGGATTGAATGGAGGAAATAAGATGTGGGGGACAGTAAGGCAAAGGTGGGAGGGAAGTGGACACTTTGGTCGAGGCTGTGGTGCTGGGAAGTTTTTATGTATGAAACCCAACCATTAACAGTATTGTGAACCAGATGCCTATGTAACTTAGAAAAGAAAGCATTTACTAAATACAGGGTGATAGATTAGGCTCTAGGACTAAAAATAAATAAAGCCCCTTCTTGCAAGTTCCCCCAGTTTACCTTCACTACAACAGAGAGAACAGAGGTTGTTCATATAGCGTGTATATATGTATATATGGAGGTTCAGTCCCTGGTACCACATGATACCCAAGCCCTGTTAGAAATTACTATAAGGGCCTGGAGAGATAGCACAGCGGCGTTTGCCTTGCAAGCAGCCTATCCAGGACCAAAGGTGGTTGGTTCGAATCCCAGTGTCTCATATGGTCCCCCGTGCCTGCCAGGAGCTATTTCTGAGCAGACAGCCAGGAGTAACCCCTGAGCACCGCCGGGTTGGCCCAAACCCCCCCCCCCAAAAAAGAAAAGAAATTACTATAAGCACCTAGAGTTGTGTCCCCCCAAAAAACACACAAAAGAAGAGAACAGAAAAGTGGAGTAACTAACAGTAGCCACCCTACCCTGTCCACTGAATGCAGGCAGGGTAACAGATAGCCAGAACAAGGAGAAATGGAGAGTTCCAGGCAAAAAGGCAAAACATAATGCATCCAGGTACCCAAATTCAAACCGCATACCACATAGCTCTAGTGGCGCCCAGTACAGAGGCACTGAAATAGCCTGACTTCTCCATCCCTGGTTTTGAACCTACCCAGTTGGTTCTTGGGACCCTTGAGCTTTCTTGGGAGACCTTCTTTGTACTGGTCTTATAAGCTCCCAAGGAAAAAAAACAACTGAGCTTCCTAGGGTCCAGATTTGGCTGACAAGAAGAACCTGCAGGGACTTCTTGAGCTCAGGCAAAGTTCCAAGGGTAGTTAGGACATGGCTCCATCTAACACAAGTGCCCATGGCAGAGAATCCCAAACTGAGTCCACCCTGTGGGGCTAACTCCTGGTTACAATCTAGTTTGTCAGATCTCCCCAGGTCAATTCAAGGGCTGAAGTGAGTCAGGAATCAGGGATTGGGATAGACCCTTAGTTCCCTTCTGAGGGTGAGGGTTACACTAGTGACTGGGCATCAGGCCTGACGGCTTATTCCTGCAGACTTGTGCAGACCTCAGCAGAACCAGCCAGCGAGCACAGCCCAGTAATCCAGGACTCTGTGTGAGGGTGAGATAAAGTGCTGAAGGCCAAATACAAGCACAAGAGCAAAAGTCTGACCTCCCACCTTGCGGCTGGGCTCCCAGCCCAGTAGTGGCTAAGGCTCAGGGAGTCCTGGCAGCTTGGCTGGGTCCCATGTCTAGGCAGCTCAACTACTGCAGGCACTGAAGGAGTTAATCCTCTCTCTGCAGTGGGCAGGAAGAGGAGTCAGAGTTGGGCTTACTCACACTCCCAGTGCTTTGATCTCTGCTTCCCTTCCCGGGGAGAGCCTGTTGGGGCAGGTCTCCTGCCAGGCAGGCCAGGGAGCGGCTCTGTGCACCCGCTCCCAGCTCTGCTCCTCACTCCGCAGGTGGTAGCAGGGGGGAGGGGGTAGAGGAGGTGGCTCTGAACCCAAGGCCTGAAGGCAGGGGAGCCTGAAGAGGATGCCAGAGAGGCTCAAGTGAGGCCCCAGTTTGGTCTGGAAGGTAACTTCCCTCTTTCCTCCCTTGCTCCATCTTTCCTTCCTCAGGCTGTGGGCTGAGACTACTCTGCATCTAGGCTGGTCCTGGCCCTAGCCTGGCTTTCGCTGGAAACTCCCAGGGCTCAGGAATGGAATGCTGATGAAAGAGAAAGGTCCCAGCCCTCTCACTCCCAGGGTCACTGAGGAGTTCTAAGCCTAAAGCAGTCCTCTTCTGTCTTCAAAGCCCTTCAGGGCAGGGTGGGAGCACCCCAGAGGAAAAGGAGAGGTGCTACTTACTTCACAGTACAGGCATTAGGGAGAGGCAGGTCACCAAAGCAATTATGACCCTGGGACCCTCAGCTCAGCTACTGGACCTGCTGTCTCCCAGCCCAGAGCAGACCATGGACCCACCCAGTTGGCCTAGATGGGTGAGGGGAAGCACAGACTTCCTTCTGGGAGATTTTCTTACTACCCCACCCTTGTCTCTTTGAAGGATTGGGGTAGGAATAGTGGAAAAGTAATTACCTTGCCGTTCAAACACTCCAGCCCATTACAGCCCATAATTACAAAGTTGTAAAAGTGATCAAAGAGCCTGGAGAGTTGGCCAACAGGGAAACAAAAAGGACTTTCAGGCAATAGGTGCCTATGTCCAGAGTTCTAGGAAATCAAAATGCAAGATTTGGAGCCCAATGAGGACCCACTAGAGGGATCCATGCCTCCCTCCAGCCCACTTGACTCCAGGAACCAGGGAACAAAAAAAGCCCTATTTGGACAAAATATTAGATTACATGCCACAAACTGGTCCTTTCCTCATTCAGCCATTCATGCTGCTCTAAGGAGAGCCAAATGAAACCATGTGGTTCAAGTAGGTTGGCCTGGTAGACACTGCACTAAGGGTCTTTCTTAGGGTAACGGGGGTCAGAGCAGTGCTACATATAAATACCAGGCATGTAGTCACTCCTGCCCCAAACCCCCAAACATGCCCTAAAAGGAGAAAATAATTTATAGAACCCAAACTGAGAATCCCAATCACATTCTGAAGGGATTCCACTTGTAAGAAAGCAACAAGCTCCATGGCTTGTCCAGGAGACTTGTTCAAAGCTGTGAAAACAACTGGAAGGATTGGAGAGCAGAGAGTGGGGACAGTTTGGGAATCACAGATGAATGCCCTCCATAGGGGACATATGTCCCCCACAAGACAGGACTTCTGGTCCTGATAAATAATAAATATCCAACTGAAACTGAGACTGGGACATTAGAACCTAGAGCTGGAATGTGAGCTGATGCTTCATTAACTACATTTCTTTGCCTCTTAATTCCAAGATGTGGGAAACAGAGGAGACATTGGGAGTCAACTGCAAGCATCACTTAGATATTGGACAGGAGAAATAGGAGAAACTACATGATAGAAACGGGCTCAGTCAGCTACCTATCCTTCGCCCTTCACTTTGGCCTATCACTGTCTCCATTCCTCCAATAATGCTAAAATTCCTTAAGTTACAAAAAGAAAAGGCCAGCCTTCTGCAGAGGAAGTCAGAAGGAGACTGGGCAAATGCTTATACAGGCACGCCAGGCAGGGCTTTCTGAAGCTCTCTGTGACAGCTGCAGGGAGTCAGCCAGCATCCCAGGGTAGCCATAGCTGGTAAGACACCTTGCAGCCTCCAGCAACTGGATTCATTGCAGAAAGAGCAGCCAGTGAGGGGTGAGCAGCGAATCCTGCTTCCCACGGGCTGCACTCAGTCAGCTGCTGCACGCTTTGGACCTTTGATTTTCCTTTCCAACCCACAGGAGCAGTCTTTGTCTATCTCCTGTTCATCAAAGATTGACAGAGCACCTACTGTGCCCAGGGCACCAAGCCAGGCCATCCGGAATGGCTCATAATTGAACTGCAGAGACAAGACATATGCAGACGATCATAATAATGCTGATAACTACATTCCTGAGTAAAAATGAATGAATGAGTTGGTAGTTTTCAAATCTTATTTCATTACAGAAAGTCCTTCCCCTCCAGAACAACACACACACACACACACACACACACACACACACACATTTTCAGTAACACCAACAAAGGTAAGCTTGAGCTTGAGAATGGGGAGTGAAAGGCCGGAGAGATAGCACAGTGATAGGGCATTGATAGGACATTTGCCTTGCATGCAGCAGAACCAGAACAGATGATGGTTCAAAATTCTGGCATCCTGTATGGTCCCCCTAGCCTGCCAGGAGTAATTTCTGAGTGCAGAGCCAGGAGTAATCCCTGAGTGCAGCTGGGTGTGACTCAAAAACAATAAAAAAAATCAAACAAGCAAACAAAAAAGAAAATGGAGAGAGATGAGAATAAGAAGATAAGAAAGACCCTTGGCTTTCCCCTTTCCCCTTGGAACCTCCATGAAACCTATAAGGAAAACATGGATAGAGACATGAAGGAAGTGTCAGGAACATGTGTTTCTGCTCCTGGTGAGCTAGCTGCTCTGAACAGTTCAAGAAACACTCAACAGAGGAGATGGAGTTGGAGGGAAGGAGGAAGTAGGTCTAGAACCTTTATTAAGATCAATTCTACACAGACTGTCTAGATTTATATCCAGACTCTGCTACCTACTATTAGTTGTGAGATCATGGGCAAGTCACTAAGTGCTTTGTGCCTCAGTTTTCCTTCCTCTAAATTGATAATAATAATATGTCTTATTTCATAGGGGCTGCCCTGAGGACTATATGAGTTTACCCATGTAAAGTCATATACAAGCGCCTGGTACAGAGGAGAGGAAATGTTCCTTCCATATCAGTTATTACATCATCTATTACTCCGTGTTGATGATTTCATTTATTTACAGCTCTGTAACACAGTTATCAGTTCCACCTCTGAGATGAGAAACCAGGCCTAAGAGAAAATGAGTAACTTGCCCAGGATCTGTAGGCTGATAAGCAATGGCGGCATGATCTCCACTCTAGCTCCTGAGTGCCTAATGATCAGGAAGTGGTTTCCATGGTACAAGGTAGGAAGTTGGTACCTATCTGCTTGCCTCCTAACCAGCTCATCCACCAGCCAGAAATCCACAGCCATTCATCCAGCCTTGAGGTGATCAAGGGCCTGGCTTGTCACAAGATGGTTATAGGTTTGTGAGTAAAGAAACTGAAACTCACTTAGATGATTGAATAGAGGGCGTATGATAGTGGTAACAACAAAGGAAGAGGACATTGGAAGAATTACAGCAATGGCTTCTGGGACAGTCAAAAAATGATAAGAGGGGCTGAAGACAAGGTGCTTGCCTTGTATGTGGCTGACCTAGATTCAATCTCTGGCATCTTATATGGTCCCTCGAACACAGCCGGGAGTGATTCTTGAGTGCAGAGCCAGGGGTAAGCTTTGAGCACCACCAGATGTGGCCCCATAATGAAACAAAACAAATAAAAAGTAAAAGAATAGCCAGAGGTACAGCAGGTAGGATGTGTACCTTGCATGCAGCCAACCCAAATTTGATCCCTAGTAACACATAAGTTTCCACAAATCCCACCAAGAGTGATGTCTGAGTGCAGTGCCAGGTATAATCCCTGAGCACTGCCAGGTAAAAATAAAAAAAAATAAAAACAAAAATTATAAGAATGGGGCCAAAGGGCAGGAGAGATAGAAGAGGGCTAAATACTTACCTTGCATATCATGGCATTGATTCCCATATGATTTCCATGCATTGCAGGGTATAGCCCCTAGGCCCCAAAACAAAACAAATTGGGGCTAGAAAAATAGCTTGGCAGGTTAAGTATGTACTTCACAAATGGGAAGTACCATTGGGAACAAACCCAAGCCAGGAGTTTGAGTGAAGCCTACAATGCTAGGTCTAGCACACACAAAAAAGAGTGCAATAAGAATGAAAGACAAAACTGACTTTGTTAACTAACTATAAATGCATGGATGCCAGGTCTAATGCAACAACATAATTGCAATCATTTATTGAATGATTATTATGTGCTTCCTTAGGTACTCCCATTAAATGCTCATAACTCCCATATGATTAAAGTTCCATCATTATTCCGCTTTACAGGTAAGGAAACAGAGGCTTAGTGAGGTGAGTTAACATGAGGAGCTAAGGGGGAGCCAGGCTTCAGATCAGGCTGCTTAGCTCAATAGCCCCATCTCTGTTCATGGTGGTGGTACAACCAGCTCATGCAGAGCAGAGCTGGCAATGAACCTCAGACTTTCTTCTTCTTGTCCCAAGACCCACTTTCCCTAGAGTATCCATGGACCCATTGAAAAAAATATGTCAGACTAAGTACACATATAAATTCTTTTTCTCTGCTATAATTTGAATTAATACATCAATAGAATTATTTTTCTTATTTGTTTTTGGGCCACACCCAGTGGTGCTTGGGATTACTCCTGGCTCTGCACTCCTGGCAGGTTTGGGGGACCATATGGGATGCCAGGGATCAAACCCTGGTTAGCTGCATACAAGGCAAGCACCCTACCCTCTGTACTATCTCTCTGACCCAATGTCAGTAGAATTCTAATCAAAAGCAAAAATAAGCATTGTAGTTAATTCCCTAGGACTTATGAAATATTGACTCTATGACTCCAAGTTCCCACTTCCCAGCTTCCCAAGAGTCAGCAATCTGGAATAGGAGGCCCTTGGTCAGGCTAGGAAGTAAGGACACATAAAGCTTTGAATCTGAGCACTTGGAGAACCTCAGGTTAGAGCAGTTCCCTGCAATGACCAGGAGGAACCTGAGGAGTGAGAATGAGAGAGCTGGTCCATAATGAGCACAGAGCTGAGGAAGAGAAGGTCATTGGCAGAAGGCCAGGTTTATTTGTGTTAATTTGAATTTGGCCACTATTTGGCATTTGACATACTTTATCTTCACCCTCACCGTGATCACTAAGGTAGGAAATAAAAGCCCCAGTTTACTGTCATGAAAACAAAGACCCCCCCCAAAGGGTTAGTGTAATGTAGCATTGCCCATGTGTTCCCTGCTCCCCTATGACTGTAGACACCTCTTCTCTTTCCTAGAGGGAAATAGATCTCCAGGGCTAGGGGGACAGAGTCCTAGGACACCCCTTCTGGGTATCAAATGGTCACAAGGCCATGAATTGCTGCTTCAGAACAGTGATATTTTCTATTCCTGCACCCCACAACTCTGTCTGGCTCTCCTCACACACATACGTACACTTCTCTCCTTACACTCTTCCTAATGTAGAGTCCTCCTTTACCAAAGGAATAAATGAATGACAGCACCTATGTTTGGTTGAACAAAAGAAATATTCAGAAGCAGGTGACTCTGCTAAACAAAATCTGCTGCTCTCAAGGCCCCTCACTGTCTACAGTAATATCTTTACTCCTTAGATGTATCCTGCCCCTCACACATACATACCAACCACCTCCCCATTGCAGCAGTAGCAACAGGCAGGAGAATATCTTCACCTTTCATGGGCCACATCTCAAACGCCACAGGTCTCTGTGCTGCCTCTCACCAAGAGAAGCAGGTAAGAAGCCAGGCTGGAGAGTGTGTGTGTGTGTGTGTGTGTGTGTGTGTGTGTGTGTGTGTGTGTGTGTGTGTGTGTGTGTGTTGTATGGAGCAGTAGTACAGTCTGTCTTGAGTATTTGTCTTGCATGCAGCCAACTTGAATTTGATCCCTAGCACTTTATATGCCCTTCCCCTGAGTCCCTCTAGGAGTGATCCCTGAGTGCAGAGTCAGGAGTAAGGCCTGACCACTGCTCGGTGAAGGTCCCCCAAAATTAAAAAAAATAAATATACACATCACAAAGAACAAAAACAATCAGTGCTGGTGGGGATGTGGGGAGAAAGGAACTCTCATTCACTGCTGGTGAGAATGCCATCTAATCCAGCTCTTACGGAAAACAATATGGAGATTCTTTAAAAATCTGGAAATTGAGCTCTCATATGATCCAGCTATACCACTCCTAGGGGTACACCCTAGGAATACAAAAACAGAATACAAAAATCCCTTCTTCACCCCTATATTCATTGCAACACTATTTATAATAGCCAGACTCTGGAAGCAACCAAGATGCCCTTCAACAGATGAATGGCTAAAGAAACTGTGGTACGGGGCCGGAGAGATAGCATGGAGGTAAGGTGTTTGCCTTTCATGCAGGAGGTCATCGGTTCGAATCCCGGCGTCCCATATGGTCCCCCGTGCCTGCCAGGAGCAATTTCTGACCTGGAGCCAGGAATAACCCCTGAGCACTGCCGGGTGTGACCCAAAAACCACACACACACACACACACACACACACACACACACACACACACACACACAAGATTCCTGCAGTGCAGCCATGGCTGTTTCTGGCTGTCCGGGTGTGACCCAAAAACCACACACACACACACACACACACACACACACAAAAAAAAAAAAAAAAAAGAAACTGTGGTACATATACACAATGGAATATTATGCAGCTTCAGGAGAGATAAAGTCATGAAATTTTCCTATACATGGATGCACATGGAATCTATTATGCTGAGTAAAATAAGCCAGAGGGAGGGAGAGAGACACAGAATAGTCTCACTGAACTATGGGTTTTAAGAAAAATAAGACATTATTGAAATTATTCCCAGAGATGAGGGCTGGAAGGACCAGCTCACGACATGAAGCTCACCACAAAGAGTGGTGGTGAGTACAGTTAGAGAAATGACTACACTGAGAACTATCATAACAAAGCAATGAGTGAAGAAAGTAGAAAGCCTGTCTCTAATACAGGCGGAGAGAGGTGGATGGGGGCCTTGGTAATGGGAATGTGGCACTGGGTGAAGGTGGGTGTTCTATTTATGACTGAAACCCAACTACAATCATGTTTGTAATCATGGTGTTTAAATATATTATATAAAAATAAAAATAAAATAATAAATAAATAAATAAATAAATTTACAAAAGAAGCAGTCTGCCTCCCTGAAGCTCTGTGGCCCTATTTCCTGAGCCCTTGGGAGGATCAGAAAATCCTTCAGGGCTCTGTACCTGAGTAGCAAGCAAGTGCAGGTTCCGTCCTCCAGTTCCCATTACACCACACACACACACACACACACACACACACACACACACACACACACACACACACACACACACACCACATTTTGGCTAATGGAACCAGAAGAAGCTCTTTAAATACATTTGGTCCCTTAAGCACCGCCTGAAGTAGTTCCTGAGTACAAAGCCAAGAGTTACCCCTGAGCTTTGCCAGGTGTGGCCCCCAAACAAACAAAAACATTTGATTTTCCCACCAGGATGGGGAGCAACAGAGCAGAGAGATTAAGAGTCCAGGCTTGAGAACTGGACAGGCCTTGGTTTAAATCTCAGCCCCACCCCTTCCTAGCTGGGTCACTCTGGCAAGTTTTCTGATCCTCACTTGTTTCACATGTCAAGCAAAAACAATAAGGTCTGGTTTTCTCTCCTATTGTGAAAAGCAAAGGAGATAATATAAAGAATCTGTCTCATGATCCGCCAAGTTCACCGGAGCACTCATGAGAAGAGCGATTCAGGGCAAAGTCTCTAGTGCCCAGGTTTGCACAGGGCCTGCAAGGCAGCAGGCCAGAGGGACCAGACAAAGTGGCCCACAACTGCTGTCAGCTCTGCAGAAATGGGGGCGAGGGGTCCACAAGTTTGCAATCTCAGAGTAAGAATGTGAGGTTGTTGGGGGGGGAGGGGAATGACTTCCATTCCTGCTCTGGTATAAACATTGTAAAAAAGTGTCTCTTCACATCAGTGAAAATGTTTCTGAAAGACAGTAACTCCCTTAGCTCTTTGCTCTGATGCTGGTCAGGGGAGAGTTTAGGAACCCCTAGATGGAAAGGAAGACGACAGAGTAGAGTAGAAGATAACCATAATTGACCATCAGTGGGGTAAAGTTAGAGAAGCCTGCCTTTTCACTTGTCTGGAGCCCACACAGGGCCAGGAGCACCTGAGAGAGCCAGCAGCCCATGCTTCGGAGACAAGTGCACAAACAGCACAGAGCAAGCTGCACCCAAGAGTATGTGGGCCCTCACAGTCATCTACCTTGCTGGCCAGTGAAAGGCAGGGGCGAGGGGCTCGCTGAGGGCTCTCCAGCTTCACGATACTGATGAATCCCGGCTCCAGATTGTCGTCATCACTGGCATTGCACAGGTACAAAGGGTGGGACTGCAGAAAGAGAAAGACTTGTATTAGGTAGGCCAACTCCAAGGTTGATGCAGAAGTGAGCTGTGAGTGTGAAGCCCTGATAGGCTTCACTGTCTGTCTGACCATCTATCCGACCATGGCTCATTTAATTTCTTCATTACAATAGCATTGAATAGCCCCATGGCACAAAGCATTATATAAGGCTCCTAGGAGTCCACAATGATGAAAATCATCATCTATGAGGGCTCCGAATGACCCTCACTCAGATGATAAATGACAAGTGCACAGACACATTGTCCTATGTATGACATGATGCAGATTCATTCCAGATTCATTCAAGGGCATGTGGGAGGCCACAATAAAGGCCAAAACAATCCCAACATATGCTTGCCCAACAGGAGACTTCACTGATGCTACCTGAGGGGCTAAGGACATATGTGCTCCCCCAATGGATCAACAACAAAAAATGGATCCATGCCTTATCCAGGAAACTATCTCTGCTGGAGAGGAGGCACTGCAGGCTCAGAAGAGAGGTGGACCGTGCACAGCATGGCAGGAAATAAGACTGAAATGGCCAGCAAGAGCCAGGCCCACAGTAATGGAGCTTTTGATTGGTAAGAAGGTGACAATAGAGGATAGTCTACAACAAGCTGGCAGTTAAGCTGCTGCAATAGACCCAAACAACAGGACCATCCTGCAGACAGGATACACAGCAGCCACACCTCAGCCAGCTCCCCTACCCTACCACCCAGCTTCCTCCCTAGGACTCCAAGATGTCTATCAATGAGTCAATGAACTCTGAAGACAGTTTGGAGAAGAGGGTCTTTAGAGAATAATTTGCACCTCTAACCACCACTCAGACCTAAAAAGCCCCTACTGAGGTATAAGGGAAACAAATCAGAATCCAGCAAGACTTTTCAGGTCCTGAGAGAGCTATAGGCTCCAGAAGAGCTGGGGTGGGGGAGATGAAACATTAGTAAATACCTCTGACTGGCCAGGGTTTTTCATGTTACCAGACCATGAACTCTTTCTCACTTAAAAGAAGAGAAAGAATGGGCCAGGGAGATAGCATGGAGGTCGGGCATTTGCCTTGCATGCAGAAGGATGGTGGTTTGAATCCCAGCATCCCATATGGTCCCCTGAGCCTGCCAGGAGCAATTTCTGAGCTTGAAGCCAGGAGTAACCCCTGAGCGCTGCTAGGTGTGACCCAAAAACCAAAAAAAAAAAGAAGAAGAAGAAGAGGAGGAGGAGGAGGAGGAAGAGGAGAAGAGGAGGAGGAGGAGGAGAAGAAGAAGAAGAAGAAGAAGAAGAAGAAGAAGAAGAAGAAGAAGAAGAAGAAAAGAAGAAGAAGAAGAAGAAGAAGAAGAAGAAGAAGAAGAAGAAGAAGAAGAAGAAGAAGAAGAAGGAAGAGGAGGAAGAAGAAGAAGAAGAAGAAGAAGAAGAAGAAGAAAGAAGAAGAAGAAGAAAGAAGAAAGAAGAAGAGGAGGAGGAGGAAGAAGAGGAGGAGGAAGAGGAGAAGAGGAGGAGGAGGAAGAGGAGGAGAAGAAGAAGAAGAAGAAGAAAAGAAGAAGAAAAGAAGAAGAAGAAAAGGAAGAAGAAGAAGAAGAAGAAGAAGAAGAAGAAGAAGAAGAAGAAGAAGAAGAAGAAGAAGAAGAAGAAGAAAAAGAAGAAGAAGAAGGAGAAGCTTTGAGACCCATAGAAGTTAAGATTAGAACTCATCTCTTTCTAACTTCATCTCTGGAGTCAGGAAACCGAAGAGACGCAGTCACCTTCATGGTCTACACTAATGATTATTACTTAGGTTTATTGGGTAATATTGTGGTCCAGTAATTATTATAAGTACTTTTGTTTATAAATTATTTTCATGCTCAGAGCAAACCTATGAAAATCTGTTTCCATTTTTAAATTTTATTTATTTATTTTTGGTTTGGGGGCTACAGTTGGCAGTATTCATAAGGCTGCTCCTGGCTCTGTGCTCAGGAGAAACATATGGGTGCCAGGTATTGAGCCCATGTTGGCCACATGCAAGACAAATGCCCTACCTGCTATACTATGACTCTAGCCCATGCTGTTTCCATTATAAAGATGAGGAAAGTGAGGCCCTACGAGATTAGTAACATGGCCAGGATTATACAATGAGATTAGGGGAGAAAATGGAAATAGGATAAGGTTAAAAAAAAATCAGAACAGTTGCTGTTTGACTTTGAAAGTATGATACCTTCCCCCAAATCATGACAAAGCAAACCTACCTTCCTAATTATATGTTTCTAAGGCAAAAGGAACTCAAGACAAATCCCTGTAATATGGTTGAGACCTCCAGGATTCTTACCTAGGCCCTTTCTCTTTTCACTCCCTCTGTATAACTGCAGCCAATTCTGCAACACCATGGTGCAAACCTCTCTTGAGCTTCATAACTATATATTTTATTGTTTTATATATATATATATATATATATATATATATATATATATACACATATATACCCAATAGGTAATGTTCAGACATTTTATCCAGAAGATCCTTGAGTGAGACACACAATATATTCAACACTGAGCTCATCTCTTTAGTTCTTAAAACTGCTTATCAAGTGCTCCCTATTTTAGGGATTGGAATTACCCAAGCCAGAGAGTGTCCTTCTATCTACTCATCTCTTTCACTCCCTACGCCCCTTCTACCTACCCTTCATCTACCACCTCCACCACAACATGAAATAGTCAGCAAGCCTAACAATTCTGCCAACCATTCTCTCACTTTTTCTCTTTCTGCAGGTCCAATCTGACTGCACTAATCCAGGCCTTTATCACTTTACTGAAATAATCTCTTTAGTAGGGCTACCTCAGCCTTTTAAATTCTTTCTCTATTCTGAAGCCAAAGTGATTCTAAAATGCTGATGTTGGCATGCCACTCTTTCTTCACATTAAGCTCTTACGTGGATCCCCATAGCTCTTGGAATAAAGTATACATTCTGTTTTTGGAGGGGGCCACACCCGTTTGATGTTCAGGGGTTACACCTGGCTAAGTGCTCAGAAATTGCCCCTGGCTTGGGGGGACCATATGGGACGCCGGGGGACCGAACCGTGGTCTTTCCTTGGCTAGCGCTTGCAAGGCAGACACCTTACCTGTAGCGTCACCTCACCAGCCCCTACATTCTTTTTAAAGACATTTAGTTTGAGGGCCATACTCAGCAATGCTTGGGGAACTTGACTATTGTTTCCTTCCCTTTCCCTACTGAAGTCCATACTCAGAAATAAAACTTGTGATACTTGCTGCTCTGCCAGGATTGATTAGAAGTTTCTCCTCTCAATCTGCTTAATATACTGCATTACCTGGGCTGGAGTAATGAGTCAGCAGGTAGGGTACTTGCCTTGCATATGGCAATGATCCAGGTTCCACCCCCAGCACCTCATATGGTCCCCACCAAAAGTGATCCCTGAGCACAGACCCAGGAGTAAATCCTCAGTGCTGCCAGTTATAGCTCCCAAAACAAAAATAAACAAAATAATTGCTGCATTTCTTATTAGTAATTGTCTGCTTATTCTCTTCTTCCCCAAACTATGAATAATGCCCCCCCTCCCTGGCCTCAGTCCTTTCAGTGCTTGGGACATAGTAGGTGCAGCTAGACTGTACCTGCTACATACTTCTTAACAAAATATTGAAGGTCATGGGCCAGCAGTAAAGCCTTTGCCTGGCATATATAAGATCTTTGAATACGATCTCCAGAACTACACACACACACACACACACACACACACACACACACACACACACACACACACACACACACACCTATAGATATACAAGATCTCCAACTATCAACTATGGAGGTTTCACTCTAAAGACAATACATGTGCATCAATGTCCTGGCAAAGGTGGCTTTGAGAAGAATAGCGGAGACGATGAGGAAATACTGTGGTATTTTGCTTAAACACTTCAATCACCAGGTAACATGTTGAGGCACTGAGGTTTTGTTTCGCTGTTGAAAAAATAACAATAATAGAGCTACTTCTATTTTGTTTTGTGTCTTATTCCTCTTTCCATTCCAAGAAGGTAGCCCACATCCCATTGCCATGCCCTAGAGGCAAAAGAAAAATACCATTGGAAAGATTAAGTTCACTTAGGAAGTATACAGGTCCTGAGGGCAGAAAAGAGCCCACTGAGGAGCTATGGGTGTGGAGCTCCTGGATTCTGAGGCTTCGAGTGGAGGAAATACGTTGGGTGATGGGAATTTGCAGCTCCAGAAAGGCTGGATCCTGGTGAAGACCGTGAAGGCAAGCCTATGTGGATTTTAAGGGAATGTTTGTACTTGCAGTGGATATATTTGTGGTGACCAGCATAAAGAAATCTTTCATGGGTCTCCTTTAGGACTGCAGTTTGCAGAAACCCTAGGAGCGTTGTGCTGTTCTATGTGATGGAACTATTACAAAAACTATTCCTACTACCCATAGGGATAGGGCCATGAAGTCAGATTCAGGTTGAATAAAAGAAAATAAGGTCTCATGATAATATCTCTTTTTTTATGATAATATTTCTTGAACCATTATATTGATGGCATGACAATCATACCACCCTTTTATATGGTTTCACTCTTACAGTGAGAATTTTTCAAGTCTTTCTTATTAAAAACAAAAACGGACAAAATGGGGGCTGAAGCGATAGCACAGAGGGTAGGGCCTTGCATGCAACCACCTGGGTTCAATCCCCAGCATCTCAGATGGTCCCCTGAGCACTGCCAGGAATGATTTCTGAGTGCAGAGCCAGGAGTAACACCTGAGCACCACTAGGTGTGGCCCCAAACAAATCACACACACACACACACACACACACACACACATACCAAGGACTAAGAATGTGGCCGATTTAATTCAGCATATTCTTTGTGCTGGACTTGGTCCCAGCACTATGAGGCCCCCAAGTACCACCAGGTATGGACCCCAGTGCCTTTCTTCTTGCTCAGCACCATAACATGTGTTCCTCATAACATTAAACAAAAACCAAAAACCAGGGGCAGAAGAGATAGCCCAGCTGACTGTACACAGGCTTTGTATTCAGGAGCTGTGAGTCTGATCCCCAATACCATATGGTCCCTTAAGAAATACTGGAAGAAGTCACCCCAACCACCACTTGAACTCCAAATCAAAATACATACATTTCATTCAACCAGATGCTATTGATTGCCCACAAGGCAATGTTAGTCTTGAGTAAACTCAAGGGTTGCCCGACACCACCACCCCCTTCATGGTGAACTTTTAGTGGCAAAGAGTGCCTCTACAGGCAAACTTTTAGTGGGTTTATCTCTCAGAGAAAACCCAGCCGATGCTCAGTCTCCTTGGAATGTAAACCAAAGGTGTAAACATGTTCTCTCTGTAGGAACCCAATCCTTTCAGTGACACTACAAAAGGGTTGAAAGAAATGGGCTTTCAAGAACTGGGGATAGCTTGAGAGGGCTTGCAGAGGGGTGGAAGGTGTTTCCAGAAAGGCCAGTGAAGGATGCTCCTTCCAGCCCAGATACTGTCTTGAAGAGGCAAGAAAGAGGAGCTGATAATGAACTATTCTAGATCACACCACCTGAGAACTGAGTTTTGCACACAGACTTTACATCCACATAGACATGCACTGCCCTTCAGGAGTGTGTGTTGTATTTAATGTGCCTGATACTGTTTCTCTGCCCTCACTGACTTTCTGTTCCCCTCCTCTCCCAAACAGGCACAATGTTCAAATTAAGACTCCCTCATTTACCTGTGTGATTCTGGACAAATTCCTTAGCCTTTCTGAGTCTCATATTATCATCTTCAGAAGGAAAAAAACAAAATGCCTCTAGAGTAAGCATGAAGACAAGAGATAAAAGGATTAAGTGCAAACGCAAAGTCCAACATCAGTAAGTGCTCATTAAATGGTAGGTGTTTTTTATCACTGCATTTCCAAAAATAAAATTCCTCCTTATTTTGGCAGGGGGGAAAAAAAGCCTTTTCTGACTGCCTCTTCCTTGGCAATCTCCAATGTTAAATGATGTGTCCCATGCAGCGGGACACCTTATTATCCACGGTCACTTCCCTCCTGTGCTCAGCTCCCCAAACCCCACTGAACAAGCTCTTCCAGTTCTCAGCCTGCCTTCTTCCCATGAAGGAAGCCATGTGATCTCATTACCTCCTCACAAAGGGCATTCCAGGGCTCAACTGAGCTCCGAATTTAATGCTGGTCTTACTTTTATCCATGGCATCTCCTCTTGGGGTGTGTGCTCTTGCAAGCAATTCTTTAATGTCTCCTATTTCCCGGCCACCCTCCGAACCCTCATCTCTGCTGCAATAATCTCTTCTCTGGTTCCACATACGGACCTTCACCCAGACCTTGGAGGTAACTTTACTGCCTGCTACAATTTTGCCTTTGTAATCAGGGACATTGGCCGGACATCAAAGGCAGCCTTCGCCCTGCTTCCTCTTTTCAGATTTTATAATCAGTCTCTCCTGTGCAACATCTATTACCTGAACTTAGAACTATCTTAACTTTTATCTTGAGCCGCAGGACACACCAGCATCATAAAGTCAAGCTCCTGTAGCTAGGGGGTTGGGAAAAAACAAATTGGGAGTTGATACTTCCGGCTGCCAGCACTGGAACAGTATCTGAGGTCCAGTTCGGTCACCTGGGCCTTTATTTAAAAAAAAAAAAAGTCATGCTTATGCCCACAGGCTACCTCTAATGGTGACTGTTTAGGTTGGGATTTAGAAACCATTAGACCTCATTCTCATCCTCCTTTCAGCTGGTCTCTTTGGGATGGCTGTTTCCTAAAGAATTAAGTTGGGAGATTGGGGATTGTCTGGAAATTTCCTTCATCTACTTTGTTTAAATATTTAAAAATAAGAAACATACATATATACATACATACATATTCTTGCTTAATTGTGTAATTTCTTTAGTTATAAATAAAATTAATTGGGTCAAGCTAGAGAAGCATAACACTGGGGCACCAATTCGGAGGGACAAGCAGAGAGAGAAAAGATGAGAGGGGTGTCTGGTTTTTCTTTTTTTCTGTTTTGTTTTTGTTTTTGGATCAGACCCGATGGTGCTCAGGGGTTATCCCTGGCTCTGCACTCAGAAATCACTCCTGGCAGGCTCAGGGTACCAAATGGGATGCCAGGATTTGAAACACTATTTGTCCTGGGTCTGCTGCTTGCAAGGCAAATGCCTTACCACTGTGCTATCTCTCCAGCCCCCAGAGATACTTACTTCATCTAGAAAACCATCCTGGAGGAATAAGGATGCTAGTGTGCAAGACGGTTGATAGGAGAAGAATTAAAATGATGTGCCAACTTCTAACCGGAAACAGAGTGACAAAGTCCAAGGGGAAACATTGAGCTCATTAAAGGTTCAGTCTGGAACTTTGCATATTGTCAGCTTTTATATTAGTGAAAAGAATAAATGAAACTCCATTTGAATCAGTAGTCATACAGTTTCCAAGAAATGTAAATTGCTGACAGCTGAATCTGGTTCATACCTATAAGGGACTTTTAAAATTTGCTTTCACCAATGAGGAATGTGAGACTCAAGTTACATGCTACCCATGGTTACAGAACTAGGAAAAAGAATTTGACGTCTCCTAAACTCTGTCCCAGTACCTGTCTTTGGCCCACTGCCTCTGGTAGCCATGCTGGGAGGTATCCCATGTGGTACACAATCTCAGCAGAATACTCTAATGCAAGGATGGAAGCCTTTAGGAAAAAAATGGTGATTTCTAGAATTTCCGGCCTTGAATTATTTTTGTTAGCAGGACAGGTTGAATATCTGCTCTCTTTCTCTCTGGACTTGAGCTCCTTGGTTCACAGCCTCACTTCCTTCCTCTCCCTTGGGGCTTTTCTCATCTCTTCTCACCACAACAAAGACAGCCAGGCCCAGACATTGCTGGAAAATGCTTTCCAGTGAACAGTCTACCTTTGTTTAGGATAAGAAAGGTATGTCCTAACACTAGAGGTCACAGCTCTGACCCAAAGTGTGACCTATTCAACTAGGCTGTCTTCTTTGCTGTCTCATTACTTTAAAGGCTTCATTCTTTTGTATTAAAATCCACCATACTTTGTTTTAGACTATGTCTGAGTTCCATGATGTAACGATCATTCTTCCCTATATAATCCCTCAAGATGGGTTTTATCCTGATCCCCTATATAGTTTTTTATTTATTTATATTTTGGGGGCCATACCTGGTGGTACTTAGGGGTTATATGAGGTTCTGCACTCAGGAATTACTAATGGTGGCCTCAGAGGACCAAATGGGAGGCTGGTGATGGAACCCAGGTCAGTCACCTGCAAGGCAAATGCCTTATCCAGTGTACTATTTCTCCAGCCTCTCTACCTGGTATCTTTGCCATGTGCATTATCACAGGGTCAAAAGCAAGTAGAGGAAAGGGAAAATAAAATGTTAACTCTTTCAGTTATTTTAACTGGGGGAATGGGAGACACTCAACCGTGCTCAGGGGTGACTCTTGGCTCTGCACTCTCAGGAATTATTTCTGTCAGCATTCAGGGGACCATATGTGATGCCAAGGATTGAAGCCAGGTCAACTGCATGCAGAGCCACCATCGTACATGCAGTAACATCTCTCTAGGACTCTTTCAGCTATTTTTAAATAAATACATACCAGAAAATATTATTTGACTATAACCAGAAGGGAGAAAATTCTTAGCCATCTATATCCATTATATTCCCATTTGACTCAATGCAGAAAGACCTCTAGTTACAGAGGCAGTAGGAATCTACTTGTGAAATTAGTAGGAAAGGAGAGGAGGCCCATCAATGAAAGGTTTTTAGAAGAAAGCATTTATAATAGGATATAATAGGAACTGAGGCCCACAAAGATCGAGACCTTAGAAGATATTCCAGTCATGTGATATGGAGTTATTTTCTCATCAGGTGAGAGACTCCAGGCTGAAAACCACCTAGAATCTGCTGATAGGTCCATGAATTGTCAGTGGAGTTCTGCCATAGTATGAGGAGATCTGTCACTGGTATAAGGAGATCTGGCACCATCTCTGGCCTCCATTCTGTAAAAAGCAGTCTTCAGGTCTTATTGAAAAAAGTCTTTGAAAAAAGTTGAGTTTTTGATGGAGGCAGAAGTATTGCAAGAGGAAAACATCTACCCTTCACATTTCCAGACAAGGATCTAAAGGGGCATGGCCGTATTAACCACAAAGCCTGATCACAATGAGGTAGTTAACTAAATATTCACAAATGCTCCAATTTATCTAATGCGCTGTTTCAAAATGGACTTGATATAAAACTCTTTTTTTTATGATTTGGGGTCACAGGACCTAAGAAAGGCTGTACCAGCAGTGATCAAGGAGCCCTGGGATCACTCTCAACAAAACTTTTCCCAGCTGTACAGGTCTGATAGGTCAGTGGTCAAGACAGGAGAGAATGTACTGCTCAGGCCCATCAGTATTTAAAGCTACCAGGGCAGTGGTAGCTGGCAGTGGCGGTGGACCATATGGTGCTAGGGATCATACCTGGTACAGGCAAGACTTGTACTCTAGTCCTCTGAACTATCTCCCTGACCCCTGTCTTTTTTTTGTTGTTGTTACCTTGATCTAACCACACTTATCTCAGAGATGGAAATAATTTTACAAAAAACCTTACTAATAGCCAGATTTATAATACAGTGGTGGGATGCCTTCGCTTTGAAACCCTTAGTACTACATATGGCCCACAAGTCCAGGAGGTGTAGTTCCTGAAGACAGCCAGAGTGAACCCCCCTTCAAAATTTGCTGAAAGCAGCTAGTGTTATTTTTTTAAATAATTATTTAGGTTGAGATTTTAATGCCAGAAAAGTAAGAAAAAATGGTCCAGATGGTCCCTGTAAAAAAATAAATAAAAAGAACAAAGAAAGGAAAGTTGAGACCATCAGCTGATTTATTTAAATATGCAGGTGGTTCGTCAGGACGACCAGCATTGCTGGCCAAGCATTGCTAAATTTGGTGACTTCATTGCAAGAGTGTGAAATGTCTAAATTAATCGGATTCTTTCACACACATTCTACATCTTCCAAGCTAGTCCACTCAAAAATTCTGTAAGCATTTCAGTTGCTCTGCAAACTGCACCATACTCCACAACTGGGTTATCCCCAGGTTTAGAAGTCTTTCAACCTGTCACTATATTCAAATGAGCTAATTTAATCAGGATCAGGAAAAGTTTTGGAATTTGTTTGGCTGATCCCAGACCTTAGCACCTAGACAGTAGTACATAATGTTGCATTTCCACTGCAGAGTTGGAAAGATATGAAACCTGGGCCCATGCTTCATTGTATTAAAGAAACAAGAGGGAATGGAAGGGGAATTGCACTTAGAAATTGTATCAGGAAGAGAAGGACAAAATTATTCAACCCATTAGCCAACACAGATGCTCAGATTCTTTCCTCAGATGCCATGGAGAGCTGAAGTCAGGCCAACGAGGCATCTGTTCAAAAGAGGCAACAACCAGAAGCTGGTGCTGGAGACGGCCCAGGGTTCCAGCCTGACTACTGACTGCCCTTTGACCACAGCTTGGAATCCCTGTCCACGGGGTGGCCCTGGGGAAGAGGCCTACTTTAGGGGGGCTGTTTAATGATTTGCCAGCAAAGAACAAGGCAAATAGACTGCTGGCAGCTGCCTGGATGCAACAGGAGAGTAGATTTTTATTCCCACCCATGGTGTAACCTTCCAGGTAGGGGATAAAAAGAAAACCAAGAGATGGCAGAAGCCTAGAAAGAATTGTTGTTTGGGTTCATCATATCACAGGGTCTCTCTGGATAATACCTGAATATCTTGGGATAGGTGTCAGTTGGTATTTCCTTCCTTTGAATATTATAGAAATTCCTCATAACATTTCCTCAAACTCCTTGGAGCCAAAGGGTAAGTTATATAAGCAGTCTCTATGACAGAATTCTAGGCATTATAAGGGAATTAAACCAGAAAAAAAGTCTTGCTCTTAAGAAATCTTTTGTAGGGTCAGTGAAATGGAACAATGAGCTAAGTACATATTCTACATATAAGGAGTCTCAAGCCAGATCCCCAGAGGCCATGGTCCCCTGAGCACTGCCAGGAACAACCTTTGAGTACTGTGCCAGAAGTAGCCCCTGAGCATTGCCAGGTAGAGCCACAAAACAAATGAAAAAGAAACCTTTTATGGAAAAATGTATAATGATGGGAAAGTAGGTGTTTCTCTGTTAAAAGTCTTTTATTTCTCTGTCCACTATACACACACAACACCTCTAAACACTTTTTACTGCTCTTCCTTGGATCTTTCCTGATCTTGGTTTCACAGAGAGGACAATACCTGATGTGTCAAAGACCTTCAAGACCTACAGTTTCATCACTTTCTGCCCTCAAACTCAAACAGGGTCTTTCTCTCCCCATCTGACCAGTCCTCAGTTTAGAATATCTGGTTCTCAATAGAAGTTCAAGAAAATATTAGTTCTTTCCTTCATCCTATAGGGTAGGATCCTGAGCTCCTGGGAGTAAGAGAGTAGGTCTTAATTCACCCTTTAGTATAATGCCAGGTACACAATAGGTATTATGAAAAACAACAACATATTCTGGAACCAGAAAGAGTACAGAGGTTAAGGTGCTTGTTCTGCATGCAGCTAACCTAGGTTTGATCCCCAGCACTGCATATGGTTCCATGAACACTGCCAGAAGTAGCCCCCTGAGCAGTACAGGATATAAAGCACAAACAAAAATCCATTTTTTAAAATGTAAATGTATATTAAGTTTTTGTTTTAATTAGCAAATGTGAGGTAGGTTGCCTTGTCATTATTTTTAGATTTTTATTTCTTTTCAGAAACCTTTTGTGCACTCTCTACAAAGTCATTAGCAACTTTTAAAGTTTGCTTCACATAAGCTGTGGTATTTGAGGGGTGGTTAGTTTGGGTGACACTGGCAGTGCTCAAAAATCACGTGTATCAATGCTCGAGGTGCCATGGAGTGAGCCTGAGTTGGATAAGTGCAAGGCAAGTGCCTTCCTTATCTGCAGTAAGATCTCATTGGCCCCAGGCTATAATATTTGTACATCTGGGTAAGGGAAAACTGTCTTCCTTTCCTTTTATACTACCCCTATGACTCCTCCATTATTCTGAACAGGACTTCATTTCTTTCAGGAAACTCTTTGTGCTGAGTGGACCATAATCTTTAATGGGGAAGAAAAATCTTAAACAAGCTTTTTTCAGACTCCTGCTTTTTAAAGACCCAAATTCCCCCTGGGTAAGTGCATGTGCAGTCACCATTGTTTCCAGGCCCTATGTTAAATAGTGCACAGGGGATGCAACTGCCCACAGCACTGAGAGTGGGGGGAAAAGAAACCAATGGGGACACTCAGTTTTGCTCCATTTTAGCCTACCAATTTGGTGGACTCTTGTGTTATTTGGCACAGTCTCTCTCTAAAGATCCAATAGGAAGATGCTTCAGGTCAGGAACTTTCAGGACAAAGACCATTAACAACACATCTCTGGGACCTATGGTACAGTGGTTATAACAACTGCCTTGCATGCTGCCAACAGCTGAGTGTGGGCCAACGCCCTGCCCACAAAACAAACAAATAACAACAAAACAAAAAAATAGACACTTTATTTTCTTTATAGTATTAATTCAAAGAAAATCTTATCTTCCTCCCGCTTCCTGCTAGCTTGAGACTTGAGTGTCTCTAGTAAAACTTAGTTCCTACCAGGGTTTTAAAAAGAATTTGGACCAGTTAGCACCAAGGAAAAGTTCTAGAAAAAACAAATCACTCATAGTTATGCTATGAGTGGCTATTTTTTTTTCTCACCTCAATGGAATGAGAAATACTGGACTTCAAGTCTACATTTCAGACTTCAGTTATCATCCCTTTGTTCCAGTTTTCCACAGACCTGATGAGTCCCTCTAGCTTAACTCTGGCCCAGCAGCCCTAGGGCAGCCATCTCCCGCCAAATATGGTTGCATGCTCAAATATTCCAAACATCCCTTGACTTGCTCTTGGCGAACTATGAGTTCTTTGTTACTTCCTAATTGCTCAAACCTCTTTTATATTTTTCTTGCTAAGTGCAGATGGTAAGAGATACAAAAAGATAATCAAAGTGCTGATAAATGGAAGAGGAATCTTCTCAGTTATCAAGTTGGCCCTGAGAAACAGAAGTTCCTGTTTGCATTTGTTGGGAGATTCGAGGAGGTGCCATCTCCAGACTCAATGGGGTAAGGGAAGTAGTACTAAGGAGAAAACCAAATTCCTGGGTTGAGAGTTCACAGGGCAATGAAGATCAATAGCAGCACTTTTGATCTGTACACTGTTATCAGCAAGGCACAAAGCAACACTACCCTTTGTCCTTTTTTATTTTTACTCTGCTAATGGGACCCTTCACCTTAAATTAATAACTGTTATTCAGCTTTGACGCTGCATTTTCTATTAGCAAAGTGTTTTATAATCCTTCATTAGCTATTTGATTTTCCCTTTATTAGTCACCATTTCACAGGTTGGGTTGAAAAACTAAAGCAATGTAGAGGCCAGAGAGATAGCACAGTGGCAGGGTGTTTGCCTTGCATGCAGCTGATCCAGGATGGATGATTGATCTAATTCCTGCATCCCATATGGTCCCCCGAGCCTGCCAGGAACAACTTCTGAGCATAGAGCCAGGAATAACTCCTGAGCACTGCCAGGTGTGACCCAAAAACCTGAGAGAGAGAGAGAGAGAGAGAGAGAGAGAGACTAAAGCAATGTATTATAGTTGATGGACAACAAGAAGGAGCACATCATAATAAAGCACATGAGAATTCCAAAGTTCTTGGGAGTTAAACCTAGGTTACGAAACTTAGGCTAAGACTTGCATTTTTTATTTTGCCAGCAATAAAACTGAGAGCTCTCACTAACTTAAATTTAAAATGTGACCACCAAACACGTCTTAAGAAAATAGTTCTCTACACTGTCCAATTTCCTCAGAACAGAGATGAAAATAGAAAGAAAAGGATGGAAAAAAGAATGTAACTGAGTTTAATTGTGCCTGCATTTTTCTAAGAAAAGGGATTGGTGTTAAATTACTTTTGACACTTGTAATGCTATTCTTGTTCTCTTTCTTTAACTGTCCCTCAGTCGTTACCTCTTTTCCTTCTCTTCTGCTCATTTAAATAAGGACATATTCTCCAAACTATTTTTTTCTCTTCTGGAATACTTATTTACTTAAATATTCTTAATTTTCCAAAGGTCTCTTAAAGGCAATTCTACTTTTTATAGAGTCCCGTTAATAGCCAAAGATATGGCTCAATAGCAGACTAAAAGAAATGCAGACAGAATACATGTTTATGTTTTTGTTTTTACTTTTCACCATACTCTGCAGGGCTCAGGGGTCACTGACCAAACCTGGTCCTTTAGCATGTATAGCATGTGCGTTAGCCAATGAATAGTCCCTGGAAAACATGATTTATATGTGCTCCGATGGCTCCTCAACATTGCTAAAATATACAGATGCACACACATGTCCTGTTAAAGTATTTCTTTGTACTCCGACTGGTACCTCAAATTCAAATATACTAAAACCTATGTATCATCTTCTCTCTGCATTTTCTTTTTTTTTTTTTTTTTTTTTTTTTTTTTTTGGTTTTTGGTTTTTGGGCCACATCTGGCAGTGTTCAGGGGTTACTCCTGGCTATCTGCTCAGAAATAGTTCCTGGCAGGCACGGGGAACCATATGGGACACCGGGATTTGAACCAACCACCTTAGGTCCTGGATGGGCTGCTTGCAAGGCAAACACCACTGTGCTATCTCTCTGGCCCCTCTCTCTGCATTTTCTGAATCAACCCTTTACATTGTTTGTTGGTTTGGCTTGGTTTGGTTTGGAAGCTATAGTTCGCTGTGCTCAGAGATCATTGATGCCAGGGTTCGGGGGATTAAATACTCAAGAGCCAGGGATGGGAATCAGGGTCTGCCACATATAAGTAAGTGTACCTAGTTTTGTTTATGGCATCCTTTTCCTAGAGCTCCCAGGCAAGCATCTCAGTATCTAATGAATCCCCCTACCAGAATATAATCATTTATATTCATCTTTGGAAAACTATCTTCTTTTTATCTATGGAGTCTGATCCATCAATAGACCTTCTTTCTCATATCTCACATTTTATTTATTTTTAATTTTCTTATGTAAGCATCATGGATACAAAATTGTTCATGACTGAGTTTCAGTTATAGAATGTACATCAGCTTTCACCAGTGCATATTTCCTACCACCAGTGTCCTCAGTTTCCCTCCCACCCACTTACCCCTGACTCTGGGCAGGCATTTTACTTATCTCCTCTCTTTCTTTCTCTCTCTCTCCTTTTTGACACTGTGATTTGCGCTATTATTAATGAAGGGGTATCATGCATATCATTTTATCCCCTTTCAGCACTCAGTTCTTGTCCAGAGTGATCAATTCCAACTGTTATTGTCATAGTAGATACTTCTCTACCCTAACCATATTCACTGCTTTTTGTAGCAAGCTTCCTACCACAGACTATTTCTCCTGGCCCACAGCTTTATTATCTCTGGATATTATTACCATATACTGTCTTTTATTTTCTTTATATCCTACAAATGAGTAAGATTATTCTATGTCTATCCCTCTGACTCATTTCACTCAGCATAATACTCTCCATATCTAGCCATGCATAAGCAAATTTCATTACTTCATTTTCTTAACAGCTGAGTAGTATTCCATTGTATAATATGTCACTTTTTTTTTGTTTTGTTTTGTTTTGTTTTGGGGGGAGGGCCACACCCATTTGATGCTCAGGGGTTACTCCTGGCTTTGCACTCAGACATCACCCCTCGCTTGGGGGGACCATATGGGTGCTGGGGGATTGAACCGTGGTCCGCCCTAGGCTAGTGCTTGCAAGGCAGACGCCTTACCTCTAGCGCCACTCTCTGGCCCCAATATGTCACATTTTAAAGTTCTCTATCTCTGCAAGTACATTATTACAAAGTTCAACAGTGATCTTATTTAGTGTCTTAATGCAACTATTTTCTACTATCTTCTGAAGTAAATTCAAATACTCAAGCCCATCAAATCAAGGCTTCAGCACACCACATTGATTTTGGAATTAGGCAACTTAATTTCACATTCCAACATTTTTACAAGATTTATGCGATTTGGGGGGAGATTTTATCTTTTTTTTTTTTTTTTGGCATAACCCACAGTGCTAAACTCGAGTTACTCCTGGCTCTGCACTTAGGAGTTACCCCTGGCAATGCTCAGGGGACCATATAGGATGTCAGGGATTGATTCCAGGTTGGGCGTGTGCAAGGCAAATTGCCCTATTCACTATACTATCTCTCTGGCTCCTTCCCTTTTGGTCTTAGTTTTCTTATAGATTTTTTTTAGAAAAATGTAGGTACCACCCACCCAAGAAGATTACTGTAGAGAATAAAATATTATTTAAGGCATAGAATAGGCACTCAAAATAGTATTGGTCCTGTCCTCTTATTTTTATCCTATCCCTACTTCTTTTGAAAAAACTAGTTTACTACTGGTTCAAATCACATTATTCTTCACTACTCTCTTATATTCTCTTGGAATGTCCATTACTCTTAATATGTTATTTATTTGTCCTTCAAAGGAAAGTTTATGCTTTACCTCTCTAATAAAGAGGTAAAGAGAAGAATCTCTTTCTCCATCTGACAATCCTAATCAACTTGTTGTATATATTTCCACCCTTAGCTTTATATTCTTATCTTCTAAACTGAGGGCAGGGCTACTCCCCAAAGCACAAGGCCTTCACACACAAAAAGCTATCCATAAAGATGTGTTGAATTTATATTGAAAGGTTGAGTTTTTGGTCTTCTGAGAATTCATTCATTTGTGATTCCTACTTCACAGTGAGAACTCTAAAACACAATTTCTGGCAGAATATTAGAATTTCAAACAGCAGAGAAGCTGAGTCAGTCTAGGATTAAGTTCAATTCTAGTTCAACCGAAAGAATTGTCTGGACCCTGTTCCTGCTTGAGATGCCATAATCTGTGTGTGTGTGTGTGTGTGTGTGTGTGTGTGTGTGTGTGTGTGTGTGTGCATGCGCACACGTGTCATGGGAACTTATTTGAATACATTTAGATGAGAACATATTCATTTCCGTAATAGGTAAGAAAAAATGCATGATAACACAATATAAACCAACCACATGATAGTGGCATCACTGGTATAGAAATAAATCCCAAAAAGTCATTTGGTTTACAAATGTGACTCAACAAAGGTATAGTTACATTCAAGATTCAGGATGTAACTATACTGTATTCTGGCTTTTATCCAATCCATTTTCTCTTGGCCCAGTTAGTAACTTGGTAATTATATGACATCAGCTACCATGGGATAACTAGAACATAAGGTGGCTTCATCATGGTGCCATATAATGTGGCACCAAGTTTCTGAATCACCAGCCACAGATATATTGGCCCTTTCCCCCAAAACCCTTCCACCCCTCTCCATAAAATCCACCTTATCTGATATTGCTGTTGACACAGTGACTATGCTTAGGTTCTGGGCACTTTCTTTTGCTTCTTTTTAGTGTTTGTTCGGGTGGGTACTTCTGTGCAGATGCCTATAAATGAGTACTTCAGATGCTAGAGTAATCACTCAGTTACCATGCAATGCTTGCCTTTAAGTAGGTTTACCTCAAAAGTAGTAGTGTATCTAATTCCTAAACCCATTCCTCCATAAAGTGCTTCAGAAACTCAACTCCCTTCATAAGCTAGCAGAGTTGCCATCTGTCATTCTGAGTCTGGGCATTAGCAGGCCTGTTCCTAGAAGTTATTTTTCTCTCCTAAGTAGGAGATTCTACAAGTTTCCCAAAGTGTTTGTAACAGTGAGTATCAACAGTTACCAAATATACCTGTTAGGATATAGAGAGTATCTAGATGTGAACATTGGATTGAATGCTAGGTGATGCACATTACTAACTTTCCCAAGGGAGCATCAGAATGAGCCAAAAAATACCATATGTCTTGTTTTAAGTATTTGATGATCATCTGTCTTCTTTCCAAAATTGTGTTACGGTAGGTCCTAGCCAGAAGTTATAGGTATATTAGGCACATGCACACCACACGAACACATACTAATGCTAAATGGCGTTGTAAATTTATATATACAAGCATGCTATGTAACAAGTTGCTGCATATACAAAGCCAGTAACTCCTGTGGGTCTTATGGAAGAGATGGATCATAATTTAGTCCTTATAGAAGACAGGACTTGAATAACAGAAAAAGAAGTATCTGTTTCATTAGGCATCTGGCAAGTGGATTTAGAAAAGTTCCTACAGCTACAGTCTTAAGAAAAAACAAGGGGCCAGGTGTGAGGAAAGATAGGGTATATCTCATGTCTTCATGACCTGATGACTGGAAAGTAAATCTGTAAAAACAATTTAAAAAGCTGAGATTAAGCCGGAGCAATGGTGCAGTGGTAGGGCTTTTACCTTGCACGTGGCTGACCTAGGATGAACTGTGGTTCGATCCCTTGTTGTCCCATATGGTCCCCCATGCCAGGAGTGATTTCTGAGCACAGAGCCAGGAGTATCCCCTGAGCATCACAGAATGTGGGCCCCCAGAATAGCAAATAAATAAATAAATAAATAAATAAATAAGCTGAGATTAAGCCACTGAATACCAAAATAAGTTAGACCTTGCTCTTCTATGTGAAAAATGAATCATCCTAAATTCTTAAACAAAAAAGACATCATGATCAGAATGGTCTTTGAAGCAGAACAATTTAGAATCAGAGTAAAAACTATATGGTGAAATAAAGAGAAAAACTGGTAGTAGAAAAACCTGTTGGATAACTGTTCTGGTAATCCAGTACTGGCATGATGAGAGCTTGAACTCTGTAGAACAGTTGATCAGTGTAGATGAATCAGAGAAATTATGAAGGCATTGTTGAAAGTATCTGCTAAGAGATTGAGCAATAGGGATAAAAGAGTTAAATACTCTAAACCTGGAGAATTGAAGGACAAAAGTCTTTTTTTAAAAGGGATTACATTCACAATGCTAGGGTCAACCAGGCAACACTTGGCAATGCTTAGGGAACTGTGTGGTGACAGGGATTGAACTCAAGGCCTCCAGCATGCTAAGTGCTCTAACACTTGCATTATTCTCCCCAGTCAAAAAAAAATGCTGTATGAATAAAAAAAAATTTTTTTGTTTTCAGTCATATCTAATGGTGCTTAGGGGTCACTTTTGATGGGCTTTGGAAACCAAACGGGTATTGGTTAATTGAAGACAGGCTGGCAACATCAAGACAAGAGCTCTGCCCTCTGTACTATCTTTCTGACCCCCAAAGAAATGAATTTTTTGAACATAAAGTTTTTCGTTCAGGGGCCAGAGTGGTAGCACAGTGCACACAGCCAACCTGGGATGAACCCTAGTTTGATCCTCAAGGTTCTATTTCTAACATCTCATATGGTCCCCTGAGCCAGGAGCAATTTCTGAGTGCAGAGCCAGGAGTAACCCCTGAGCATTGCAGGATGTGGCCCAAAAAAACAAAAAAAAATATTTTTAGCTCAGTCTTGGCATTACTGTATTAGAGAGACAAACATTTAAGTTCCACAGTATACCATATAAAGTCAGAATTGGAATTTGGGCTTGAGGATAGTTCAGTAGCAAAGTGTTCCACTTGCTTGTGTGAGGTTGTGAGCTTAATCCTGGTGGTGTTGCTAGGGATCTTCATATGTAATTCATTACACTATAGTCAAGTGTGAGAAAGCACAGCAACTAATCATGGCCAGGAGTGTGACTAAAAAAGTGAAGGGAAGATGCTCAAGTAATGGTACAGGGAAAGGGTGTTTGCTTTGCACATAGCTGACCATAATTCTATCCCTGACATTTTATATGGTCCCCTAAGTACTTCTAGGATTAATTCCTGAGTGAAGAGGCAGGAGTAACTCTAGAGCATCACCAGAAGTAGTTCAAAAAAAAGAAAAAAGAAAAGAAAAAGGATTTTTTTAAAATAGGTGAAGTTTGATGGAAAAGAAAAAAAAGCTATAGAACATAGTGTTCGTCTTCAGATATAACACTATTGCTATAAACACTTTTGAGTGCCAGGGATTGAACCAAGGGTTTCATACATGCCCAGCTGTGATGTAGCATATTAAAATGTCAACACATGTAAATACTTGGAAAAGTTAAATTGACTGGATGAATCCTACTAAAAATAAGACTTGCAGTTTAGTGTTCACTTAAACTGGCCATTAGGATGGTGTTATGCAGTCTATTATACAAGAATGACTCTGAAATCAACTTGCTTCTAAAATTATGCAATTTACATGCCAGAAAGTTGTATAGCTTTATAGGAAAATGAAAAGAAGAAAAATAAGCATTTCAAAAGGTAAGGCAACTTAAAATTCTTAACATGAAGATGATGTTGAAATTACTCAAGATAATGACTTTATTCTCCTTATATTATTAGTTATGTAGCCAGCTAATGTCTTTTCAAAAGGAAGTTCTCATCTGCAATCAGTAGCTTTAAAGTATCTGGAAGCCATTTTCAATGTACTTGTAGTTAAATGATGCAGCCTTCAAGCTACTTCAAGTAAAATCCTGCAAGCAAACTTCCCATAACTAAGTGCTCACTTTCTAACATTAAATCAACAGTCATTTCAAAAGAGGCTGGATGCTCTGGGCTATGTTAAGACCATTGATAGCCGTTACTAATATGTAATAATTTTCATAGTAGGCAATTAACTCAAACAGTGGGTCTTAAAATGTGGTGCCCAACATCCAGCAACATCATCACATTGGAGTTTGATAGAAAATATTTTTAGGTGTTCTCTCAGACATACTGAAACCAAAGCTCTAGGAAAGGGACCCAGCAAATCTGCATTTTAACAAGTTGTCTAAAAATGATCCTGTTACACACTAAAATCTGTGCTCTACAGAAACCAAGACAGTTCTGGACAATTTCCATAACATGTAGAAGGAAGCAACAAGTGTTTGGAGTCAACATTTGAGATAAATAATTTCTAAAAAGAGATTAATTTCAAGTAGAAGATCAGAGGCTTCCTCTGCTATTTTTCCATTATACTCAACCTGTAAATGACCTCAAAATATTGGGTGGATCAAATAGTGTGTCTCAAAGCTTCCTTGTATAAGCATCTTATAAAGTCTACATTTCTATAATTTTACTGTATACTGTATATATGTGATTTAACATATCCTTTCATAATAGCCACCCTCTTGTTTACCATGAACAAATAACAAAGCTGAGCAGATGATAAAGAAACTTGATTTTGTTTGCTCTAGTGCCTTTGTTCTTTTAAAGGATTGAATTTCTTTCTTTCCTTTATTATTTTTATTTTTTAAACAGGAGCTACTTTTCTCTCCTCTGAAGAACAGCACAGACTAGACAGCAAGGTTGTCCATCCTCCTGCATGTCTATGTCATGTCTTCTCTTGTCCCTGTCCCTCCAAGGAAATGTCTAGAATCAACACAGAAAACCTAAATGGGAGAACAGAGGCAAGCCCAAGTCCAAAATATGTGAAAGGAACAAAACCATGACGAGAAAGCTGACCAAAATGGAAAAGGAAAAAAAAAATGAGATCAGAGCTTTCTAACTAATAAATTATGAGCCATTTGATTATGTAAGGCAGTCCTCCATCCTTCTTTTCCTTTGGATAATGTCTAATGTTTCTTATCCTTTGTTAAAGGAAGTTAGGCAAGTGTTCAGATATTAGTTTGTGGAAGTGGAGAGATGGTGTAATCAGCTGAGCACAAGCTTTGCATGCAGGAAGCCCAGGTTCAGTCTCCTGCACATGGCCCCCCAAACACAGAGTGTAGATTCTGGGCACTGCAAGGTGACCCCAAACAAAAACTACATAGTTTTGTACAGGAAAAGAGAGGAGATTGCTTTTCATGTAGGATTATGGCAGAAGAGGCAAAATCTGGAGCTTTGATGTTCTCCTTGAATATGGCACACCTAGGACTGGTTTTTACTTGTTTATTTGAAGCCCATGGTCTAATTAAATGTCGCTTTGTATTATGTGGAACAAATTGTTTCAGAAATATCAGTCCGTGGGGCCAGAGAGATAGCATGGAGGCAGGGTGTTTGCCTCGCATGCAGAAGGATGGTGGTTTGAATCCTGGCATCTCATATGATCCCCCGAGCCTATTAGGAGCAATTTCTGAGAGTAGAGCCAGGAGTAACCCTGAGCACTGCCAGGTGTGACCCAAACCCCCCCCCCAAAAAAAAGAAATATTAGTCCTAAAACTAACTTGAACATCTCTAAAATATTCCTCAGCAATATCAGCAATAGATTTGCAAGTGAGATGCTGAGAATAAGTTGTTCTTGGTCTTCCTTTACCATCTCTGGTACCAGAAATTTCCTTGATAAGGCAAGAAATTTCTTAACTCTACCGCTGCAAAAAACTCGCTCATCAGAAAGATTCTAAGATGTTAATTCATAATTCTGTTTACTAAATGTTTATAAGACACCTAGAACAACATAGTCATCTAATGACCACGGCAAGGGAAAAATGGATGAGAAGCATGGAAGAAGTAAATTTTTTATTTTTGGGTTACCCCTGGTGGTGCTCAAGAGAACATTTGTGGTGCGGGAATTTGAACCAGGGTCATGGTTGCAGTTCCATGCTAGGATGGGGCTTTGTACTAAGATAATTTTTAAGTATTAAAACAAAAACATTTTAACAGAATTAAAAGGGATTACCCTCATCCTTGTTGACACTACTGTGTTTTCTTTTTGAGAACACCAGTAAAAATTCATAATCTATCATAACATTTAATATAAATAAAAATGAGTGATAGTTATATCACTATTTATCACTATATATATATATATCTCACCTATATCTAATAGTATTAACTTCAGGTCTTAATTAGTAAGCACCTGGAAGGCAGGAATGTTTGTCATCTTATTTTCCTGTGATCCTTCTCCAGTATTCTGTGCCTTGCACTTAGGGGTCAGTAATTTTGAATGACTGTGAAGTTTATTGGTAACCCTGGGGCATACTGAGTTCTAAACTCAGGATCATTTGGAATAAAGGTCATGAATAGTGAGGTTATAAGGCTTTCAGAACATGGATGTGAGTTGGAAAATTGAGTTAGAAGTGGCATTTCTGATTCTAGATCATTCTTTCTCCTCTTCCTCCTCTTTTTCCTTTCTTCTCCTCTTTTTCTCCTTCTCTTTATCCTTCTTTCTTTTGCTTTTTCATCTTCTCCTTCATCTTCTCTTTTCTTCTCTGCCTCCTCCTCCTCTCCTTTCCATCCCCCCTTTTTTCTCTTCCAGCACCAGCCAGGTGCAGAACAAAAGAAAATTAATGATTTAGTTATTGCTTGAATGCTGAAAGTCTGAAAGTCAGTCATTTGAAGCAGGTTCCATTGTATATCCCACATGTCTTAGGCCTTGGTGGCTAAGCAGAGAGCACTGTGGTTCCAATCACCACAGCAGGGCCAACGCTGGATGCCTAGCTTCTAAGGAAGAGAGATGAAAGGCTTCTTCTAATGTAATAACTGACGGCCTCTCAATGCCGTTTGAACTGTTTACAGACTGAGTTAACGATTACAGGCAATGTGTATCTTGGCCAGGTGCCTGAAATTTTTACCCACCCATCAGATATTATCAAAGAGCCCTTCCATGCCTGGCTGGAGTCCTTCCAAAGCACCTCACAGAGATGCCGACACAAAAGGAGGAGTGTTCAGAATATACACTACTCTCTCTCTCTCTCTCCCTCTCCCTCCCTCCCTCTCTCTCTCTCTCTCCCCCTCCCTCTCTCTCTCTCTCTCTCTCTCTCTCTCTCTCTCTCTCTCTCTCTCTCTCTCTCTCTCTCTCTCTCTCTCTCCTGTGACTAGAGCAAGAAAATTAGACTAGCAAGCATGCATTAAGTGCTGAGGGGGCTGTTTCTCAAACTACACAGGACTGGAGAAAAGTTCAAGGTCAGCTCTGGGACTAGGAGAACCAGATTCCTTTCTAGGCACTTTAAGAGGTGTAGGTAAGAGTCTTCATAGCTGGCAACTAGAGGATGGTGGGTCAGAGAACTGGACCCTTGAGATAAATCAGAAAGTTCCCCTACCACGACAGGGTCATTTAGATGGTAGAGTTTCAAGTCTGTATTTATTTTTGAGAGACTGCAGACATAGAAGAAAGGAAAGTACATTGTTTTTCAAATTTTAGATCAATGAACATTTTGAATGTGTTCAACGCACATATTGAAAAAGAGTGTCCAAAAAAAAGAAGAAAGAAAAAGAGTGTCACCTAAGGACCTGGACATGATAAAAAATATTTTTTAAAATAATAACTAATAAAAAAAGAAAAATGATAATAAAGTTAGGGAAATGAAGACAGTGTCTCCTTATTGAACTGAGTCCCAAGAGATTGACTGCCAATCTGCCTGAGTCAAACACTTTCACAAATAGTATTGAGCATCAAACTTGATACATAAATAAGACACTACCCATCTTATGATAGACAAAACACTGATAATACCAGAAAAGGCTTTCTTGGGGCAGAAAATTATTAAAGAACACTGAGGCCAAGAATATTGAACCTAGTAATTATTTAATTATATGCTAACTTCAAAGAAAAATAATGAAATTTTTGCTATTTCTTTACTAGTTATCTACTGGCCTCTGAATACAGTAGAAGGTGGAACTACAAACATGTTTTTAACCATGGTGCTTAAATATAGTATATAAAAAAATAAGTTTAAGTCATATAATATCCAATACCCATCCTTTTACCAGTGCAGATTTCCTGCCACCAATATCACCAGTTTCCTTCCCACCCTCCCCCCTACCTCTATGGCAGAGTTTTCTTCTCTGTCTCTCTCTCTCTATCTCTCACTCAATTTTTTTCTTTTAAACACTGTGTTTTTCAATATTGTTACTTAAAGGGTATCATACATATCACTTTACCTCCTTTCAGCACCCCAGAATGATAATTTCCAATTATCATTGATTGTATAATGGTCCCTTCTTTGCCCTAACTATATTCCCCCACTTTGTGGCAAGCTTTCTATCATAGATTGGTCCTCCTGTAGGCCTTTCCACCTAAATGACTGTTCCTCATTTGCTTTGAGACAGAGATGAATCTGAAATTAATACTGAGATTATGGTGTAGGTGAGAACACTGATAGAATTTGAGATTCAGGTGGTATTTCTTTTTTTTTTTCACAATAAACCACAATTCATGTTTATATTACTTGCACAATACCTTGAATAAAAACACTCTATCTGCTGAAATACTCTTTTAGACTCTAAGGAAAGATTAGTAGAGTTAAGCTTAGTTTCTAGAAGACAAACTGAAATCTTGATTGCACTGACATTATAGGAAACAAATGAATCAATGGTTAGCTTAGAGGTAAAGCCACAAAAAGAAATCCTCATGGAGGCCTGGAGAGATAATACATTAGGTAAAGTGCATGCCTTGCACACAGCTAATCTAGATTTGATCCCCCGCATCCCAGTGGTCCCCCCAAGCACTGCCAGGAGTGATCCTTAAGCACAGAGCCAAGAATAAGACCTGAGCCCAGCCAGGTTTGTGGCCACAAAAAAAATTGATGCTAAATTTTATAAACTGCCCCATAATTTTTGAGAAAATAAGCCTGAAAAAAAGATGAGAAAAAAAGCAAAAAGGGAGAAAATATGTCTCTAGCTAATCTAGACAGATGGTTATCAATGACCTAACATGAGAGAATACAAATATCAGAATAAAGAAAAGTAATAGTGAGGACAATGGAAAACTAGAAAGAAACATCTTAGCAAGTTACTGGAGAAGAAATGAAGGGCCTAAAACTTAGGATGATATGCAGAAACAAAATAGTTCCATGATCTCCTCACTTAGTGTTGGTGAACACACACCTGGCGGACTGTTCTTTATTGCTCAGAGCCCTCACTTCAGAAAAGAGATGAATACACTAGAAATTCAAAGCAGGCGCACAAAAGGATAGAAGGACTTGAGGAGATGATTCACAGGGAAGGCTAAGGGCCACCTAGATGAATACTTTACAGCCGGGAGACGAGAGTGCAACAGTTCCTCTCCAGATGCATTGGCTCCGTTGGAACACCAGGTGTGTCTTTGAACTTCAGGACTCCTGGGAGGAAAAAATGGACCCCTTTCATCCTCCCAATTCCTGTCACCTTCAGAGTTGTGAAACTCTATGCTGACACAATGGTCCTGCTATTTTACAGACATTCCATCTTATCTAGGGAGTTGAAACTCTACCACAGGGTTCTCTCAAGTGGGGCATGGTGCTGTGTTGGCAAATATATCAAGAGGAAAACAAAGTTCCTTATCAGGTTCCCATATAATAGGTTTGCTTGTACAGATTGACAATATATGGAAAATAGATAAGAAATATGGAGTTCCTTCTTTATGAGATTATGGCTACAACCTCTCTGCCTTTAGCAAAATGAACAAATATTAAACAGGATCTAAAATACTTTGGGGGGAAATATAAGGTTGAGGCAAATTGTCTAGAATGACTTATCTCTCTAAAGATAACTGAAAGAGTTTTAACAACTTAAGTCAGTCTAATGTGATCATCAGCCCCCTAGTTTTAAAAATCCATGACTAAGTTGCTTCTGACCAGATGCGATCCGTGGAGAGATGCATTCAAACCTACTCTCAGAGAGATATTTCATTCTTTTTTTTTTTTTAATTTTATTTTAGGGCAACACCCAGCTGTGCCAAGGACTTATTTCTGCTCTGTACTCAGGGATCACACCTGAGGGCACTTGAGGCCCATATGGAGTATTAGGAATTGAATCCAGGTCCACCATGTGCAAAGTAAACAATCCTACCCACAGAACTATTACTCCAGCCCAATAGACTTTGGAGGGGGGGCACACCCAGTAGCACTCAGTGGTTACTCCCGGCTCTGCACTCAGAAATCACACCTGGCAGGCTCGGGGGACTGAGAATCAAACCTGGGTCCATCCCAGGTCAGCCATGTGCAAGGCAAATGCCCTACCGCTGCACTATGACTCCAGCCCTCAATAGAGACATTTCTGGAATTATTCCTTTGTTAGAAGTCACAGTCGATTAAGTATATACTTGAACTCTGCAAGACAGTCATAGTTCCCTGATATCTATCATGGCAATGAAATCAGAAAACCATAAAACACGAAAATCTGGGAAACATTCTTTTGAAAGGAAGATCATGTAACTTAGTCCTTCAGCATAAAGATCAAGTGTTAAACAAAAGAGAAAAAAAGACTGGTTCTGCAGCTTGGAAGGAAAAGAAATGTAGTTTCTCTAGCTAAAAGTTCTCTCTGAGATACAAGGAGCTACTGATTAAAAACTACTCTCTTAACTAAATGCAAAGAGATGGTAATAAACATTTCATCAACATATTACTACCAATATAATAATAGGAAGTATTAGGAAGCTGCCTTACCATTAAACAAAGAAAACTGTCATTGCTGTAGTCTGTTCTCCCTCACTTTCTGTCTTTGACAGTTTTCAATAAATCTAAGCTATCAAATTGATAGGGAGGGGAAAAGGAATCATTTTCTGATGGATGACACAGCTCTCAGCATGTAACTTGGCATGCAATTGCCTCTTCAGGCTGCTTGTAGAAACCATCTTCACACACACACACAAAAGCAGCAACATACCAATTTATTCAACTATTCAACAAGTGATTTTTTATGACACTTATTGGCAGCATAAATTGAGCCTAGCACTGTAGGGCATGGAAGAGAATAGGCCTAGTCATTAAATCTAAATAAGCCCAGTAGAGCATGGAGAATACAAAGGTGATAGCATGCTTTCATAGTAAGAAGAGACACTTGATTTGATAAAGGACACAGATTTGTTAATGTACCAAAATTGAAAATAAGAGGGAAAAAAATCCCAGAAGGACAATTAAACTAATTAAGATTAACATTCTTTTTTTTTTTTTTTTTTTTTTGGTTTTTGGTTTTTGGTTTTTGGGCCACACCCGGCGATGCTCAGGGGTTACTCCTGGCTGTCTGCTCAGAAATAGCTCCTGGCAGGCACGGGGGACCATATGGGACACCGGGATTCGAACCAACCACCTTAGGCCCTGGATGGGCTGCTTGCAAGGCAAATACCACTGTGCTTTCTCTCCAGGCCCAAGAATAACATTCTTAAAAAGAGGGAGGAATCAATACAATTGAGGAGAACTTCATAGAAAAGAAAAGAAATTCAGTTCCAATTGCTGAATTTGAGGCAAAGTTAAAACAGAAAAAGATTACACTTCTCAAAAGATTATATCTGACTGTTGCCAACTAAGTGAAACTAAGATTGTATGTGGGAAAATTTTGGAAAACAAATACAGAACAACAGAGTTGTCCTTGGGTCAGCCATTTTATCTGTGGCTATCTCTGAAACTACAAAATTTGAGAGATCCAATTATTAATTTGGCTTCAGCACCTTTTAGAGCAGCTATTATCAGAGTCTGGGCCAAGATATGCTTTGAGAAGTGCTTTACTAAAAAGGCTTGAAAAGTAAAAATTCAACATATATTCACATATATCCCATATTCTCTCTATATGTGCCCTATATATGTTCATGCGCTTCTGTAAAAAGAGTGTGTATATTATAATATAAAACACTCATTTTCATCCTTTACATATATACACACATGTATAAATACACAAATTCATGTAGAGATTTTATATATATATTTTCCTATTCATGGTTGACATGATGTACATCACCGTCCAATTCCAATGTAACCTAGTGGGTTTCTTCTGATGAAAAATGTGTAACTTTTACTTGATTAAAGAAAAAGTTAGATATAAGAAAATAACTGTGCCTACTATGGGGCAGGGGATGGTCCAGAGGCTAAGAAAGAATACAATTATACGGTTTTCAGAACTAGACGATCTCACACTGAGGTGAAGTCAGTCAGGAGAGGAATAGATACAGAATTATCTCTCTTACATGGACTGAAAGATGCACAGCAAGGCAGCAACAAAGGGACAAAGGCAACTCAATGGGAGAACCACAACTTAGTTGGGGAACACACTCAATTGAGTAGAGGGCAGGGTGTTAAAAGAATGGGATTTGGAGCCCTTTTAGGGGGGAATGGGTAAAATGGTAGTGTTGGAATTATGTGCATGAGAAACCATTATTAACAATATTATAAACCAGAAAAAAAGGATTAAAATTTTATTAAGTGTCTTCCTTGCTAGAGGCCAGATAGATAGTACAGTGAGTTGGCCATTTGCAAACTTTTGACCATGGTATCCACAGTTTCCGAAGTATCCCATAGGGTCCCCCGATCCCTACCAGGAGTGATCTCTCAACAAGGAGCCAGAAATAAATCCTGAGCACCACTGGATGTAACCCCAAATAACAAAAACAAAATGTGCCTTGCAAATGTAAGCCTGAGTTTGTCCTCTGTGCTTTCCATATGCACCAAGCATGGTCGCAGTCACTCCACTGACTGGCAACTCCAGTGTCACAGTCAAACTTCATCTTTTTTGTTTGTTTTGTTTTTGGACCACACCTGGTGGCACTCAGGGGTTACTCCTGGCTCTGAGCTCAGAAATCACCCCTGATAGGCTTGGGGATCCATTTGGGATACCAGGGATCAAACCCATGTCCATTCCAGGTCGTCTATGTGCAAGGCAAATTGTTCTACTGTTGTGCTATTGCTCCGGCCCCTCCAACTTCATCTGGACAGCACCGAAAAGTATGCAACAGCCAGTGAGCTCAACTAAAGAAGTGAATGCAGGAGTCTGAAGTGTGACTCATATGAGCATGTGAGTGAGCATCACAGTGACCCTTAATGACCACAATACCCAAAGGCCCTACAACCAAAGGAATACAACTCCTGACAAGAACTGACTGTGACTAAGTGTGCAAGCACTGCAACTCAGATATATAACCCCAGCAATAACCATGATCAAATGTGCGAGTCCTTCAACCAAGAAGACTGCATGTGTGCATGTGTGTGTGTGTGTGTGTGTGTGTGTGTGTGTAACTGAGAGAAAGACAGAGGGAGAAAACAAGCACTGGTCATTACAACAACAGTAAAGGGACAAATTAAAGCTTACAATTTAAAACATAAACTTCTTTGTTTCTTAATTAACTAATTAATTTATGATTTTTGTTTTGAGTCACATGCAACTGTACTCCCAGCATGGTATTTGAAGAGCCAGGATTCAAACTTGAGTTTCAGAATGCAAAGCATGTTCTTCATTCCTTTGAACCGCTCTAAAACAGCTTATTAAGTAGGATTATGAAGATCTGTGTGTCCCTTTTCACAAAACAATACAGCAAATCCAAAATTCAAAGGAAAGACTAGCAGCTTAAAAAAATAAAGTGGTAATTCACCCAATAAAATACAGTTACCAATCGGAGACTAAGGAAGGTCTGCTTACTTAGCACAAGTTATTGAATAGAGAACACAAACCATAAGAGTTTGCAGATTATTTAGCTTTTCAAAGACAAGGGAAAATCCTTTAAAATTTAATTTGTATTGCTGAAACCCTTTCTAAAAACTTATTGGTGTATCATCTACCTAAAAAAAGTATACTGTGCATAGTTTAGTCTACATTTGGCATCACCCCAAACTGCAAAATCATCATTATAGCATGAAGTGATTTATATTCTGAAGTAAAGGAGACTAGGTGTCCTCAAGAAGTTCATATATTATTTGTTTTATAATACCCATTACATTTATGTCTTTAATTTCTCTCTAACTCACAGGCACATTACCAAAAAAAATCTCAGTGAATTAGCATGTGTTTTATTTGATGAAAAAGTTCCGATAAAACTCTGGTTCCTGGGCTAGAGAGAGAGTGCAGTAGGTAGGGTGTATGCCTTGTACTCAGAGGGCTGGGGCTCTATCCCTGGCACACCATATGCTTCCCTAAGTACCACCAGGAGTGATCCCTGAGCACAGAGCCAGGAGTAAATCCTGAGTACTGCTGGATGTGGCTCCAAAACAAAAAACATCAAAACCCTGGTAAGAAGAATTGGAAACAAAGCTCAAATCACCAGATAAAACAGTAATTTTGCCACCAAGATGGCCAAACTTCAACCACAAGATATCTGAAAATTAGAGCTGGAGAGATAGCATGGAGGTGGAGCATCTGCCTTGCATGCAGAGGGACAGTGGTTCAAATCCTGGAATCCCATATGGTACCCTGCCTGCCAGGAGCGATTTCTGAGCCTAGGGCCAGGAGTAACTCCTGAGTGCTGCTGGGTGTGACCCAAAAGAACAAAAAACAAAAACAAAACAAAACAAAACAAACAAAAAAAGATAACTGAAAACAGATACTTGAACTATTTAACCACTTCAATTTTAAATTAATTAAAATTAAAATTTTAATTTTCACA
This sequence comes from Suncus etruscus, assembly GCF_024139225.1. NCBI lineage: Eukaryota > Metazoa > Chordata > Mammalia > Eulipotyphla > Soricidae > Suncus > Suncus etruscus. The sequence continues at coordinate 175,171,402 of NC_064848.1, read as the reverse complement.
CATTCCACCCATAAAAATGAAGGCTAGTAGTCATTCATTCTTAATACCCTATTGCTTTGAATCTCAAGACTTTGTCCAACAGCCTCAATAAATGTATAAAGATATCAAGAGCTAAAGGTCAAAAAAGGAACCATGAACATCAAACAAGGCCGCTGGAATGGACCCAAAACATCACATGCTGGGCTTTCCTTTTTAATGATAATAACAGTGATATCAAGTATTTATCCATGCCTTTATTTCAAAGAGCTTATATGCTTTGCAGACATAGTTTACTAATCTTTATGAGACCTTGGGAAGAAAACAATTTTCCCAAGAAGGGCCTTCAGAAGGAAAAGACATTGCCCCAGACCAATCCAAGGGAAAACATTAGCCCCTCTCCATATTCCATCAAGCACTTTCTTTCCAACTCCTACTGTCATACTGTGATTGAAGAGGATTACAGTACCATCCAAGTGTTGAAAAGATAATAATGGTAGCTGAGTTTGTTTCTAAGAGTTATAAGCTATGTGTGTATAATCATAACAGAGAGCAGTGAGTTCTATATGAGAAAACCCATAATTAGTTTTATCTCATCTTTTACTTATTCGAGGGGCTGGGAAAGATGGCACATTGGCAAAGTTATAGGAAAAATATGAATTTTCCATACTGAACATATAAGCTCTGAAGTAGCTCTTTGGTGGATGATCATTACTTGAAAACAATTTCCAAAAATATGATAGGTGTATTCACTAAAACTGCTAATTTCCACTTTGATCTAATACTTTTCAGATGGGGAACCAGAAGTTTCAGGGACTTGTGGGGTAATTTCCAAGCAGGCTATAGAACCTTATCTGCTGAACTTCAAAGAATAACATGTTGGGACCAGCACAAGTACAAGTATAACAGGCTGGGTAAATTAGTCCCCTTCACAATTCCGAGCTCCTTCCCTCCAAGTCCTCAGAAAATGGCTGCAAAACTCTAGTGCAATTGTTTCAGGGTAGCAGCAATTAAAAAAAGAATAATCCAGGGTCCTGGGATGTGGCTCAGCAATAGAGTCACCTTGCCTATGAGGCACTGGGTTTGACCTTTGGGTACCTCAAAATAAACAAATGAAGGAATACTTCAAAATTTCAACAAGAAAAATGGAAGAGAGCTATAAAATATAGTCCTAAGATCCCTGACTCTGAGAAGTAAAAATGTAGAAAGTAATTGCTTTGTGTTGTACCAGTAGTCACATCATGCAAGAAAGCTATGGGTTTACCAATGGAGAAGACTCACATAATTACATGTACAAAGGTCTGGTAAGGGCAGGTGATTCATTATAGCACATCAAGGCCAGAACAAAACCAAAGTTTCCACCCAATAACCAGGACACAGTATTAGTCATTCTAGGCTACCTATTACTACATTAATCAGCCCTCTGACCCACAAAATTTTGACTCTATAGTTTTGTCTTTTTAGCCAGATAAAAAACACAAATTGTCTTGCTCAATTGTTTTAGATTAATGCCAAACTTAATTCAAAAAGGTTAACTGAACCTAAATCAGTAATTCTCAAACTTAGTAATATTTCTTATAGTAATTAAGTCGAGTCTAATTTTTATTATTACCACTACAACTTTCAAAGATAATTCTCATACATTCTTTCATTCAGGTAGACACACTATTATGTCCATGTTATTCAATGGGACACAGGCTCAAAGAGCTAAAGCAATTTTCTTGAGGTCATAAAGTTAAGAGAGATCAGATCTGAGATGAAACAGCAGGTATATGGAGAGCTCTTTCACTGTGGGATGCTCCCACTCATTTGTAGTGCCCTTTATGCTTTATTATCATATTATATCACCATATAGTGGATACTGTGCTAAGAAAACTATTTGGTGGGCATATTATCTTCAATTATCTGACTGGTGATAAAAATTATGTTCTTAGGCCAAAAGGCCTCCAGTTACTCTGAAAATTAGAGATAATGAAGTAACTCTGCCCTAAGGGAACCCAAGAAACACTCTGCTAATACAGAAAGAAGAAAATACATTCTCATCAAGGAAGTTAGATCACTTCCAAAGCATTTGTCTAATCAGAGCATGTTCAACTGGTGGCCCACAGGGTAACATACATCTCTGAGCAAATGGAGAAAAACAAGACAAATAGTTTCTCCTAGAATGTTCCTCATCTCTTTTATGTAGATCATGCTCTCCTTTAGGCTTACTTAGATGCATAACAGTACGAGGCTAAATTTCCAAATAATTTATCAAAGATTCATCCTTATTACTGGATCCTCACAAAAATCTTGAAAATGAGGTGAACCTAAAAGTTGCATTTAAAATGGGTAAAATAGTCACTGATTGTGATACAAAAGATGACTCTAGATGCCAGTGGAAAATTTTGTATGAGTTCTCCTAAAATTGGAATGTCCGAGTTTTCGTTTATATGCATGCATTGTATGTGTGTCAACTATGAGAGTTTCTGGATAGGTTTTTTTTTTTTTTTTTTTTTTTTTTTAGTTTTTGGGTCACACCCGGCGGTGCTCAGGGGTTATTCCTGGCTCCATGCTCAGAAATTGCTCCTGGCAGGCACGGGGGACCATATGGGACGCCGGGATTTGAACTGATGACTTTCTGCATGAAAGGCAAACGCCTTACCTCCATGCTATCTCTCCGGCCCCTCTGGATAGGTTTTTGCTAAAAGAGAAAATCAGATCTTCTGGCAGCATTAACTAGGCAGGTGCAGTCATAAAGAACTTGACTTTTGATTCCATTGTCTCTACCAAGACAGGTGGTTTGGTGGAAGTATGGAATCCTGCCAGACAGGCTCCAAACTCAAACTTCCCTTTAGAAAACAAAACCATAAAAATGGAAACAAAATGCCAAATCCTGTTTAGTACCTTTAAGATTGACATTGCTTGAAAAATAGGCCATTTATATAGTAGCATTATGTATATTCGGGCATACATCAACTCCAAAGAAATTAGACTATGGAAATAATAGCTCATTTGTGGTCTTGTCTCTTCCCTTAAAAATGTTCAATCCCTTTTCCTTAAAGAAACTCAAGGGACATGCTTTCATTTCAGTGAATTTTATCCATACAATTGTGAAAAAAAAAAAGAAAAAGAAAAAGAAAAAGAAGAAAGCTAACCAAAAAAACCTCCCAAACTGTAACCTAATACTGCGTGAAATAACAGGCAGAGTTAGTACTCCTGAGTGGAATAAAAATCCCTAGCAAATCCTACCTTCATATCCTGTCTATCTTCCTAGTACAAACTAGTGCATTCAAAATTTTGTAGAATGGTTAGAGGATCATTCCATAAGTATAGAGACTCTATCCAACAACAATAACAACAACAACAATTATAACATGTTAGAGCAGAACAGAGAATACAAATAGAACCTTTTTCTGGGCTGGAGAGAAGATACAGAGGGTGCTGAGAGAAGGCACTTGGCCTTGCATGCAGCTGAGCCAAGTTAGATCTCAAAACTCCATATGGTCCCTTGAGTATCTCTAGGAATGATTCCTGAGCACAGAGCCAGGAGTAAGCCCTGAGCACCGCTAGTGTGGCCCCCCCCCCAAAAAAAAAAATAAAAGAAGCTTTTGTCTGATGGCAAAGATAGACAACTGACATTCTTACTAGGTTTGTCTGCAGAACAACACTTTGTGCTTGGTGATGAAAGCTCCTGATCACACAAGGCCACAAGGCCACCATAAGAAAACACTAAGGAGGAGGGCACAGACAATCCTGTGCAGTCAGTGTAGCTACTACCATAACTAGAAACTGAATTCTTTTAGTGCTCCTGGAATTCTATTTCCAACCACTACTTTGTGGTTGCTATGAAGGAATAGAAAGAAACTGAAAATCTTCTAGAGCAAATATTCTCTTCTGTTCTTAACCACAGAGTCAAGATGAAAATAACAGGAATGTACTTGGCCCAGGGCATAATTCAGTCTAACTTCGTCCCAATCATCATTTTCCCCCTAATTCTTATATTTAATTTTTTAATCTGCTCTAGGAGGAAAATTTAAATAATTTATAAATGGATCCCAGAAAAAATTTAAAATAAAAATCATGAATTCAGAGGATATTTGAGGAAGAGACACACACACAAAAGAGTCACACTCCCTATATATATATATATATATAATTTTATATATAATCTTATATGTATATAAAACAATACCCAATGTGAGAATCAAAATAGTAAGTGAATCATTGTTCTTGCCAAGAAAGTAATTTCTTTTTTTTTTTTGTTTTGTTTTGTTTTGGGGTCACACCCGGTGGTGCTCAGGGGTTACTCCTGGCTGTCTGCTCAGAAATAGCTCCTGGTAGGCACGGGGGACCATATGGGACACCGGGATTTGCACCAACCACCTTTGGTCCTGGATTGGCTGCTTGGAAGACAAACGCTGCTGTACTATCTCTCCGGGCCCGAAAATAATTTCTTAAGGTTAGAGTCTAATTCCCCCAATGATAAATTATCTAATCAAGATCCAGTGATGTGTTTGTGAAGCTGGTTCTCAATGTGGTTATGTCTCTTTATGCCTGACTCAATCAATTTAAATCCAAAGTAAGTTCCTTCTTCATTTACCTGCCAACACCTAAGTTCAGGCCCTCGGGGTGCTGAGATTTTCCTTTGTGGGAGAAAATGACATCACCAACACCTCCACAGACAGTAGGGAATGTGGGGAATGTGGCTTCCAATGTTGGTGATATCATCAACTACTCTGGGAGAAATCCCAAATCCTCAAGAGTTGAATGAAGTATTGAAGATTTAAAGGGTTGGTTTGTTTGTTATATTTATAAATAGATTCTGGTGTTTTCCAAAAACTGGGTTTTAAAAAGGCAGGTGGAAAAGGGTACTTCTTCCAGGAAGAATTTTAAGAATCCAAGATAAATTAAATCCCGACAGAAGTACTTCACTCATTTTGTCATAACTGGGATCCATCCACCCAAAGAAGAATAGACTGCCTTGGTTCTGAAGTGAATTTAAAGTTTGGGGAACTTGCTCAAGTTGCAAGTTTGCATTCGAAATTAATTCTAGGCACTCACATAATCCTTCAACTCCTTCAAAACTTTCTTTGAAGTCCAACTAAGGGCAAGGATCTCTGATTATAAAACAATTTCTTTGGTTGGGGGGAAAAATTCTTTGCAGGGCGTGAACAGCAGGAGAAAGAAAAGGCTTTTCTGAAGTGCAAACTAGTTGGAAACCCCCTGGGGAAAGAATCTGATTCCCAGTCTTTGAGAGGACCGGGCCTGCCCGTACAAGCTGTCTCTGCTGCAGGCCTCTGAGAAGGCGCTTTTGTGTCTACTGTAAGGCCCTCAGCAACAATAAGGCAGCCCTTCTCTCACTAATTTTTTTTTTCTTTTACCATCGGAAGTTTGCAAACTCTGGGGACACACAATGCAGAGACTCGTGGTTTAATAACAAGACATAGTTAGGAATCAGATGGTACCATTTCTACTCTAATATGCCATTTGTGAGTCCCTCACAGCAACTCTTTTATTTCTTTTTTTAATTAGTGAAGTTATCTCTAACAATTCAATTCACAAAGTATTTTAGGATCAGTTGCATAAACTTCCCTTTTACTTCTATAGCCCAGGCTAGCTCAAATTTATCTTTTGTTTGCTTCATGTCTTTCCAAAGGTTCATAATTGAAGCCTCCATATATATGTGGAGGACATGAATGCAATTACGTCTTAGTTTTGCTACAAGTTTGCTGTGTGATTTTCAGCAATTCAATTAAATTTTAATGCCACTTACCAAAAAAATTTTTACTCAGGTCACAGAAATAAATGAGCATTTAAAATATCCTTTCATCACAGTATTCTATTTAAAGAATAGGCCAAACAAACAGAAATGAATGCTTAGAATAGGAAAGAATCCTTAAAACGACTTAGTTATCCAACCAACCTTACCTCAATAAATCAGACTTTAAGTGACTTGGTTTTGTCTTTTTTTTTTTTTTAAAACAAGACCCATACTTTAATTTGTTGAGGTGCTAAAGGGTCACACAGTGCTGGAAATCAAATTCAGGGCCTTGAGTTATCACCCCAGCCCCTGACTTTTGCTTTTTAAACAGTCACAAGGCACCTTGGACTTTTCATATACTCAAAGAGGGATGATTAATTACAAATAATTTTGATAATAAAAGCAAATGACATAGAATCAGCAATGTGGCTCAGTAATAAAATGCATACTTTGAAAGTGTGAGGCTTAGATTTGATCTCTGGCTGCAAGTATGTATATGCAAAACCATCAAAAATAATAGGTACCACAGAGTTTACTAACTTTATTTTAGTATCTCATCCTTCAGTGTTGTGTGATACTTTCAGGATACTTGAGTTCTAGTCAAAGGTATCTAGGAGCCCACCATGAGTGACCCCTGAGCACAGCCAGATGTGGCCCCCAAAAAACAAAAAGAAACAGAAAAGAAAAGAAAAGAAAAATCAACACAAACTTAGGGACTGGAGCTTGCCTTAAATTAAATGCCAGTTTAGGGGCCGGGCGGTGGCGCTGGAGGTAAGGTGCCTGCCTTGCCTGTGCTAGCCTAGGACGGACCGCGGTTCGATCCCCCGGCGTCCCATATGGTCCCCCAAGCCAGGAGCGACTTCTGAGCGCATAGCCAGGAGTAACCCCTGAGCGTCACTGGGTGTGGCCCAAAAACCAAAAAAAAAAAAAAAAAATTAAATGCCAGTTTAATTGAGAAAAAAAACTTCCAATACTTTGACTTGTTTTAAAAAAAAAAAAAAAAACTAAATTATGGGGCCGGAGGGATAGCACAGTGTATGACGTTTGCCTTGCATGTGGCTGACCCAGGACAGACCTTGGTTTGATCCCCAGTGTCCCATATGGTCCCCCAAGCCAGGAGCGATTTCTGAGCACATAGCCAGGAGTAACCCTGAGCATCACTGGGTGTGACCCAAAAACCAAAAAATAAAATAAAAAAACCCCTAAATTTTCTGTTAGAATCTTGGAACAATTTGATCAACTTAAATGTTTTAGAAATTAAATTTGAAATATGCAAAGAATATTCATGATCATTAGTTATTTGAACTAAAGAAAATGTTACTACAGCTGAGTATTATACAAACAGGAATGTTTATACAGCAATATTATAACCTATATTTAACTGATAAAAGTGAAAATTAGAAGGTTTGACTATTTAGGTTAAAGATATCCTTTACTTTTAAGATATGTACAGTAGCATGGATTAAAATTTTTATATTTATTTTTTTCTTCTGATTGTTTTTAATCACAAGAGAATTAACAGTCATTTGAACCCTGAGAAAATGAAAATCAAGGCTGGAGAGATAATAGAGCAGGTAGAATGTTTACACATGGCCAAGACAGGTTCAACCCCCATTCCCCATAGAGTCCTTAATCCCTGCCAGTAATTATTTCTGAGCACAGAGCCAGGAGTAAACCAGGAACACCACTGGGTATGGACCAAAAGGAAAAAAAAGAAAAAGAAAGCTATCATTCTAATACAATAGCTGCATCTTTCATGTGGCATTCAATACATATTACCTCTTTTTTTTTTTTTTTTTTTTTTTTGGTTTTTGGGCCACCCCCGTTTGATGCTCAGGGGTTACTCTTGGCTATGCGCTCAGAACTCGCCCCTGGCTTGGGGGGACTACATGAGACACCAGGGGATCGAACCACTGTCCGTCCTACTCTAGCGCTTGCAAGGCAGACACCTTATCTCTAGTGCCACCTTCCCGGCCCCAATTGTTCCTCATTTGTACTGGATTGATGTGCTGGTTTTGTATTTTTATAGGATCTGCCACAGCATTTGGTCACAGAAGGAGATGAACATCATGACGCTAAAGTAATCTATTACAGCCCCTAGTCTCAATAAGATTCTTGGCTTAACCTCAAAAAGATCTATTTGCTATAAGAAGATGGTCCAGAACAATAGATATTTGGTGTATCCAGGCCAGAATGAATGAAAGAGATGCTGTGGCAGTCTGTAATATCTTAACAGAATGTTCTGTTGGGGGGGGGGGCAGAGCACAGCGGTAGGGCATTTGCCTTGCACGTGGCTGACTCAGGATGGACCTGGGTTCAACCCCCAGGGTCCCATATGCCCTCCAAGCCAGGAGTGATTTCTGAGTGCATAACCAGGAGTAACCCCTGAGCATCATTGGGTGTTGCCCAAAAACCAAAAAATAAAAGTTCTGTTAAGATCTCTGCCAACATCGGCTTTTTAACCTTCCTACAATGACCAAAATAAGTTTAAAAATAATAAATTTGATTTTCTAAAAGTGGCACTGTAAAAATATGACATTATACTGTCAAAAACAATTGATTTCATTGGGACCCTTTTTTTATATGTAAAATGAAAAGTTTGGATTAGGTGCTTTTTCATAAAATATCCTGACCCTCTGTTTCTCCTATATATTTTACCTTAAAGTACTGAAAACTGAAAAGGGGTTAATTCTAATATAGGAATGTGAATAAATAATAAATCTGTAAATAAATTTTGCACAGACAAAAAACGGACAATTTGGTAATAGAATTTTAATGTCAGAGAACTGATAAGTTTTGGAGCTTTTTGCTGTTTATTTTGGATTCACGCTGCATCACCTCCTTCTCCCAAAATTCTTATGAAAAAGGAGTAGATTTGAATAGGTTTTTTGTTTTGGGGCCACACCCAGCGAAGCTGAGGGGTTACTTCTGGCTCTGTCCTCAGGAACCACTACAGGTAGTGTTCAGGGGACCATATGAAATGCTGGGAATCAAATCCAGGTCAGTTATGTACAAAATGAGTGTCCTATCCTCTATCCCATCTCTCTGGCCCCCAGAAAACCAATATAATTTAAGTAGAAGATATAAAATGAATGAGCATGAATTTTTAATCATGTAAAAGTGTGGGGGTATTCTTGGTTTTCTTCTTAATAATGAAGAATTAGTCATAGGACTTAGAAACTGGCAAAGGGGTGGAGGGGGGATGAAATGCTGTAATAGTTGTTTAGGATGTAACAAGCCAGTAGGAATAAAATATAAGACCTTCAGTTTCATCCAAATTAATATCACAGAAATGAGAATAGCAATAATGTTTCTTGATGCTCATATACTTTATATATAGATAAAGGTGTATGATATATACCTTTGATATATCAGCTTGCCCAAAAGTGACATAGGTACATGATAATCAAATGTGCTATTTAAAATTAATTTGTATTCCTGTCAAATCCCATCATGAAAAATAGTTCAAATTAAAAAATTAGAGGGGGTGAGAACAATAGCACAGCAGGGAGATCATTTGCCTTGCACATGGACTGCCAGAGTGTGATCCCCAACATCCCATATGGTCCCCCAAGCACTAGAAGTAATCCCTGAGCACAGAGTCAGGAATAACCCCTAAGCACCACAAAGTGTGGCCCAAGAACCAAAAAACGTTTTCAATTAAGAAAAAAAGGTAGTTTCACCGGAACCACGGAGAATGACTCGGGTTTGATGGACTGGTATGCCTGGAACCCAGAGTCGGTCTTATGCCAATAAACTTCTGGGGTAAGGCCTTTTTGTAATCAAGCCAAGGATTTTTTTCCATTTTCTCCATTTTTCTGGACCTATGCAATCAACGGCGATTGCCACTATCACACCTTTACTATATTTTTTACTCTTATCCTTTAAGGAAAAAAAATACAACTTACTGAACTTAAAAACAAATAACTGTAGTAGAATGCCTGTCTCGAATACAGGCAGGGGATGGGAAGGAGGGAGGGGGTAATGTTACACTGGTGAAGGGGGTGTTCTGGTTATGACTGTAATCTAACTATGATCATGTTATTTAAATAAAAAATATATTTTAAAAAAAGTTATTTTTTAACTTTTTTTTTTTTTTTTTTTTGGTTTTTGGGTCAGACCCGGCAGCGCTCAGGGGTTCTTCCTGGCTCTATGCTCAGAAATTAGTCCTGGCAAGCTCGGGGGACCATATGGGATGCCAAGATTTGAACTACCGTCCTTCTGCATGCAAGGCAAACACTCTACCTCCATGCTATCTCTCTGGCTCCACATTTATTTATTTCTTTAGTTTTGGGGCCACACCTAGCAGTGCTCCGTGCTTACTATTGGCTCTGTGCTCAGAAATCTATCCTGGCAGGCTTGGGGGACCATGTGAGATGCTGGGAATTGAACCTAGGTCTGTCCCAGGTTGGCCACGTGCAAGGCAAATGCCCTACCACTGTGTTATCACTCCAGCCCCAGAAAAAAAAAAAGTTTTAAAAGACAGTTACCACTTGAACAACTATTACTGCTTCAGATTCAAAGATCATAATTTCTGAATAATCCAATTTTCTCTCTCTAAAAAACCATGAGTCTTTGGTTTATAATTTTTAAAAACCTAATAGATCATTTTATTTTTTTTGGTATTTCTAAATTTTTAAAGAAAAATAAATTATATTTTAAAATAAAATGTTTGCATGAATTAGAATACTTAGAACCTAAATAAAAATAAGAGCAAATGAAGTAGCTTGTCTGCAATTTAAAAACAAATAAACAGACAATAATAAACCTTCATAAACAATAAAAAAACTTTTATATTATAGCTAACAGAAACATAAGGGCCTCTGGAATTCAAATCTTGGGGAAGCAATGAAATTTAGAAACCAGAGATAGAAAGTAAACAAAGCTAGTTTGAGAAAAAATGTTTACAGTCACTATTCCTTGAATTTAGTAACCAAATGTCATATAACACCATAATTGTTCTACTTAAATTAAAATTTTTTAATAAAATATCTGCTTTTCCCTGCCTTTTAATGCAGGAATCGAATCTAGGTACTTATTACTAAACTATCCTATATTTTTATGGACTTTTAAGTGAAACCAGCAGGATGAAGGGTTGCATTTCATGAACTGATGCAGTTTCATTTGCTTTTTGGAGTGTATAATGTTTTTTTACTATGCACAGAAAGTTTGTCTTTACTGGATACCAAATTTTCATCTAAGTTTCTTTTAAGTTAGGCCACTTAATACAAAACATAATACTATTCTATGTTCAAGTAATTTTAAAATTAAGTGAGCCTGGATTTTGAGAATTTGAGATTTGGTTTTATTTCTCGAAATAACTGGCATTAATAGAATAGAAGCATCTAGTCTGGGATGTATACTTCCCAATGTTTCAAAGACTCCTAAAGTCACTGAAATCATGTGCAAAACTATCAAGCATATATGATCAATAATTTAACTCTTGAAACACATGCACACCAGATTGAAAACCATTGATATCTCAGAACTGATAAGCATAAGTTTAAAGTTTTAAGAAAGATGATGTCCTGGGGCCAGCGATGTGGGGCTAGAGGTAAGGTGTCTGCCTTGCAAGTGCTAGCCAAGGAAGGATGGCGATTCGATCCCCCGGTGTCCCATATGGTCCCCCAAGCCAGGGGCAATTTCTGAGTGCTTAGCCAGGTATAACCCCTGAGCATCAAACGAGTGTGGCCCGAAAAAACAAAAACAAAAACAAAAACAAAACAAAAAAAAAGACGATGTCCTTTGGATATCCGCTAATATCTCATAATCATAGATTTAAAGTTATTAATCCAACAAATCTTTCTTAGGAAATTAGAATTTCCTAAAAAAAAAAAAAATAAGGGTTTACAGTAAGGATGGGAACCTATCAAAATGCTAGGAACAATCTGTATTGGCAGGGTTGTGGTAAGAAAGGAACTCTCATTCATTGTGGATGGGAATGCTGCCTGGTCCAACCCCCATGGAAAACAGTAAGGAGGGTTCTCAGTAAACTCAAAATTAAGCTGCCATATAATCCAGCAATCCATCTTTTGAAGACAGAAAAACATTCATTCAAAAGAATGTATTACGGGGCCGGAGAGATAGCGTGGAGGTAAGACGTTTGCCTTTCATGCAGAAGGTCAGTGGTTCGAATCCCGGTGTCCCATATGGTCCCCCGTGCCTGCCAGGAGCGATTTCTGAGCGTAGAGCCAGGAGTAATCCCTGAGCACTGCTGGGTGTGACCCAAAAACAAACAAACAAACAAAAAAAACAAAAGAATGTATTACACCACTATTCATTCTTGCACTCAGTACAATAGCTAAGACTTGGAATCAACCTATACATGTCCAACAACAGATGAGTGAATCAGGAAGATGTAGTCCATAAATATAATGGAATACCACATAGCTGTGAGAAATGATGCAATCATGCCATTTTCTGCAATATGGATGGAACCGGAAATATTATGATATCACTTATATGTGGTATTTAAAATAACTGCAATGAAGAAATGCAATGGTTTGAATGGGAGTGTTTTGAATACCCTTGGTCCCAGAGTATAGCAATGAGAAGGAAAGAAATTGAGTGGAGGAAGATAAAAACAAATATGAAAGGATATGGGCCAGGGCCAAGTGATCTCAGGTGTATTGGTGGTGTTAAAAAAAAAAAAAAAAGGACAGAACTAGACATCCAAGTCAAAGGCAAAAACAATGGAATCAAGAGACCCAAACTTTAACAATTTAGACTTAAAAACTGAGGCAGGCTTTGGGGCAGAGTGGGGGTAAAAGGATGCAATTGGGAACATTGGTTGAGGGAGGTTAACACTGGTGGTGGGATTGGTCCTAATTCATTGTATGTCTGAAACCCAACTATGAAGGACTTTGTAAATCACAACAGTTTCAATAGAATAAAATTAATTTTTCTTAAAAAGCAGGGTTTGGTTGTTGAACTAAATAAATTCTGTGTAAAATGCTGTGTAAAGGAACACATGAAACATGCTAATTATGACTGTGATTATAATTTGTAAATAGCAATCAAGAAGACATGATGCTGTAAATCAGCCAGAGAAACAGGCTATACCAAATCCAAAGCAATCCGGTTAATTGACTTCATAGCCTACTTAAAAATATGATATAAAAAAATATTTCAACTTAAAAGTTCTCATCCAGAAACCAAGAGTTCCTTAGCACCATCATCATGTTCGGATATTCATTCAATATTGAGAACTAACATGTCTAAGGCACTAAGTATATTCAGCTAGTGTGCCTTATAGTGAATAAAACTCAGGACTAAGGAGACAAGATTCTTGTTATCACAAAAGTCAAGTTTTAGGAAGAGACAGACAATTAAATCATTACAATGTCTGTCACATAGTAATGAGCTTATATAGAAAAGTTAAGCGGGGAAGGAGTAAGAAGGGTCCTCAAGTAAGTCCGGTTCCTCAAGGACTGAAAAGATGTTACAGAAGTTAAGGTGCTTCTCTTTTGCATTCCAATAACTCCCAGTTTAATCCCAGCTGGGAATAACCCCCAAGTCCCACCAGGCATGGTTCATCTCTCTAAAAAAAAAAAAAAGTCCATCATAACAGGATGGCCTAGAAAAGTGTGTCTAACTCAGAAGGTCTATGTGACATTTGGGACTAATTGAGAGATTGAGAAAAAATACTTGGCAAAGGAGAGGTAAGGAGGTATAAATGGGACTAAGAAGTGGAAAGGAGGGAGGGAGAACATAGAGATGAGAGTAGTTAGTGAGCAGAGGCGGAGAGGAGAAAAAGGTGATGGTGTTAAGCTTGGTCCTAAAGGGCTTTACAGGGCATTGTAAAGGCCATTGCTATTACCGTTGAAATAAATCTCAAAAAGAACAATTAATGCAAGTCAGATCATTAATTTGTAGGACTTGTTGAGATGTAAACTTGGCACTGTTTCACCAATAGTTTTTCTTTTTCCTGAATATCACATTGAGCAACATAAACCCAAAAAGAGGGTATCTCTGCCCTTAGAAAATATTTTAGCTTTCTCAGATTTCCACTAAGTAGAACTGAGAAATTCTTATCTTTGGATGTTATAAAAATTGGATTACTGGGGGCTGGAGAGAACAGTACAGCAGGTAGGGTGCTTGCCTTGCACATGGCTGACCTGGGTTCAATCCCTGGCATCCTATTTGATGCCCAAAGTGATTCCTGAGTGCAAAGCCAGAAGTAACCCCTGAGCACAAACAGGTATGGCCCAAAAATAAAAAAGATTACTCATTTATTTTCTGCAAAGCAAATTGGATACATCTTTTGTAAATCTGTTCAGGGATTATATATTTGTTTAATCTCCAGCAATATGCTCTCTTTTCTTAAGAAGTGGAGTAAATATCACCTTTTACAGAGCTTTCTATTTTAAAAAGTTCAGATGAAAATTACTATCTAAGTACAATTGGATATCATACATTACATTACACAATCTTTTCTAACAATATCCTACTGCTAATTCTGGCTCTTGACAGGACATTTGTAATAGCTCATTTATAACATCATTTATCTTTTACCAATCATTTTTAGAATGTGTAGGAATTGGGAGGAGCATAAAAACTCTAAAATACTTTCTAGTGCATAAAATAAACAGCTTCTTATTTAAAAAAATAAGCACAGGAACTGAATATCTTTAATACTATCTACAAACTATGACAAATTTTCAGATTAAAAAACAAAAAATAGGGCCCGGAGAGATAGCACAGTGGTGTTTGCCTTGCAAGCAGCCGATCCAGGACCTAAGGTGGATGGTTCGAATCCTGGTGTCCCATATGGTCCCCATGCCTGCCAGGAGCTATTTCTGAGCAGACAGCCAGGAGTAACCCCTGAGCACCGCCGAGTATGGCCCAAAAACCAAAAAAAAAAAAAAAAAAGCCAGAATTCTGGCATTAAATGAGCATTAAACAGAAATTATGTTTGTAATCATGGTGTTTAAATAAAGATATTATTAAATATATAAATAGTCTGCTATGGGCAACAGTAAGAGGATATCTCATATATCATATATTCTTCCCTCTATTAATCAGAAATATTTATGAATTTAAACTTATAAAATATTTGTTGGATTTTCACATGAAAATCTAAAAATTACATATATATATATATATATATATATATAATATGATACTGTTTGGTGAATTCTTATAACAGAGATATCATTTTCACTTTGAAGTGGCATCATTAAGTGTGAAGGGCAGTAGTTCAAATAGTGGGGTATAGACCTAACAATTACTGGTCTCCAAATTTGATTCCTGCAACCACAAGTACACATCCCCTTCATCCAGATGGTGGCCACTATGAAGTTTTTCATTAAAAATATGGGGCCGGGCGGTGGCGCTAAAGGTAAGGTGCCTGCCTTACCTGCGCTACCCTAGGACGGACCACGGTTCGATCCCCCGGCGTCCCATATGGTCCCCCAAGCCAGGAGCGACTTCTGAGCGCATAGCCAGGAGTAACCCCTGAGCGTCACCGGGTGTGGCCCAAAAACCAAAAAAAAAAAAAAATATTTTGTTGTTTCCTTTTCTTCTCTTTTCTGTTAGAAGCAAAAATTCAAGTTAAGAAGACTCTGAGCTGGAATTAGAAAAGGCAAGAACCTAAGATTGATTAATGCACAGAGTACCAGTTCTAATTAGATCAGATGTGCTTCTGACTACATCCTAGAAAGTTCTACCCTTTCATTAACAGAAAAAGAGATTTGACTCTTTTTACTTTTTTTTTAAAAGTTGGCCTGAAGCAAAACTAGAATATCCTTGATAACTCTGCTTCCAAGAAATTGTAACTAAATCAATGTTAATAAAATGCATGTTATTTCTAAGTTTATGTCAGGTACCTATATCAGATAACATACCATAGATTGTTATAATGTGATATACAAGGTAATAAAAGTTATTATATTAAAAGAAGAGGGATGCTGAAAAACCATTGGAATTTATAACTAGTTTTGCAAATAAAAGACAAATGAAACAAACATAGCAATTGTTAGGTGTTAACAGGTTATTGTGCATTCTGAATCAATTTTAGAGTTATTTCTATTTGAGAAATAAATTAATCATTTATAATAAAGCCATATCTGCTGGTTCATTTTTTTAAACTTTCTTTCTTTTGAAGGAGAGTGTAAACATCCTGCAGTGCTTAGGACTTACTCATGTCATTGTACTCAGGGATTACTTCTGGCAGGCTCAGTGACCATATGTGGCTCCAGAGATCAAACCCAGATTGACTACATGCAAGACAACTAGTGTCCACTGTACTACTGGTCCAGCCTCTCCACAGTTCACTTACCGCATCCTTAGATGTAAGAATTTTACAGTATGTCAAACCTGGGCTCCAGAGTTCAGGTTCTAGTTATGCTACCAACTAGCTACATGATCTTAGAATATACTTCCATTTCCTTCGTTGTAAAATGTGGAAAATAAAAGGATTGTGTTTCTGTTGTGTAATTATTCAGAAGATTCAAGTAACAAAATATATGCTAAGTTGAAGTGCTAAAGTTTGTTATTATCCCTCTTCTCTTCCAGTACTTCAGTACCGTTTAACAGACAAGGAACCTAAAGCCTAGTTTAGAAAAAACAGTTTTGTCACAAATCACACAACCATTTAGTTAGTGGAAGAACTAGAGCTGAAGGTCAAGTCCCCTGAGTTATTGTTTGTTCACTTGGTCAACTACAGTTTGTCTCTCAGGCTTTGCCCAAACTTTAATAATCAAGTTTTTCTCCTTCCTCAAATAATTCACTCTATGTCCTGACTAAAGTAAAAAGATGCAAATATGGGATAACTGTGTTGACTAACACGTAAATTAAGAGGCAAGCAGAGACATGGTGCGAGGGGGGGAACTCATCCAGGAGGTGTTCGCTGCTACTGGCCAAATGCTGAACTACCACAGCTCCCATTGTTGATCTACTGCTGTAGGGCAGTACATTCTAATCTCGATCATAACTTTATCCTGGAGTCTAAGAAAATCCAGGACAACCAGCTGAGCAGGAAGAGTGTGGCAGTAAAAGAATTGGCGACCTCCTTTATGCTGTGCTCAGAGTCTCTGACTCTGGGAAGAAAAGAGAGAGCTACTCCTCTAAGTAACATTAAAAACAAGGCACCATACTTGGGAAAGAAAATAGGGCTGCAATTACTTTTAGAAGTGGTAGCAGCAATATTACTAGAAGTGCCGGAAGCAAAAATTCTTACCCAGAAAACGGACAGTTAGATAATTGTCCAGATAATTTGATAGTAAGATCGAGTAGGTTTTTCATCAGGAATGGTATACATAGTACTTGTGCTCCTTGAACCCAGGCACATAGTGCCCACACGCACATTTGCCCACATCTCCCCGTCTTGTGATGTGGGCTTGCCACCTTCCATGCGGCGTTGTGCCAGGTTTCTCCCCTCTTTGGAGAAGCCACATTCTCTCTTTTGTTACTCTCTCCTTTTTTTTTTTTTTAATCTTCTCCCTCCCCTTCCTTAGTACCTTTGAATAAAACTTGTTTTTAAATCAAATTCCATCTATAATGGTAAGTAAGTGAGGAGGAAGGGAATAGACTCAAATAAAAATTTAAAAAAAAACAAGACGTTATAAATCCCGGTTATTCAATTCTTTATATCAGTTACTGAATAGTTCCTATGGCATGTATTTCTGGGGGTTCCAGTTTCTCTCCTTAACATCTCTCTCTCTCTCTCTCTCTCTCTCTCTCTCTCTCTCTCTCTCTCTCTCTCTCTCTCTCTTTTTTTTTTTTTTTTTTTTTGTGGTTTTTGGGTCACACCCAGCAGTGCTCAGGGGTTATTCCTGGTTCCAGGCTCAGAAATTGCTCCTGGCAGGCACGGGGGACCATATGGGACGCCGGGATTCGAACCGATGACCTCCTGCATGAAAGGCAAACGCCTTACGTCCATGCTATCTCTCCGGCCCCTCCTTAACATCTCTTATGAGAAATTTTATTTAAAAAATACAATCTTTTGAACAATTTAAAAAGAGAAGAATTAATACTTATCATATTAAGGATTCTGATATAATAAACTGACATTTTAGGTTTAGAACATAACTATATTTGAAATATATATTTCTAACTAATTAACACAAAAGTTTAGGTAATATTCATCATTGCACATGAATTTCTTAGGGATATATAGATCAAAAAAGGGAGAAAGGATAAAAGAAAATCCCAGAAAAAGAGACAAAGATTGTTAGCAGATGTATGGGAAATTTAAAGAGCAAACTTTTAAAAGAACCCGAAGGAACCTCAAATGATATGGTAATGTAAAAAATGTAGCTCTTGGGCAAAATAAAAGGGAAAGCAATATAACATGGTCAGGGATAAGATGGGAAGTTCTGCAATGGAAAAGAAAGTAGTTAAGAAAATGAAAGAAAACCTACACAGGTAACATTGCCTTTTTTATTTTGATTTTCCTCTTGCATTTTAAAAGGAATATTATAATTTAAAGCTTTTAACATTATCTTGCAAAATGAATATAACTGTTAGTAAAGAGAAATCTAAGCACAAAAGATAAGTATAAAAACCCGAGCAAAAATTCACAAAGCTCTGGTCTTTAGTGTCCTTGTTAAAAACAGCCATCATCAGATAAAGATGAGACAAGCAAGCTTATTTTAGAGACCATTTATGTTATGCTTTATTACGTAAATTGGAATTGCAGTCAAGGATTGTCTCTCTTTGTCTAAGGAAAATAAAAATTGTAATACAAATGAAATTCCACTTAATTCAGCCCTAATGAAACCAGATATACCCTTATTTCAATGGGCTAAAAAGATTGAAATATCAGATTTTGTGGAACTCCCTGAGAATTCCTGACACTACAACAAGTCTATTTCTTTTAACCGCTGTTCACACACTTTTACATTTCCCAATTCTACAAAAACTGATTGCATCTTTGGAGGCAATCAAACTTAGATCTTTGGAGGCAATCAAACTTAGCATGCAGCTAGTATAATTCATATATGGAAGGATATATATACATATATATATATATTTATATTCCTCAGAGTCAAAAGAGATACTTCCTTTGCATTTATGAAACTGGGATTTAGCTATCCACCAAGAAAGCTAAAGTGCAGCAAAGCACAATACTAGGAGAGAGATAAACGGAATTTGAGTTAAATGGAAGGCTAGCTAACCACAGTTGAGTAAACCTAAGTTGTGGAGTAATCTGATAAGGAGCAAAACTAGCATGGATTCTAGAAGTATAAACCAAGAGCCCCTAACATGTTATAGCCCTTATAGAAGAGAAAATCATAATGGATGATAAAGAATTCACACACAGTGTTCAAAAGGTGGTATTTGTTTCTTTAAAATAAAGTCTCTTATAAGAGTTATTAAAAAATATTAACTATTGAAGAGTATAAATTTATTAATAGAAATAAATCAGGACCTGCGCTGAGTCTCCAGAGATTAATACTAGGTTAGTGTATAAACTTAGAAGCTTAGAAGAAGCTATATGGTTAGCAAAAGACTGAAAATTCCCAGTGATGCAAATTATCTCCTATAATGTCTGATAGGTCATAATAAATAATAGGTATAATAAAATTTCTTCTTCACAAAGTAAAGAAATGCTACTTAAAACATACTGAGGGGCTCTTAAATAATAGTTTAAATAAAAGTAACAGATTTACCAAGATGAGAAAAAGTTAAGAATAAAATATAATATAGACAAGTGAATGAAAAATGTATACCCTTATAAATACACAGAAACTTTATGGAATGCTTTATAATAATAGAAGACAACAAAATTAAAATCAAAGAGGGGCACTATTTTATACAGCATATAATTTTCCAATTGGACATGCTGCCACAGGATATTAATAAGCTTAGTAATAACCAATGTTCCAAAAGCACTCAGAAATCAAAATATGGCTCTGTGGCAAAATTGCTTGGTATAAAATATTGAAATAGATCATATACCTCATGCTTCAGGGTATTAGCAAGGCAAAATAAGGAAGAAAGCATTTCCTGTTGTTTTCAAGAAGAATTTTAGAATATCAATTTTTAAATATTCCTACTATTATTACAGGCCCACATTGAGCAGCCTCTTATTCAAAAGTTCTTACACCTTTTTTTCCCAGATACATTCTTCTGCCTATTTATTTTCCTAAATAATATTTCATCCAATTTTTCTTCTACTTCACTTTATCCCAGCCACAAACTTTTGACTAGGAAGTGATTATAAAAAATCACTAATTCATATACATAAAAATCCAGGTTTCTAAA
The DNA here is from genome assembly GCF_024139225.1 of Suncus etruscus. NCBI lineage: Eukaryota > Metazoa > Chordata > Mammalia > Eulipotyphla > Soricidae > Suncus > Suncus etruscus. Next base: position 175,151,475 of record NC_064848.1, on the reverse strand, counting down.
ATGTATTACATTTTTCTCACCTTCTCACAAAAATTTAAGTTCATACAGTACTTTGGCTTTTTTCATACTACAAAATAAAACTTTGGATGCAGAGATAAATCATATTTGACAGTATTTTAACTTGTATCCAAGAGTCATAGCAAAAAGGCTTTCCTTTTGTTATAAAACAAAATGTAATCAATAAGCAAAATGATTTTATAAAATAAGACATAAAAATGCCACATTAGAAAAGGTACAGCCCCCCAGGCTCTATAATAAATTCACAAATTCAATACATGAAGAATAGACTCTGCATGAGTTACAAAGAAAACTCATAGCCTGAAAAGTTAAGAAACTGTGTCTGGAAAACTTTGCGGGTCGATAAAATGTGTTGAATTTAAAATTCTTTAAAATATATATTTATGTATAGACAAGACAAAGTGATCAGAAGACCAGGCTACCCTTGTGTCCATTTTGTGATTCAGTACTCTCCATTTTGGGCTTAGCAATAGGGTGCCACACGTGGTATAGAGCCAGCCATAGCACTCAAGCTTGACTGAATTTTAAAAGTGACACTGTGATCAACTAGGCTCCCAGTGCATTCTCAAATTTCAGATTACTGCTGATCATTAAAAGCAACCTCCAAAGTGCTCCCTTCAAATTTAATTGGGATACAATCTTTAGGTCAATTAAAAGCAAGCTCATCTATCAAAAAAATAATATCCAGGCGATCTCACTAGAGAAGGAATATTCCATAAAATATATTCAAAGGGCAATATAATGTTTGACTTTAAAATAAGCAGATGATATTTTAGAATGTAGTATTTTACATATTTCCTTTGTATTGACAATAAAGCAATATCTGAAAAAGATGGAATGAACAGCGAAGCAAGCAAATATGCCTACGGTGTGGTATTTGATTTTGGGAGGAGGGTTAAAAGAAAAGCCTATTTCAAACAGATGGAAAAAGAAATTTATTAGTTATCCTTACCTGCATTAACTTTCCTTCTGCTGGAGTAATTTCAGCAACACCAGCAAACACACCTTCCAATGTGAGATTCAGTTTGCCTGTGGGGTCCATTTTCAAGGGGATCACTCTGATAATTGCTTTCTGCTCTGATCGTTCAGACTCCACTGCTGCTGCCAGTACCAGTCCTGTGCGTCCAAAGCCTGCTTGCAGGGTAGCCATCAGCAGCCAGGGCCAGAGGGCAGCCAGCTGCAGCTGGTGGCCACCACTCATGCTACCAGCTGCAGCAATGCACTTCGGCCATACATACTGCTTCCACTAGCTAATACCAAATCGGGTTCTTAGATCCAGACAAATCAAAGAAAATTTATGCTTCAGTTTCAGGAAGCCAAGTTGGTGGTTTGTCCTTTCCTTTCTCTAAAGTATATTCCAAAGAACAAGTGGCATCCCTGATCTGGCAGAGAAGAGGGTATTTCCAGCCCACTTCTTTGGCAGGTATGTCATCTTCTCCCATCTTCACTATATTTTATGACGGTATCACTGCTTCTCTTTAGAATTTTCATCTTTGCTTGCGGTTGAATGTCACATTCTGAACTGTTACCATGTTGGATCACTTTGTTCTGTTCTTCCATATGCGTCAAGTTGCCGAGCCACTAAATCCAATGTTAATGAACAAAACAAGGCAAAATAAATGACTAAGGCCAGGCTTTGGAGGTGAGAGTGAAAGAACTCCAACTCAGACAATGAAGAGAGTCCTTTTTAAGGCAAAAAAATGTGTCATTGGTGAAAAATTAAAGATGACAAGTGAACATTTTTTTTAATGGGAAAGGTGAGGGAACAATGTTTTAGGCCACACCTTAAGAGAGGTCCAAAGATGCTACGACATGCGTTCATAAAAATTCCCACATTAAACTGCATTTCAAGGTTGCCAAAGTTCTAGGTCCATTTAAAATTCATAATAAATATGAATTTATATTTCTCATGAACCTAAATAGACTAGTCTCCAATATTCTAAATTTACCTATAAATTAGGTGTTAACTTATGTTGTCACATATTACAGGACAAGTACCACAACTACCTTTCATTACCAGAATATCTGAAAAGGTGAGTTTCAAAGTTATTTTTCTCAGTTAAAATGTATGTCTTTATTTTCCTTTCTGTCACAGAGATTCCAGTTTTTATTCTCCCATTCGAGAATATCATGTATTCTGGTTTCCAATGAGATGTTTTGGAAATTATTATCCAGATCTTATAATCTGTAATTTTCTCACTTTATAAGTAAAACAAAGGACTATTCCTAACACGTTTTCAAATTCCTAGAGGAGGTGGAGAATAAAAGATAGGGGAAGTGGGGAAGTGATTTGTCTATATGTCCTGGAAAATTGAAAATAAGCTTGAGTAGGCCTGTGCTAATTCTAGGTACTTTTGAGAATTTGAGTCGTAATCATATACAATTTTATACTAAGATTTTTTTAAATGCATACACTTAAGTAAATATAAATACACTTCAAAATGTAACGCCTCTGTGTTCAGAGGACAAGTTAAAAGTTATAAAGTCCTCCGAATAATTGCTGAAAAGCCAAACAGTTGAATATGAACCTGTTACATAGATTATTTTCTTTTGCTGAGGCAGAGGGAGTTAAAAAGAATTTCAAAAGAAATCTGCAAACCTGTTGTGCTGTCGGCCCACTGGAATCCACAGGGATGAGACAAATTCATTTATGTTTTTATAGATCCTGCTCAAAAAAAAATAAAAAAAAAACACAAAATATTTCAACTGCTTAACCAAAAAAAGTTCATTCTTCCACCTTCTTACTCTGCAACCAAAGCAAGTGCCCCACACTGCAGGTAGGTGCCGAGAAATTCCACAGCCTGAAAAAATAATCCATGCAGGTCAAAGGCAGCAATTTACTCCAGGGTAAAAGCTAATGTCCCCCAAGAACTTTTAAAATACTTAATAGAGTATCCAAAATCATTTCTGAAATCTCCTAACAAAAGTTCTTTTTCTCCCCGAACTGCATACAAAATGTTGAGATCTTGAAAGTGAAAAGAAAAGTAGCAAATACATCAGCAACAATTCACTACCAGGAACCCAGAAAATTCCAGGGGGAGAAGGCAATATCTCTGAATCATGGATGGACTTGGAAAGTTCAGAAGGATTCGAGTGCTTCCCTTCCAGAAAGACAATTCTGGATCTACTCCCTGGAGCAGGAAGCCTGTGGTTTGTAATTGGTGTTCTAGCTCGGACTCCCTTCCCTGGGACTGCAATCACGCTCTCTACCTGCTGACACAAAGTGAGGGTGGAGCAGTCATAGGCAGCCACCCCTAGTCAGCTCCTCCTCCTCCTCCTCCTGGCTGGCGAGGGTTCAGGGCTTGGGTGCGCGCACTCTTAAACCGGACACTCACGTTCTTTTGCACTCTTCTCTCAGCTCCTCTACCCCCTCTACTGATCTACAGCCAAACTGCATCCAATTTATTATTTTTTTGAGTGGCTTAAGGATTGATTGATTGATTGATTGGTTTAGGAGCCACAGGTGGTTTACTCCTAGCTTTGTGCTCCTAGTGGAGTTTGAGGGGACCATTTGGAGATAAAATTCAGGTAAGCCATGTGCAAGGCAAATGCCCAACCTTCTGTACTATTGCTTTGGCCCCACTGCATCCAATTTAATCCGCAGTTTGTTCTGGGTAAGCAAAAATTCACATGTAAACCAGGGCATTCAAACAGATAGCTAAGCAGACTTTGCACCCAAAAGTGCATAGCTTCTGCTATGAGAAAACAAAAACTGAGGAAACCCAAAAGCATGGATACAAGTTTTGTTTGGCTGGTTGGTTTATTCTTAGGCCACACATGGCGATGTTCAGGGGTTATTCCTAGCTATGCACTCAGGAACTACTCCTGGAGGTGCTTGGGACCATATGGAACGCTGAGGTTCAAACCTAGATTGGTCTCATGCAAGACAAGCATCCTATCCACTATACTATCTCTCAGTCCCATGGACTGGTTCTAGTATCTCTAAAACATGCAAAACTAAAGTGGTCCTGTGCTGGAGTACTGACTGATTTACTGCATTCTTATGTCTAATTCTTCACAAGGTCTCTGCCCATTATATTTATGCAAAGCTTTTCCTAAGTACGTGATCATTTATATTCACTAGCTTTCTAAGCTGCATGCATGGAGCTTTTAGACAAAAGTTGTCAAAATTTATGTCAAGTTTATGTCACTCTATGTCAAATTTGTTAGTTTTTCTCACATCTCTGGGATTTGGCGATGGATCAGATCTATGCCCTCAATGTAATATTATAAGAAGCATAAATACAAGAGATAAAATTTCTAACCTTATAAAGGCAAAAATAATTAATATGTGGCTAATTACTAAATTCATAAAATACTATAACTCTTCTAGTAATCTTATTGAAAATAATGCAAAAGCTTCTGTTTCTAAATTTTCTGTACAACCTAGCAATTCCACTCCTGGGAATATATCCTAAGGACTTCAAAATACAATGTACTCCTATGTTCACTGCAGCATTATTCACAATAGCCAAAACCTAGATACAACCCAAATGCTCAAGACTGGATAAAGCAGCCATGATACATCTATGCAGTGGAATACTATTTGGCCATAAGAAAAGATGAAGTCATCTAATTTTCTGCTACATATAGATGGACTTGGAAAGTATCATACTAAATTAAATTAGTCAGAGGGAGAGGAACAGACACAAACTGATCTTTCAGATGCAGGATATAAAGAAATATAGCAAATGCCCAAAGGTAAAGCCTCAGAATTTGTTTCCAACAGAAAGCTTGCCATTCATGAGGTGGTGGTAGGGGATTAGGTGAGGGGAGAGTACAATGCAATTTTGGTAGAGGAAGTGGGCATGCTGGAGAAAGGAATGCTGAAAGGAAGTATAAAGTGCCTGCAACACAGGAAGGCTGGAGGGCAGGAGGGAAACTAGGGACATTGGTAGAAAGTCAACATTAGTGAAGAAACATTGAACATCTGAAACTCAATCTTGAAAAATTTTGTACTTTTGTAATTCATAGTGATCCAATAAAATAAAATTTTAATTTTACCAAATTATATTCAACTGTGGCCATTTTTTCAGTAGGGGTCATACTGAGGACCTGATTACAAAAAGTCCTGAGGTGCAAGTGGTGATGCTTAGGGGATACCAAGTCACCCATGAGGTCCTTGGAGGGCCATGCGATGCCAGGGATCAAATTCAAGATCTCACACACTTGGCTATCTCCTTGATCCTGACTAGTACTTTATTTTTGACCTTTTCCCAATAATCTTTCCACCTGGCATTGCTCAGGAGTTATTCCTGGATCTGCACTCAGGAATTACTTCTAGTAGTACTTGGGGGATGATAAAAGATGATGGAGATTGACCCTGGGTAGGCCCCATGCAAAGCAAATACCCTACCTATTGTACTATTGCTCCTGCCTTGATGCTATGCTTTTATTTTTTTTTTTGGGGGGGGGACACACTAGAGGCACTCAAGAGGTTACTCTGGCTCTATGCTCAGAAATCGCTCCTGGAAGGCACAGGGGACCATATGGGATGCCGGGATTCCAACCACCATCCTTCTGCATGCAAGGCAAACACCCTACAACTGTGCTATCTCTCCAGCCCTTCGATGCTATGCTTTTTAACTGTACAAAAAGAATTGTGACTATAAAACATAAGTAATAAAAAGTTTACTGTATATTTGTTATATTTGGTGACAAAAAGTCTCTATAAGCAAAAGATATGAGTATACTACCCATCTTGAACAAGTGTTGCCCTAAAGAATATTTATAAGAATAGTTTTGACACATTAGGCAAAATAACCAATCCAGTGCAGATAAATTCTAAACTAAATTCTTATTTGTTGTTGTTTTTTTTTGTTGTTGTTGTTGTTCTTGGTTTACACCCAGCAGTGCTCAGAGGTTACTCCTGGCTCTGCACTCAGAAATCACTCCTGGCAGGCTCAGGGGACCATATGAAAAGCCAGGATTTGAACCGGGGTCCATCTTGTGTTAACCACGTGCAAGGCAAATGTCTTGCCACTGTGCTATCACTCAGGCCCTAAACTAAATTCTTAATTTAGCACTTTTTTATCTATTAGTTTGACCTTAGAATATAATGCAGAAATATATCTTTCAAGGTTCTTTCCCCCAAATAATTGATCTAATTCTTCTGAAGAGAAATTTTTAAAAAATGGTTTTATACATTTATATATCTAATAGTATAGGATAAGATTAAATATTATCTATATTAATAGGTATAAAAATGTATCTAATGTTAAAAAAAAGTATCTTAAAGTGGACTTTACCTCACCTATATTCTGCTTAAACAGCAGGTAGGGCATTGATCTTGCTTGCAGTTGACCCAGGTTTGACTCTTGGTGTCCCATATGGTCCCCCAAGCCTACCAGGAATGATCCTTGAGCATAGAGCCAAAAGTAAGCCCTGAACACAGCCAGGTATGGCCCAAACAATAACAAATTTTTAATTTGAAAAATAATTAAGAGATCAGGAGTTAATACATTCAGTAGAAAGAAGGGAAGAAAGTGGAAAACTCTGAGATAATAATGATATATACAATAGTAACCTGGGGCTTTGAGTTACTCAGAATCAAACCAAACCACACTCTAGTTCAGTGGTTTTCAACCTTTTTACATCAGCGAATCAGCACTAGTTCTAAAAACTTTCTTGGTTGAAAACCTTTGTTCACCAAGAAGGTGTTCTTGTTATATCAGTGCCAAAAACTGACACTTGAAATTATTATCTGGCTTCATAGTTTTAGATATGGAGTTCAACCCTAAGGAGTTGATATACCGCAACTTCTACCAAGTTCTCCATGACAGTCTGCTTCAAGGGCGGAGAAACCCTGTATCTCTTAGGCCAAGGGAATTCCCTTTCTAATTTCCCCAATATTTATTGTGCCTATGCAAAAAAAAAAAAAAATTGCACAGCAGCCTTCCTTCCTTTTTTTCCCCACTTTTACGTTCTGTGTTTATTGTTTGGTTGTTGTCTTTGTTCCTGTGGTGCTTTGTTTTTTAGTTGGTTTCGATTTTTGTTTGATTTTTGTTTTTTGTTTTGTTTTTGTTTGTTCTGTTTTTGTTTTTATTCTTTTTTCCTTTTCTTCTTTTTTTTTCCTTTTGTGTGTGTGTGTGTGTGTGTGTGTGTGTGTGTGTGTGTGTGTGTGGTTTTTGGGTCACACCTGGCAGTGCTCAGGGGTTATTCCTGGCTCCAGGCTCAGAAATTGCTCCTGGCAGGCACAGGGGACCATATGGGACGCTGGGATTCGAACCGATGATCTCCTGCATGAAAGGCAAACACCTTACCTCCATGCTATCTCTCCGGCCCCTCCTTTTCTTCTTTTAAATTGGTATTTATAACCTCTAGACGGATTCCTCCCGTTTTCCTTTTTCTTTTTCTTTTTCTTTTTTTTTTAAAACAGAGCTACATAACTTGAATCATCTTGTTCTGCCTCAAAAATTGAGGGGAAGGGGCCAGCGAGGTGGCGCTAGAGGTAAGGTGTCTGCCTTGCAAGCGCTAGCAAAGGAAAGATCGCAACTGCAGTTCGATCCCCCGGCGTCCCATATGGTCCCCCCAAGCCAGGGACAATTTCTGAGCGCTTAGCCAGAAGTAGCCCCTGAGCATCAAACAGGTGTGGCCCGAAAAACAAAACAAACAAAAAAAATTGAGGGGAAAAAAGTGGATGGTACCAGGACCAAACAATCATATGAACACTGAGTAGAAATAAAAAATGACCGGACTTAAACACCAAATCCAAAGTCAATGACAACAGAATCAATACCCAATCTCAATACCAAATCTACAACAAGCTAGACACAGAAGGGACCAGTTATACTAGCAGTCTGGGGAGTAAAGGAGGGAGATATAGGATGCATGCTGGGAACAAAGGTGGAGGGAGGACAATTGTGGTTGGAATGCCTCTGATTCATTGTCATTCTGTACCTTACCTATTACTGTGAAAGATTCATAATTCACTTTGGTCAGAATAAAAATTATTAAAAAAAAAACCTCCATCCCTGGTGGTAGCAAAATGCCATTTAATTGACATGTACTACCTAATTTACAAGAGACAGATTATCATTCAGGATTTATCCTCATATCTGGAAAGTTATGGAGACTCTTCATCGGTTTCACAAAATTAGGTTTCTATAAACATATTCAATAATTATTGTTATACCCATTGGCATTTTAAAAATTAATCTCTATTGTGCTCGCTTTGGCAGCACATATACTAAAATTGGAACGACACAGAGATGATACATGGCCTCTGTGCAAGGATGATATGCAAATTTGTGAATTTATGAGTAAACAAAAAAAGACCAGGTCACTTTAAAAATAGTTAAACTCTTTGAAATAAGAAAAAAATGTAAAAAAAATTTTTTTGAAATAAAAAGGTTTTCTTTTAAACTTCATTTATTTATTGGTTTCTGGGCCACACCTAGAGGCACTCAGGGGTTACTCCTGGCTTTACATTCAGAAATTACCCCCAGCAGGAAGGGGGACCATATGGGATGTTGGGAATTGAACTGGGTCCCTCCCAGGCTGGCTGCATGCAAGACAAATAAAAAATGCCCTACCACTGTGCTATGGCTCCAGCCCCACACAGGATGGACCCCAGTTGATGCCTGGCATCCCATATGGTCCACGAGCCTGCCAGGAGCGATTTCTGAGCACAAAGCCAGGAGTAAACCCTGAGTGCTACTGGGTATGACTCAAAAACCAAAAGGAAAAAAAAAAAGAAAAAAAAAAAAGAGGGGGCTGGAGCAATAGCACAGCAGTAATGTGTTTGCCTTGCATGTGGCCAACCCAGGATGGACCCAGGTTTGAATCCTGGCATCCTCTATGGTCCCCCGAGCCTGCCAGGAGTGATTTCTAAGTCCAGAGCCAGGAGTAACCCCTGAGCACTGCCGGGTGTGACCCAAAAACCAAAAAGAAAAAAGAAATAAAGTACTCAAATGTTGCTATTATGATTAAAAGTAATAATACTGAGTTTTCAATTTATCACCAAACAGTAAAAATAAGCAAGACAATAAATCTAGTTGAAACACGCTTTATTGTTGACTGAAATTTATCCTGCTTTATTCATGGTGCTGAAATACTGAGGTGCTAGTCAGGAACCTTGTTAGTATGTGTCAGATCCTACTAGCTAATTCACACAAGATTTTATCTTGTGCCATTTTATCCAAGACAGGCGAGTAAAGCAGGAGATCCAGCTCCTTGGTCTTTTGTATTCCTATATAAAACTTTTTTGTAAAACAGACAAAAGCATTTCATTCATTAAGTCTTAAAACCACTGAAATTCAATCTCTGCCAAGATTCCTGCTTGACACATGTTCCTTGAAAGATAGTATTTCTTTAAACATATACAAAGCTAAGAAAGGCATATATATGGGAAGGAATATCACCACCTTATTTAGTATATCAGCTTTTCAACATGACAGAGAAAAGGCAAAGTTCCTTCATTTGGAAACTGGGTCCTCCATTTCACAGACCCTGCCAAAATACATAGTTTGGTCAAAAGATGTTGGCGTCTTGATAATTTGTTCATCTTTATAACTTTGCTCATAAAGATGAATAAACATCCATCCATTACATGGATATCAACTACTATAATTAGATAGACCGAACAGGTTACTTTTCAGAACTGACTTCCATCTAAAGAGAGTCACTGCAGATCAGTACAGAGTTCATCTTTTCCCTTTCCCAACCCATGTCCCCCCCCTTCAATTATCTACCTCTATAACACTCAGAGTTTTACATCATTGGGAAGGCACAATGCAATTTAAGAAATTGTTATGCCTACAATAGTTAGTATAGAACTTAGGTTGTATCACTAAGTGCCTTTTGTTTTATAATGAGTTTCATATTCCTAGGCTTTCCTTTTGTTTCTGCAGTGCTCATTAGGGAAAACTGAAACAGAATTCATCAAAGAAGCTCTCATCAATGCAAAGACTTAAATCAGAAGTTTCTTGCGGCCATTAGATTGCAAGTAAGGCAATCAACCACAGAAAACTGGAGAGCCAAGACAAGCCTCCCAAACACCAGTCCCATAATCCTACTACTTGAATTTAGAATTTTACAGTGGGGGATAAGATAAAAATGTTATATTCTATTCTATCACCTAAAATTCTTTCAGAAGCCTAAATCAGCCACAAGCTATTTTAAAAATCAGAGGAATAGCTTCTGTTAACTGACTGCTGATCAGCTTTTGTCAAAATGGCACACAATATTTATACAGATGAGAATTTATATTTACTGAATGTAAAATTCTAAAATAAGAAAATAATGTTAAATCTCTTAATGCTTTTGTTCACAGTGTACATTGTCCCTTAAAAATAAATATTGCATTTGCATTCTTTATCCTTCTATCCTGTAATATTAATAAAACTATAAAGTTTTAAAACTGTAGTATCCACCAACATTCACAAATACAATTATAGTAAACAAGTTAAATACTCTTCCTTTATAAGACATTTAAATAAGTGATATATTAACAAAACCTTCTTAGGCATAGGCACAAAGGACAATGAGTTACTGAGATTAGAGAAAGATATGAAAATAGAAGAACGCTCCTCTTATTATAATAGAATCAAGAGCTATTAAATGTGATGGATGGTCCCAAGTCCGGATGCCTTTTTCTTGAAACAGAATGCTGGCTGGGTAGGAAGTAAGAGCATTTCCCGGTTAATAATTTAGAAAATTAGCTCTTTCCTAGAGTTTCTTCCTTGAAATTCCGGAACCATTTAGACACAAGACCTTGGTCACTTTACATCCTTTGTTCCTCACACATCTTCTCTAAGAGTGTGACTTGAAACAGAATGTGACTTGAAACACAATGACTGAACTCTCCACTGAGGAGTGGACAACCCTTTATGTAACACAAATGATTCCCTAATACCATAGATACCACAGGTTTTAGAAAATTCTTGACTGGAAGGAACAGAGCTCTAGTTTTTTCCTTTGAAAGGGATCTGGACAGAAAAAAATAAAAAAGGCTGCTAGGTTGCTAGATGTTTAGTAGTTTGTCAAGGTAAAATAATCTGAACTGAACAGCTGTAGGAAAGAATAAAATTTTCAATTCTCAATTAACAAAATTATCAATGAACAAAACAATACTTTTTTTTTCCTTAACAGAACTGAAAAATCCCAACAGTGTGTGATGTGCAAGGCAAATTTGCCTCCAGCTACAGCTAGCGCACAATGTTGCATTGGTCATCCAGGTCTCACTCTTTCAATTCTTCCTCCCTGGGAAAGTGCTCCTGCTTGCAGGCCACATCCACCAGCAGATGAAGATCTAGAAAAAAGAAAGATGGTTTGTTATTCATTCTTAGCTTCTCAGACTGTATAGGTGGAGAGAAAAAGTCTTCAGAAAAGAACAAGTTGCTCATGTCTCATCTATAGAATTTATTTTAAAAGTAAACGATCCTTTTTAGAAAAGTATACATTAAAGAGATGAGAGAGATGAGAGGGAAAAGAGGGATGAGAGAGAGGGCAAAGAGGGAAATAGGCAGCAGTTTATAGATTTTGTTTTTATTTTCTTATTTATTTTGGGTTTTTTTTTTTGGCCACATGTGGCAGTGCTTAGGGATTACTCCTGGCTCTGCACTCAGGGGTCAGTCATGCCTGGTCCCCAGTAGCTCATGTAAAACCCAGGTTTGATCCTCAGCACCCCAGATGGTACCAAGTATTGCCAGCAGTAATTCTTTAATGCAGAGCCCGGATTTACCTGAATGTGCTAGATGTGGCCCCCCTCCAAAAAAAGGTACATTCAGGATCTGAGAGATAGCACAGAGTTTATATGTGGCTTGCCTTGTTTATGGACAACTCTGGTTTGTTTTGTTTTTTTGTTTTGTTTTGTTTTTGGGTCACACCCGGCAGCGCTCAGGGGTTACTCCTGGCTCTATGCTCAGAAAATCGCCCCTGGCAAGCACGGGGAACCATATGGGATGCCGGGATTCGAACCACCGTCCTTCTGCATGAAAGGCAAGTGCCTTACCTCCATGCTATCTCTCTGGCCCCGACAACTCTGGTTTGATTACCAACACCACATATGGAGCACTACCAGGAGCAACCTCAAGCACAGGGCCAGGAATAGCTCCCAGAGTGCTGCTGGGCATGGCCCCAAAATGCTCCCAAAATAAATAAAAATTAAAATGCATTTTATAAAACCCTGATGCATGAGAAGATGCCTCATTATAAATAAAGTAGACAAAATTTCCAAATAGTACCATCATAGAAAGCATGGATAAAGTCTGGAAAATAGGATGCCGTTGTGAATTGAGCAATGTATGACCTTGTAGCAGTCAATATCAGAATCAAAATATTTCAGAATTTGAGGCCAAAAAATATCATGAGAGATGGTTTCATAATTTTTCTTTTGTGATGCCAAGGACAAATTCACGGTCTCACTGATGTTGGTATGTGCTCTATCAGCTGAATGGTATTTCCAGTCTAAAATTTCATTTTTCTTATTTTAAATAACGGTCTGTGAGAGGCTGGATAGATAGCATGGTGTAGGGTGTTTGCCTTGCATGTAGCCAACTGAGGATGGACCTGGGTTCAATTCTCAGTAACCCTTATGGTCCCCCGAGCCTGACAGGAGCAATTTCTGAGCGCAGAGCCAGGAATAACTAACCCCTGAGCACCATTGAGTGTGGCCCAAAACCACTCCCCCCCAAAAAAAAAGTCTGTGAGAACTGGAAAATATTCTTAATGATAGCATCAGTTGAAAGTTCAGTGTATTTTGAAAATTTTACATTTTTTCTATTTAACTTCAGAATTTAGTCTAGATGAAATTAAGCACCATTTGATCATTTATGAGAATTAAACTCAATAACAGTCTAACTTTAGTCCTCATTCTGAGCACCTCATTCTGAGCACCTCACTCTCAAAATTTCACAAGTAACCATAAAAGAATCACAAGAGGAGAAGGATTTTAGCACAGGGACTGATTCCATGTGGTGCCAGGGTTAGTTCTGGTGGACCCAAAGCATTACAGGACTCAATTGGAACCATCCACTATCCCTTGCCCTGAACCAGAGCCCATTTGGTCAAATATCATCAACTGAGGGCCCTGAGTCCCATCCACTCAAATATATATAAAGAAGGGCTAGAGAGATAGCAGAAAGTGTAATATCAGGAGGGAGGCTTAGATTTATTAGTGGAAGATATGAGTTATTTATAAACTATTTCTATTCTCAGTGAAATGTGAAAGAATAGCATACCTGAAGGGAATAAAAACGAGGGTTGTTGGAAGTTGGAGAGAAATTATAATAAGAGCAGTTTTGGAGAAATCAATGAACATATTAACTTGGGAAATACAGGATTGCTGGCTGTCCTAGAATAGGCTGGTCTGGGGTATTTTTGGAGTGAGGAGGGCAGCCTACTTCCAGCCCCTGCAAACAGCCAGAAGCCCTAGCAGCCATACTCACATCCCAGAGCTGCCACTATATAAACAGCTCATTTTAAGCTTCACCATTAATCTCAGAAGAGAAAAAAACAAGACTCTAAAATTCACATGTTCATTGGTTTTGGGGCTGCACATTCTCAGGAGATAGTAGGCAGAGTCCCCATTCTATTGAAGCCCCAGAAGTCACATCCATACCTCACAGCCACTGTCATGCAAAAGGCCCACAAACTTCTCTACTTTCTGCAGAGAGCCCAAGCCTATGAAAATTCCAGGTACATCTGTTTTGGGGTTGAAACTCTAGGATCAGGTCTTCTCAGAGTGGGGGCAGGCAGCTTTCCCCTACAACCCCCACAACAGCAGCCATATCCACATCCCACAACAGCTGCCAGGTAAACAACAGCCCAGCTTAATCACTAATCTCAGAAGCGATACAAACCAAGTCATTGCCCAGTCATACTGATCCTGGAATTCCTGGAGCTAATGGGCTGCACACACAGACTCACAACGCCTCCAAATTCCACAATACTTGACAAACCCAGTAGAAGCATATCAAATTATATGGGAAAATAGCATAGAAGCCAACTAAGCTCACTAAACAAAAGCAGTATCACAGAAGGCTCAAATAGCAACAAAAAACTCAGAAACCCTCAGACAATGGCTTAAAATGACCTCACTGTGAGATATAAGTTTGCACACTTTTTTTTTACTGAAGTATTATAATTTCATTAACCATTTAGTTGTAACAGCAATATAAAATACATTATTTTGTGCCTGCTAATGGGTCTAGTTTTAGAAGAGAGAACGGTGGAGGGAAGGTCACAATTGTGATGGGATTGGTGTTGGGACAGTGAGTGCCAGAAACAACTGTATTAAGAATAACTGTGTAAACTATGATGTTTAAATAAAGTTTTTTAAAAATGAATTGTTTTTTATTGTAGGGGTATGGCATCCCAAGCAATGTCAGGAACCTAAAAGGCCCCGCCTGTGGGGTTTTTTTTTTTTCTGCCAACTAGGTTCAAGGTTAAATGCTAGGAGTGTTCTAGGTGCAGTGCTGCTTGGAACTTGCAGTGCTGGGAATCATTGAGGCCTTCCATATAGTACTTGGGAGCTCCAGGGCCACAGCCAGTAAAGCTCAGGGACCTCTAGGACTAGCTGGCGGTGCCTGGGAAACTATATGGTAACTGGGGATCACACCTGGCCCAGCATAAAACCTTAACCCCAGTGCTATTTCCCTGGCTCCAGCCATATTTTATTTCTTTTGGGGTGATCACCTAGTGATGCTCAGGGGTTACTCCTGGTTCTGTACTCAGGACTTACTCCTTGGGGACGGAGCAATAGCACAGTGGTAGGGCATTTGCCTTGCATGTGGCCAAGCCCGGAAGGACCCTGGTTCAAATCCTAGCATCCCATATAATCCCCCGAGCCAGCCAAGAAAGATTTATTTATTTTTTATTTACTTATTTTTTTTGTGGGGGGGGGTTGGATCATACCTAGATACCTGGTGAACTCTCAAGGATTATTCCTGGCTATGCGCTCAAAAATCACTCCTATCTTGGGGGACCATATAGGACATCAGGGATTGAACCTGGGTCAGCCACGTGCAAGGCAAACACTCTACCACTGCATTATTGCTCTAGCCTGTAGGAGTGATTTCTGACCACAGAACCAGGAGTAACCCCTCCTGTAAAAGAAAAGGACTTCTCCTGGTAGGGCTTGGAGGACCATATTGGATGCTGGAAATTTCACCTAGATAGGCCATATGCAAGGCAAGCCCCTTCCTTGCTTTATTATTGTTCTGGCCCCAGCCAAAAGAAGTTAAAGTGAGACCATTTAATTGAGAAACTTAATAGTAATAAAAAAAATTGTGTTATTTAAAACAAACAAAACAAGGAACACTGGAGCTTGAACACAATGGGGTTTGAGGTGCTTTCCTTGTTTTGTGCCCTATTCAGCCACCTCCCCTCTATCCCAGAAAAAAACAACACCAAAAGTAAATATTACTAAAATCCATGGCTGCCTGTGCTACGTAGAATATATCATATCCAAAATCATACTAAACCAGTCATGGTTATATAATGAATATATTCATTTGACAGATGAGGTCATTGAAGCTCACCTAGAGTTAAGTAAAAGTGTCGAAAGTGAGCTAGAGAGATAGTACAGGGATCAAGGTGCTTACTTTGCACGCAACAGATATCCAGCGTCACATATGGTCCTCTGAGCCCATTCAGGAGTGATTCATGAACACAGAGCCAGTAGGAAACTCAAAGATCTGCTTAATAAGGAGCAACACTAACCCACCCACCAAATGTCTAAAGTTGCTACAGTAAATGATAGAACTCACATTTTAATTTAGGTTTCTTTTGTTTTGTTTCGTTTTGGTTTTGTTTTTGGGTTTTTTTGGGGGGGGGTCACACCCGGCGATGCTCAGGGGTTACTCCTGGCTGTCTGCTCAGAAATAGCTCCTGGCAGGCACGGGGGACCATATGGGACATCGGGATTCGAACCAACCACCTTTGGTCCTGGATCGGCTGCTTGCAAGGCAAATGCCGCTGTGCTATCTCTCCGGGCCCTAATTTAGGTTTCTTTACCACCACAAGCTTTCTCCCTATTGACTATGTTATACTGCCCCTTATTTATTTGCTTTGGAGTGCCAGAATCAAACCTCGGGGCTCATATGAAAGGTGTGGTACTGTGCCACTGAGCCACATCCCTGACCTTAGATAATATTTGAATTTTATATTTAGTCAAGGTCTCTAATGTCACAGGCCTTTGTGAGCCATATTTTCATAGGCTAATTGTTTGGGTAAGTTCTATCAAGTAAGAATGCATCACAACTTCATAAATTGAATTTCAGCTTATCCCTTCATCATAAAAAATTTTAGCTGAAATTCTAGCTTAATCATGTAACTTCCCTCTGCCCTTATGTGAACATGAAATGTGAACAGATGTCATAATGCCAAAATTTCACAATTCTTATGTTTCAAAGCAGGAAGCCAAGGTCAGTTAAAACTCATTTATCAACACCACTAACCAGACTATGAGGCATTACTTGGAAAAAATACAAGGAAGCATTCATAAAGATAATTATGTGCTAATTATGTTATCACTTATACTTATAATCATAATATGTAGCAAAGAAAGAGGAATTAATTATTTTAACAGCGGACACCAGAGTTCCTCCCAGGGAGGTAACAGTCACTGTTTACAAAGTCTTGGTAGATTTTTTTGCTGGGGAAGATGAGGCTTCAAGGGCATTAGAATATTGAAGAGATCCCTTGACCTTCTCTATATGAGTACAACAGAATTCAGGAATAATGAACAGAAAGACCACACCAGAAAAGAGAGGCTACGGCGCCAGCACAGGGAAATATGACAGCACAGATAGATAAGGAAAGTTGATAAAAGTGGTAAAATAGGGGCCTGAGAGATAGCACAGCGGTGTTTGCCTTGCAAGCAGCCAACTCAGGACCTAAGGTGGTTAGTTCAAATCCTGACGTCCCATATGGTCCCCCGTGCCTGCCAGGAACTATTTCTGAGCAGATAGCCAGGAGTAACCCCTGAGCACCGCTGGGTGTGGCCCAAAAACCAAAAAAAAAAAAAAGTGGTAAAATAAATGTGGGGGTGGGATGCAGAGAAACAGTACAGCAGGCAGAGCACTTACCTTAACTACAATTGACCTGGGTTTGGGCCCCACCACCCTATATAGTCCCAGAGTCCTGCCAGAGTGATACCTGAGCCTAGAGCCAGGAATAAGTTCTGCGCACAGGTGACTATGACCCCAAAACAACAATTTTTTAATTATAAAATAATGGGGCTTGAGATATGGTACAGCAGGTAGGGCATTTGCCTTGTACAAGGCCGATCCAGATTTGATCCCCAGCATTGGGCCCATATAGTCCCTCAAATCCGACAGAAATGATCCTCAAGCATAGGAGTAACCCAAACACTGCCAGGCATGGCTCAAAAACAAACAAAATTAATGAAATGAAGGATGGAGGAGCCAGAGACAGAATATAGTAAAACAAGCACTTGCCTTGAGGTGGCCAACCTGGATTTGATCCCCAATACACCAATATAGTTTCCAAATGCAGTGGCAGTGGAAGTGTAAGTGCAGGCATAAGCCCTGAACACCACTCAGTCTTGCTCCCAAACCAAAAATAAAATAAAATAGAGAATAAAAAATAAAATAAAATAAAATAAAGGAAGGGCTGGAGATTGAACCAGGAGGATTACCCCTGAGCTACTGGACTCCACAGAATGGAATCATCAGGGAGTCACCACTTCAGCCCCCCATCAACATGTGTTATTGGGTGTGATGTGTGACTGTTGTAAAAATAAATCAAACTAAATAAAAACATTTAACAGATGGCAAGGTTAGTGTGTACCTCCAGGGTGGGTCATGAACTTACATGTGAGGCCTTCTTTTTGATCCTCAGAACTACAGAAGGAAATTTTTTTTTACAAAATGCCAAAGGAGGTTCCATTTACAATTATTTGTAGTGTCTGAAGTGATTATAATTTTTATCTTTTCCTTATTTCATAAAAGAATGCTGCACACACCAAATTCCTCATATAGATGTTTAGAAGAGAGGACAAATCAGAAAATGGGGAGAGGATAAACCAGAGAGTGGTAAAAGGAGAGGACAGCTAAAATAAGTGAGTAGATGAGTCTGATATGAAGCAGACACAGAAACTCAGAACTAAAAACTACTGTGACAACTTTGAAAATTCACAGATATTATGGGAAAGCATTTTTGTTTTCTTGCTTTCAGGAGTCACAAACTGGTTGTGTTCAGGGCTTACTCCTGGCTCTGTCTCAGAAATCATGCCTGGCAGGGCTCAGGGAACCATATTCTCTCTCCAACCTGGGAAAGCATTTTTGATGTGGGATAAGGTTACTTTGAGTTAATCATATCTAACCCTCAAAAGTCAAGTTATCAGGGATATAAAGTTTTTGAAATATACTTTAAATTGCTTGCTCCTAGTATTTTGGAATTTTTATATCCATGCAATAGAAACACTGTAAAGTATTTAAACTAGTACTTGTGGTTATAGATTTTTTTAAAAAAATTTTAATTCCTAGAAAAATACATAAAGGAAAAATGCTTAAAATCCTACCATTTATATACTTATATACAAACTGGATTTTTGTTTGTCTGTCTGTTTTGTTTATTTGTTTTAGGGTCATATCCAGTAGTGTTCCTGGATCACTGTTGGCATGTTGAGGAACATAGTGGATGCCCAAGATCAAACCCATGTCAGCCACATACAAGTGAAGCATCTTAACCCACTGTACTATCTCACTGGCCCTTCATAAACAAACTGAGAACTAAAAAATAAAATATCCTTTTCAATTTCCAATTCTCCACTCTCAGGGCTAACTACTGGCATTGGTATGTCTTATCAAATACTTTCAGGCTTTTTTTCCTAGAAAGGGGGCCTGTGTTAAAATAATGTATTATGAAAAAAATTGATTATGAAAACATTATCTTTCCAGATAACAACATATAGAGCACCTTTATTTTCTTAAAAAGTTACATAGTACAGAGGAAATAATGGCCACTCATACATCTTCCCAGGTGGTTTGATCCAGGCTGATACTTCTGACAGTGTCAGAAAGGAGGGGAAAAGATCCCCCCTTTCTACAGCAGCCCAATGCCACCTTGATCCCTCCAATAGGAAGGATCCAACTCCATGACTTAATATTATCAAACCTACTAGCCATGCATTTTGATTTAGATCTATAAATCCTGGATCACTTGGCCACACAACATTTCAATATCTTGTAGTATCATCTCAGTACTATCACATGAAATGTGATGGGAAAGTAAGCCTAACCAGCAGTGCAGAAGGTTCAATCAGCACCAAACCACAGCCCCATAAATCCTTAAGAAAGGCACAGACTTTAGTAATACCATGGAGAGAGATGACAATCATTTCAAATTGACCTGTGTTGATCTAAGATTAAATAATTCCAGTAGCCTTTGTGTTGTAATGAGAAATATGAAGTAACTTTGTTTGTGCCTGTATGAAGGCAGGCTATGATAGTGGATTGGTGACTGGGGACATGGGTGAAGATAAAGTCACACTGGTGGTGTGATTGATGTTTGAACATTTAATGCCTAAAATGACTGTATTATTAACAATTTGGTAATTCAGAAAGTAAAGGGAAAAAAAGAAAAGCTACATAGTAATTTGGGACAGCAAATAGGGCATTTGCCTTGCATACAGTCAACAACAGTTCAATCTCTAGCATCCCATATGGTCCCTGAGCCATCTCAGGAATGATTCCTGAGCACAAATCCAGGAGTAACTCTAAAGTATTGCTGGATGTGGCCCCAAAACAAACAAAATGTTATATAGTAATTCATTACAAAAACATATTCTAATTTATCTATTTCCATATTCTCAGGCAATTACACTTTCCCCAAACTTTCATTTCTTTTTTTTTTTAAATCTTTCAGTCACACCCAGCAGTGCTCAGGGGTTACTCCTGGTTCTATGCTCAGAAATCACTCCTGGCAGGCTCAGGGGACATATGGGATGCCAGGATTCGAACCACTGACCTTCTGCATGCAAGGCAAATGCCTTTCCTCCATGCTATCTCTCCAGCCCCGCAAACTTTAATTTCTTAAGGACAGGATCAAATTTCCCTTCTGGAGGCTAGATAGATTTACTTTTCAATTTGTTTAATTGGAAGTTCACTTTCTAAATGGTTTTTATCAAACCTGGATATTGGCAACAGTTTGAGATTTCCTAATCAGACTGGTAGAAAGATATCATATTTGAGTTGGATATTTTGAGTTGCATTTCTCTGACTCGCTGATCTGAGGGGAAGAGCTTTATATGGAGGGGCATCCACATTGCACACAGCATCTTCTTCATGAAGGCACACGAGCAAGGCAAGTATTCTACCACTCAGCTACATCCCTAACCCTTAATAAACCACACGGTTTTGATTTTTATTTTTTGGTTTTACATATCTCACATATAGACTACTATAGAATTTTAATTTAGAAATAAGGTGCTACTATAATCAAACTAAAATGTGTGGCACTGGCTTAGTAGGTAACAGGTAATTAGGACATAGCATGCTAAAATGAAGTTTTGTAATTGATATCAAAACATTTGGTAAAAAAAAAATCTGGTGCCTGAGATAATACCCTGGAAGGCAAAAATACATGCCAAAATGGGCAAGTAACCACAGGAAAGAGAAGGTGACATAACTTACAATGTGTTGCCTGTTTCTTGACCCATAATCAGAAACCTAAAACAATAAATGAATTCAGGCTAGAGGACTCAGTGTGAAAGCAGAGATGGATGCAAGTTATTTCCTGCAATAGAGGCTAATTTATTGGTGAGAGTTCAGTAATCTAGCTGTGCCTCCAAATGCTTTGATATCCCAATTTAAATACCTAATGAGAGAGCGTAGAATCTTCTCTCAGGTATTTTTAAAAGACAATGGGAGAAACCTTTATGGCAAAGATCAGAATAAAGGTACTATCTTATCAATCCAATCTACTCTTTCAAGCTATTTTCAAATAGGTTCCATTAAGAAAAGAGAACGGGCAAAGTACAAATGTTGACTCAAATGTCAGATTTTTCAAGCTTAAAAAGAATACTTAAATTAGATTCTTGCCTTTGTTATTATTGTTGTTGTTGTTGTTTTGGATTTAGGACCACACTTTGCTATGCTCAGGGCTCATTTCTGACTCTACACTCAGGAATCACTTCTGGCGGGCCTCTGGGGGATCATATGAGATGCCAGGGATTGATCACTTGTATGGCAAGCCCATGCCTGCTGTACTATCACTCCAGCTCATTCTCTGCCTGTTTTCAATCACATTTAGAAATCAATGCAGAGAATTGAAGTGACAGAGGAAAAAGTAAGTCTGGCTTACTTATGTGAGTATTCAGCCTCAGAGGAAAGTAATCCTTCAGATCCTGAAGATCCATCCAGCAGGAAGCAGGCAACAAAAACTGGATTGGTCCCCCAAACTGCAGTGTCCTCAAGGACCACTTTAGATGGTAATGAAGGAACAGAAGGAGGAGGAACAAAAGTGAGAAGTATAGGAAGAGGAAAAGGGAGGAAGAGGAGGAAGGAGAGGAAGAGGAGAACAAGGGAGAGTCTCCTTAGAAAGGAAAGCCAAGGGGGGGGCCGGGGCAAAAAAAAAAAAAAAAAAAAAAAAAAAAAAAGAAAGGAAAGCCAAAAGTCAGAACAAGTAAGAACAGTATTTTCTTCCTTTCATCATCCAGTTCTTATCCAGAGTGATTAATGTCAGAGTGGTCCCTTCTCCTAACTGCACTTCCTTCCATCATTAATGTGCTTAGGTATCACTCCTGGTGGGGTTCAGGGGATCATACGTTACCAGAGATCAAGCCTGTGTCAGCCTTACCCACTGCACTATCTCTACTACTACTCTTTAATCAACTATTTCCTCATTCCTCTTGACTCAACCCCTAGCAACTGTTTTCTACTCTTAAAATAAAAGTTCATGAATAAAGCAAAAATAGTATTTTCAGAGAACAAAAGTAGGGTTTAAAAATAAGCTAGCCTGGGCCCGGAGAGATAGCACAGAGGCGTTTGCCTTGCAAGCAGCCGATCCAGGACCAAAGGTGGTTGGTTTGAATCCCGGTGTCCCATATGGTCCCCCGAGCCTGCCGGGAGCTATTTCTGAGCAGACAGCCAGGAGTAACCCCTGAGCACTGCCGGGTGTGGGCCAAAAACAAAAAAAAAAAAAGATCTTGGACTGGGGGCGGTAGGGCATTTGCCTTGCAAGCAACCTATCCAGGGTGGACAGTGGTTCAAATCCCAGCATTCCATTGGGTTCCCCCTTGCCTGCCAGGAGTGATTTCTTAGTACAGAGCCAGGAGTAACCTCTGAGCCTGCTGGGTGTGACCCAAAAACCAACCAACCAAACAAACAAATAAATAAATAAATAAATAAATAAATAAATAAATAAATAAATAAATAAAAAAGATCTTGGACTTTAAGCAGGGTATGGTAAGGTTTGAACCTTTGGAACAATCTCTCTTAGATATGAGCATGTTTGGGGGCTGAGCAACAGTACAATAGATAGGGGAGCTTGCTTTGCATGCAGCTGACCTGAATTTGATCCCCAGTATCCCATGTCATACCCCAAGCCTGCCTGGAGGAATTTCTGAGTGAAGAGCCAGGAGTAACTCCAGAGTTTTGCCAGGCATGGCCCCAAAACAAAATAAAAAAAAAAAAAAAAAACAAGAACATGAATATGTTTTGTTTGGGGGACCAGAGTGTTAGTATAGCAGGTAGGGCATTTGCTTTGTATTCGGATGGCCCAGATTTAATCCCCAGCATCCCAGGAGTGACCCTCCCCCCCAGCCTGCCAGGAGTGATTCCTGAGTATAGAACCAAGAGTACCTTTGAACATGAGTAGGCATAGCTCCAAAACAAAGAACAAACAAACAAAAAAAACCTCTAAAAAAGAACAAAAACAAACAAACAAAAAATAAACCAGACACATTCTTTTGAGAGAGGTCAGGCAGATGGGGCCACACTCAGCAATATTTAGGGGTTACTTAGGAGTAAGGGAGAGAGTGCTGGGGTTAAGGAATTTCCCTGAATGTGGCTGACCAAGGTAGAGCCTGGTACCACATATGATCCCACAAGCACTAACAGTGATCCCTAAATACAGAGTCAGAAGTACTAAGAGAATAGCCGAGTATCAAACACACACACACACACACACACACACACACACACACACACCACTGATTCAAAAAGATATTTGCACTCCTAAATCCATAGCAGCATATTCACAAAAGCCAAAACACAGAATCAAACTAAACATCCATCAACACATAACTGGATAAAGAAATAATCTGCATATATTACACAATGAAGTAATAATAATCTGCTACTAAAAAAAAAAATCAAATCTTACAAAGGTTAAGGGGCTTGCCCTAGCATGATCCATGGTTGCAATCATGGTTCAAATACTGGTACTACATATGATTACTTGAGCATTGCCATCTATGTCACCACAGTACAAAGCTAAATGTGGTTCGAAATGTTTTTTTAAAAAGATGAGATTATGTATTTTGGGACAAAATGATAGATCTTGAGATGATTATACAAAAATAAAGAAGTGAAAAACAATTACCTTTTATGTGTTGCCTGGGTACATGTGCCCGAGCACATCACCCACATCTCCTCCCCTTTTGAGATGTAGACTTTCCTACTTTCATGCTGGGTTTTATACCAGGGCTCTCATTGCATGTATGTATGTATATATGTATGTATATAAATGTATATATGTATATCTGTATGTGTGTATATATGTATCTACCTACCTATCTTTGTCCCTCTCTCATTTTTTCTCTCTCCCTCTTCCCTCCCCTCCCTCAGTACCACCAAATAAAATGTTTTTTTTTGGTTTTGTTTTTTTTTGGTTTTTGGGCCTCATCCGGCATTGCTCAGGGGTTACTCCTGGCTGTCTGCTCAGAAATAGCTCCTGGCAGGCACGGGGGACCATATGGGACACCGGGATTCGAACCAACCACCTTTGGTTCTGGATCGGCTGCTTTCAAGGCAAATGCTGCTGTGCTATCTCTCCGGGTCCAAAATGTTTTTATTTCTAACAAAAAATATCAGCTTTTCACTTAGATGTGAGAAATGCATAACTAAAGCAAACCAACTAATCCAAAAAAACCTCAAACTCAGTGAAACTAAACTAAGATAGTGACTGGAAGGAAAGTGAAGGAAATAATAAATAGAGGATTTTTGGAAGGAATTGGGGATATGGCACAAGGCTTTGGTGATAAGGCATGGCGATTATACACATATAGAGATATGATGTAAATTCCAAATAAGTCACACACAATGGTTAATTCAGCCTCACACTTTCTGTTTGCATATTTCATGGTCTTTCTATCCACTTGTTCAATGTTTTTTGTTGCCCAACCAATGCTCAGAAGATCCAGGATCCCTTTCTGGCAATTCTTGGTCTATAGGTCACTATGAGGCAGAAGAATACATTGCTGTTTAAATTGTGCTGCTGGTATTTACTAGTAAGTGGCCTTTGAGGGATTAAATTGGGTCACCTCTAAAGCCATGTGGCAAAGTGTGTGCCTTAGACTCTCCAGTCCCCTCCCACTTACATTTTACTTTCTCTTTGCCCTCTATACTTTTTTACTATTTTCTCCCCCCGTTTTTGCCTTCCTTTGCATTATTTCTCATGTTGGTAACTACTCTAGAAATTTCAGTATGTATCAGCAAAGCCCAGAGTAATCTATATGTTTTAGCTTCCTTCTCACTGGAGAACACGCCATGTAATTTCCTTCAGTGTTGATCTGGTGTGGCAAAAGCTCTTCATATTTTATTAGGAAATATCAATTTATCTTCATTTGTGAAGGATACTTTTTCTGCACAGAGAATTATAACTTTCTTTTAGGAAACTGAAAATATTGTTTCTATTCCTTTCTGCCATTCATTGTTGCTGTTGAAAAATAAACTGTTGGGGCTGGCGAGGTGGCGCTAGAGGTAAGGTGTCTGCCTTGCAAGCGCTAGCCAAGGAAGGACCGAGGTTCGATCCCCCAGCGTCCCATATGGTCAGGGAAATCGCCAGGAGCGATTTCTGAGCACTTAGCCAGGAGTAACCCCTGAACATCAAACGGGTGTGGCCTGAAAAACCAAAAATAAATAAATAAATAAAATAAACTGTTAGTCTAAATTAATGGTTACCAAATTATGACCCCTGGGTCATATTAGGTCTAGAATCTGTTTTTGAAAATAATGTTTTACTGGAATATAGCTATAATAACTCATTTATGTACTCTATGGATATTTTTTAGCTAGAATGACAGAACTGAGTGCTAATAAAAGATTTCTGTGGCTATAGAGCTGGGAGATTCCAGCTGGCCAAGGATGTCAGTTTTCAATGGCCCCAAAATGCTTTGCTTCCCCCCCCATACAGAGATCATATCATAATGGCATAAAAATACATAACATTAAACTAAAACAGAGAAGCCAAAAGTAAGCCACAAGATAAGGTGATTAAATGGGTAAAGGTTAGGCTTTCCAACCCGTGAGGATGGGAAAACTGAGTATCATTCAAAAGAATAAAGCGAGGCCTCATCTTTCACTATATACAAAAAAAATCACAAAAAAGAGTTAAAGATCTAAATCTGAGAATCTAAACTTCTTACAAGAAGTGGAAATGCATCAGAACTTTAAGTTTCTTACTGATTCTTGAATATGACACCAGAAACACAAATGAAAAAGCAAACTTTTATGTATCAGAGGATACAATCAGTACATTGTAAAATATTAGCTATATTATTAATCTATGAGCTTGAACAAGTTACTTATCCTCTACAAACCAGCTTTACCTATCATTAAAATGATGAAACTGACAGTTTAATCAAGATTTCTGTATGGTAAGACAATGTCCCCTACATAGGGCAGTGGATTGACTCTGAGGTAGACTATATGCGTAATATATGTGAGACCTTAGGTTTGATATCCAGCATCACCTAAAAATATAAGTACATAGTAATATTTTCTTTCCTTCTTTCCTTTTCTAAATTACCTTTAAAAACTATGAAATTGTTTAAATAATCTTCAGTGATGAGATTAATCTTTAATCTAGATTCGGCCATATTCTCTACCAAAAGTAACAGTGCAAGCTAAGTTGAATGCTAAGATATGTAATTAAGATATTTTCTTATTTATTTTTTGGGGGCCACGCAGCAGTGCTCAAGGATTGCTCCCAGCTCTACACGCAGGAATTACTTGTGGGAGCGCACTTGGGGAAACCATATTGGATGCCACGGATAAACCCAGATCAGCCCCAGCAAAACAAGCACTCTAACAAACTGTACTATTGTTCCAGTCCTAATTAAGATCATTTTTTTTGTTTTTGTTTTGGGACCATATATGACTGTGCACAAGGGGTAACTCCTTGCTCTGCACTCAAGAATCACTCCTAAGCCCGGGAGAGATAGCACAGCGGCGTTTGCCTTGCAAGCAGCCAATCCAGGACCAAAGGTGGTTGGTTCGAATCCCGGTGTCCCATATGGTCCCCCGTGCCTGCCAGGAGCGATTTCTGAGCAGACAGCCAGGAGTAACCCCTGAGCACCGCCAGGTGTGACCCCCCCCCCCAAAAAAAAAAAAAGAATCATTCCTGATGGATTCTGGAGACTATGTAGAATCGAACCTGTATCAAGCACATGCCAGCCAGTCAACCACATGTATCAACCCACTGTGCTATCATTCTGGCCCCTTAAGATCATTATTAAGAACATGAGTGTTTATTTCAGAAAGAAACCTATAAAGTGAACAATAGATATTATCTGCTAATAGTAATATCACCAATAGCTTACTTTTTATTCTCATAAAAGTTCTCAATGTTTTCAAAATTTTATAGGTAAAAAGCTACTGATTCTACCTGAATTCCATTCCTCTGACCTGCACTTAATTTGAGGATAAGTTGTCCACTGAGGACTTTGAGATTACTTGTTTTTGGAACATACATTCATATATTACCCTATCAAACATATTTTATTAGATGTCACTATTTTCTTAAGAAAATTACTCTGGGGCCAGAGAGATAGTTCAATAGAATGAGTGCGGGCAGCCTTTGTATGTAGGAGGCCCAAATTTGATCCCTGACTTTACAAGATGTTCTTCAAGCACCACTTGGTTCTCCAAGCTCCACCAGAAATGACTCCCAAGCATATAGTCAGGAGTAGAGCTACCAGCATCATGGAATGTGCCCCCTCAAATTGTCCGATTTCTCTGAAGATAGAATGAACAATATGTGCCTAAAGAAATAACCCCTACAAACCAAAAAGAAGACAATGTGGTACACAATCATACTTCAAGTATCTTTATGGTGTACTGGGGATAAAGTCTTTAATGTTCCTGTAATTTTGTTTGTTTGTTTTTTTGGGGGGCCACACCCATTGACACTCAGGGGTTACTCCTGGCTATGTGCTCAGAAATTGCTCCTGGCTCGGGGGACCAAATGGGACACTAGAGATCAAGCCCAGGTCCATACTGGGTCAGCCACGTGCAAGGCAAACACCCTACGGCCACTCCTGTAATTAATTTTAACACCTCGATTTTAGTAGATTCCTTCTTGTCTTATATAGTCTGTTAATAGGAAACAAATGCATTGGAGAGTAGAGAGATAGTACAAGAGATAGTACAAGAAAGAGAGAGAAAAAAGTAGAGACATAAGAGACAGAGACAGAAACAAAGGTTCATTTTTAATTACAAAATGTTTAGCATCAGAAAACAGTACAGGGTTAAGATGTTTGCTTTGGTATGCCATATGGATCCCCAGCACCACATGGTTCCCCAGAACAGCCCTAAAAGCGCAGAAATACAGAGCCAGGAGCAGGCCCAATGTAACTCTGGGTATGGTCCAAATTCTCTCCAAAAAAATCAAAGTAACTACAAAGTGTTTGCCATCTTATTAGATCACCATCCATCTTTGCCTTCTCCGAGCATTGCAAATTCCTCGACTTTCATTGAAATACGTTCTATCTTATTGAAGATAAAAATTCTTCCATCCAATATTAGGAAAACAATTTGCACAACTTACAAAAATAGTTAAGAAAAAAGACAGTTAAGACTAAAGTTATCTAAAAAGCAATGTGATAATAATTAGATTTAAGATAATATAGAACCATTAAAAACTCATTTCTTTATGAATGCTACACTGTAGTTGTACTAGTATTCCCAGAGCCTAAGAATCCTTACCCAGGGGACCTTTCCTTGCTGTGAGTTGCTTCTTTCGCTCTCCTGTTTCTGGCTGGAGTGGATAAACTTGTGTCTTTACTAGACTTGCTAGCAGACCCTTATTTCTGAAATAAGGTATCCCATCTGTTCTGAAGGCAGATATTTTCAGGTGGGTTGGACTGGCATTTTATACTGGCATCCACCTAAAATATTAAACCCACTCGTTATTATGAATTACCCAAAAATATCTATTAGAAGGTATCAGAGTTCTATCATAAAAACATAACCCAATAAACCAAAAATCAAAATCAATCATAAATAAACATGCTCATTAGGTTTTCATCTTTCTGATAAATACTATCTTTTATTTTGCTCAGTTGATTTGAATATTCAAAAGAATGCATGTTTCCTCATACATAAACCATTAACATATATATGGAGCTAAAATACTTGTTTATGATCAGAGGAAGATTCAGCACAAAGCTTAGAGATTTTTCTAAAATACACTTAAATCCACAATTGGTGACCACCATTATATTTTTCCACAATAGCACTCCTTCCATCAAATTTTCCCTTCTGTTGGTAATACTGGAATGGCCACAGAAAAAATCCTGTTGAACAATATCAATGGGATATGTTCTACTTACTGTTTATTCTTTGGACTGAGGCCCTCAAAATTGTTATAAGCTTCAGTCCTGATAAAAACTATATACTATCCTGCTTGTTACATAGAAGTTTATTTCTTGGATTTCCTGTTTTCTTTGAAACATCCTATACCCTTCATCAGGTAAGGATTTTTGAAATACTTTGTTTATCTTTGTAAATTCATTTAAAAATAAGTTGGGTACCAGAGTGATAGCACTAGCCCTAGGGCATTTGCCTTGCATGTGATCTGACCCAGGACTGACCCAACTTTGATCCCGGGCATCCCATATGGTCCCCCGAGCCTGCCAGGAGTGATTGCAGAGCCAGGAGTAATCCCTTGAGCACCACTGGTGTGGCCCCAAAACCTAAATTAACTAATTAAAATATGTTGATATTAGGGGAGAAGGGCAAAAATGTTAATACTAAAAATATAATACATATTTTAAGTTTCACTTAAAATGATAAAATTAATAAATAGGAAAAAAAGCTGCAAAAAGTTGTTATGTTAATATTTTTTAAAGAAAATTTACCATGTTAATGCAATTTTAAAAGTACAATATTTGATCTGACAATGAAGGAATAAGATAAATTCTGTTTGTACTTACCACAATTCATTTGAAACTTAATGGGACTATCTTTAGTTTGCTGAACTTAAAATATTATTTTGACATATAATATTCTGTTTTTAACAGCTAAACTAAAAATGAATTGATAAAAATCTTGATATGGATCTGAAACTAGAGCTAAAAAAAACACTGCATTTTAGAAAAATATGCCAAAATACAAAATATGCCAAAAATATCTTGATAGGTTTCTAACAAGAAAAATATTTTAGAGTACACCAAATGAAAAAAATAAAACGGGTGCCAGAGAGATAGCACAGTGGTAAGGCATTTGCCTTGCACACAGCCCGATCCAGGACGGATGGTGGTTCTCGATCCCGGCGTTCCATATGGTCCCTCAAGCCTGCCAGGAGGCGATCTTCATGAGTGCAGAGCCCAGAAGTAACCTCTGAGTGCCGCTGGGTGTGACACCCCCCAAAACCAAACAAAACAACAAACAAAAAAACATAGACATAGGGGCCCTCTAGATAGTACAGTTGATAGGGCATTTGCCTTGCATACAGGCGACCCAGTTCACCCCCAGTATCTCAGATTGTCCTCCTCACCTCTACTAGGGGTGATTCCTAAGTGCAGAATCTCTGAGCCACTGTAGTTTGTGCCTCAATAGTTAGGAAAAAAACAAACCACCAAAAAAAATACACATATACATATAAAAGACTGTTTTTCAAATTAAAAGTAAAAAGATACTTAATTCATAAAAAGCAATTTTCTTAAGTATTATAAAGTTGAAGTTAGAAACAAAGTCAAAGCAATAATTATTCTACTTTCTCAGTGTCTCATAAACTAGTCAAAGTTCTGCTTTAGGATGCAGAAATCAATAAGAAAATTCAAACAGTATGCTTATAAATAAAATTAGATTTCAATAATAAGAAAATATTTAAAAAGAAACCTTAAAGTCACAACCTCCATGCTACAAATAACTAGAAAATTCCTGATATTATTTGACATTGTTATATAAACTATCCTTCTTGGTGGCATTATTTATATCAGACAGGCCCAACCAGTTCATTCAAATTCAGGAAGAAAAAGCAAGTGATGCTTTCAAGCTTGTTTTTCTATCATGGTGCTCAATCCGAATTCCCCTCTCTAGAGTTTGACCCTCAGACCCTCAACACAGTGAGAAGAGGTCTAGAAAGTTAAGGTTGCTTATTTCTGAATCTTTCATACAGGACCACTGGGACAGGATACTTCTGCTCAGCATAACTGGCATTGAATCCAAGTAAAATTTTGGTCAAACTCTTCACTAGGACAGTCCCTCGTGCAAGAAGCACAAAAGACTGTGAGATTTTATTCAGATTTTTTTTGTCCCCTTACCTGGTGTGTGCTGAATGGCAGCCCTTCCTGCACAAAAACTATTGATGATGAAGATGGATTTATGACTTAGCTGCTCCTTCAGTTTGGCATGAGCTTGTTGGATAGCCAGCAGATTCCTGCACTGTAGTAATTTTCAACAGTTGAGCTGTGTGGATGGTATAGATGTACTCGGGTGACTGTGGTAGAGAGCAGTAATTGCTTGTTTCTGTTCCAACCATAAAAGATGTAATATCTGAGCCTACAGGAGTAAGTGGCTCCAGCTGGCTAGCCTGACTTGTGGCAGATGGGTTGCTGTTAGAATTAGCTAGGATATGTTGGCCTCTGTTAGACTGAGATGTTGGACACTGATTTTCGACAGGCTCCACCTTTACCATCTCCAATTCTAGAGGGAGGAATGCAACTCATCTACTATCTGAAAAACAGCCTCTAGGTTAACTTCTGTCTTTTTATTTTCATCAGTAGCACTGCAAAGGCCAATTAGAAGGTAGAAATTCAACTGGATAGGAGGATTGCATTGAAGGATTTCTGAGAAAAGAGAAATAGGACTGTTTGGATAGAAAATCAACAAATAAGATTAAGGAGGAAAGCAATAATACTTAGGCTGATGAATGTTAATATAAGTAGTAAACTTAAAGCTCATTAAAGGGGCCGGCGAGGAGGTGGCCGCAGGAGGTAAGGTGCCTGCCTTGCCCTGCGCTAGCCTAGGACGGACCCGCGGTTCGATCCCCCGGCGTCCCATATGGTCCCCCAAGAAGCCAGGAGCAACTTCCTGAGCGCATAGCCAGGAGTAACCCCTGAGCGTCACTGGGTGTGGCCCAAAAACCAAAAAAAAAAAAAAAGCTCATTGAAGAAAGTGGGAATGCCAACTTTTCAGCAATGGTAGCTTCAACTGTACTGTTGACATCGTAATGTCAACACTATGCTATTTTAGTATGGAATGGACTAAGAGGGTTAAAGAATACAAAACCAAAAGTCTCTATTATCCAAATAACTAGTTGCTGGATAAAATGTCTATAATACCAACATTTTCATAACATTGTCAAAAACACATCACTTGTTGGGGTGAGGCAGATAGCATCAAGGACTGGAGCACATGCTTTTCAAGTAAGAGGTTGGTTCTATTCCAGGATTGAATGTCCCCCCAAGTACCATGGTGGAGTAGTCCCCCAATGAAGAACCACGCTATGTAGCCCAAAACCAATAATAATAATAAATAAAAAGAAACCAAAATTCATTTTTCATACAGTCCACCCAATGCTTCTACAGATCTTAAGGAAGAGATGATACTCTGTGCCGATTATCTGAGGAAAAATGAATAAAATAGAAAATAGCTTTGTTTCCTAAGATTAATGTTTTGAATAATAACACAATATATTGAAAATCACTATCAGGGGCCGGGCTGGTGGCGCTGGAGGTAAGGTGCCTGCCTTACCTGCGCTAGCCTAGGAGACGGACCGCGGTTTCGATCCCCCGGCGTCCCATATGGTCCCCAAGCCAAGGAGCGACTTCTGAGCGCATAGCCAGGAGTAACCCCTGAGCGTTACCGGGTGTGGCCCAAAAACCAAAAAAAAAAAAAAAAAAAAAAAAAGAAAATCACTATCAGGGCTGGAGCGGTGGCACGGAGTGGTAAGGCATCTGCCTTGCCAGTGCTAGCCTAGGATAAACCTCGGTTCAATCCCCAGGCATCCCATATAGTTCCCCATGCCAGGAGCGATTTCTGAGCACATAGCCAGGAGTAACCCCTGAACATCACCAGGTATGCTCCACCCCCCAAAAAAAAACCAACAACAACAAATCACTATCATTTTTAGACTGATATCTTGAAGATGTATTCTCTTATAAATAATGCTTTGTAGAGTTTTTTGTTTACATGTTTGATAATCTAAAGCTGTCAACATACAGCATTTATTACATATATAACAAGCTAATAGTCAAGTGCAGTTTTGCACTGATTGTGTCTAATAAGTATTATCTCATATTATAAAAATAAAATACATATTTATAATCTGAGATGATTATGGCTAAACCTGCTATATTAAGAGAGTCCATGGGCTGGAGAGAGTGCAGAGTAGTCTTGCATCTACTTCAATTCTCAGCACTACAGATGGTTCCCCAAACATTGCCAGGTCATTCGGTCACTCCTGAGCACAGAGCCAGAAATTGCACATGAGCAATATTGGGTGTGGCCCAAAAATGAAAAATAAATAAAGCATGCCATGTTACAAAACATGTGTGAGTGACTTGAATAACACCAATGCCAAAACATGTAAATTTGAACAGCATAAGCATCAAGCTAGTTTACTAGAGCCAACAACATAATTGAATTATTATCACATGCCAAGTAAAGTGCTCTATGTACTTTATAATATTTAATCCTTATAACTGTTCTGTGAAATGTGGTTGTTTCCATTTCCAAATGATAAAAGTTCAGTGAAATTTTGCAATTTATCCAAAAAGAACAATAAAATAATTGAGAAAGCCAGATTTCAAACCCAGTTTGCATGACTCAAGAGTTCTTGTTCTTAGCCCATTACATTATACTCAATGCCACCACACTTTTTTTTTTTTTTTTTTTGTGGTTTTTGGGTCACACCCGGCAGTGCTCAGGGGTTTTTCCTGGCTCCATGCTCAGAAATTGCTCCTGGCAGGCACAGGGGACCATATGGGGCACCGGGATTCAAACCGATGACCTCCTGCATGAAAGGCAAACGCCTTACCTCCATGCTATCTCTCCGGCCCCGCCACCACACTCTTACCAACATTTATAAGCAAGATAAATTAACAGAATTTATTTTTAGAATGGCCTCTGAAACCCTTCCTTTTGTTTAATTTAAAATTTTTATGTCTACTGATTTGCATTTTCTTATCGTGAACATGTATTATCTTTATATTAAGAGCTTTTTTCAATGTTTTAAATTAATTATTCTAAAAAACAACTATAGGGCCAGAGTGATAGTACAGAGGGTAGGATGCTTGCTTTGTATGCAGCTGACCTAGATTCAATACCCAGAACCACAAATAATCCCCTAAGAGTGCCAGGAGTGATCCCTGAGTGCAGAGTCAGGAGTAAGCCCTGAACACTGCTGGTTATGGTTCAACACCAAAGTAATAATAAAAACTATATATAAATATAAAGCTGGAGTTATAGTACATCAGGTAAGGCATTTACCTTGCATGCAGCCAACCTGAATTTGATTCTTGGCACTCCATAAGGTCCCCTAAGCATTAGCAGAAGCAATCCCTGAGCACAGAGCCAAGTTAGCTCTGAGCAGTATGGTGTGCCCCCCCCAAAAAAAAAACCAAAAATACATATATATAAAATACATAGGTGGTGCATTAGTATCTCTACTGTAATCCAGGAGCATGTCTAGACATTTACAAGAGTATCCAATTCGTGAGATTATATAATTGTGTGTGTATGTGTCCCTCTAGTGAAGATTAATAAACTGAACTACTCATTGTGGATGTTATCTGGCATTCAAAACATCCACCGAGTGCCAGGGTTGGAATTTGGTGGTAGAGTGCCTACTTGGCATGTTTAAGGCCTAGAATTTTATCTCTGGCATAGCAAAAATAAATTAAAAAAAAAAAAGGAGAGGAAAGGAAAGGAGAGGAGAGGTGAGGAGAGGAGAGGGGAGGGGAGGGGAGAGTTGAGGAGAGGAGAGGGAAGGGAAGGGGAGGGGAGGGGAGAGGAGAGTTGAGGAGAAGAGAGGGGAGGGGAGGGGAGAGGAGAGTTGAGGAGAGGAGAGGGGAGGGGAGAGGTGAGGAGAGGAGAGGGGAGGAGAGGGGAGGAGAGGGGGAGAGGAGGGGAGGGGAGAGGAGAGCAGAAGAGAAGAGAGGAGAGGAGAGGAGAGGAGAGGAGAGGAGAGGAGAGGAGAGGAGAGGAGAGGGAGAGAGGAGGAGAGAGAGGGGAGGAGAGAGGGGGGGGGAGGAGAGGAGAGGAGAGGGGAGGAGATGGGAGGGGAGGAGAGGAGAGGAGAGGGGAGGAGATGGGAGGGGAGGAGAGGGGAGGAGAGGAGAGGGGAGGAGATGGGAGGGGAGGAGAGGAGAGAGCAGGGGAGGAGAGGGGAGGGGAGGAGAAAGGAAAAGAAAAGAAAGAAGAAAGGAAAGAAGGGGCTGGAGAGATAGTATGGAGGTAAGGAGTTTGCCTTTCATGCAGAAGGTTATTGGTTCGAATCCCGGCATCCCATATGGTCCCCCAAGCCTGCCAGGAGTGTTTTCTGAGCGTGGAGCCAGGAGTAATCCCTGAGAGCTGCCGGGTGTGACACAAAAACAAAACAACAAACAAAAAAAAAAAAGAAAGGAAAGGAGAAGAGAGGCGAGAAGAGAAGAGGGGAGGGGAGGGAAAGAGAGGAGAAGGGAGGGAAGGGGAGGGAGGGAAGGGGAGGGAGGGAGGGAGGGAGGGAGGAAGGAAGGAAGGAAGGAAGGAAGGAAGGAAGGAAGGAAGGAAGGAAGGAAGGAAGGAAGGAAGGAAGGAAGGAAGGAAGGAAGGAAGGAAGGAAGGAAGGAAGGAAGGAAGGAAGGGTCAGTCTAAGTAGGTGGCCAAGGAGATTCCTGGCACCACATGCCCCCACCAACAGGCACAGCCAGGGGGCCGGAGAGATAGCACAGTGGTAGTGCATTTGCCTTGCATAAAGCCAACCTGGGAGGGACTTGCTTCAACTCCTAGCTTCCCATATGGTCCCCCAGCCTGCCAGGGGCGATTTCTGAGTGCAGAGCCAGGAGTGACCTGAGTGTCGCTGGGTGTGCTGCTAGGTGTGGCCCAAAAACCAACCAACCAACCAATCAATATATAAATAAAGTTTAAAAAAAAAACAACAGGCACAGCCAGATGTTGCACCAACAACACAGCTCCCCGCCCCCCCCCCCAGCACATTGAATCCAAGAAGCACCTCATTGCCGGGCCATGAACTAAACTCAAAATATTGCAGTCTATGAGTGATCCCCCAAGTAGTGTTGGGTAAGATCCTCCAAAATATGTCCAACTAAGTTCCTTTGGTCTGAATCTATATTATTCCAAAAGACGATAATTATAATTTAGCTTCCCATATAGAAGTTATAGGAAAATAAAAGAATTCTTTGACTTCTGAAATGTCACTAGCTATTTTCTTAGGAATGGAGGCTATCTCAACTAGATGACATCAACAACAAATAAATACATAGTCCAATTTTTCAGCAACTGCATCACAAAAATGTAAAACATGGAATTAAATCTTATCTTATAAAGTAGTCTAGAATGTGTAACAAATAAAGAGAAGGTAATTAAAGGACAATTTTACAACATGAGGTGGTCTAAGACTAAAGGGAATCATCAGCCTTAGTTTTTTCAATTTTGAAATCATTCTTCCTTTCTCCTTTAAAAAGAAAAGGACTAGGGCCAGAGCAATAGCACAGTGAGTAGGGCATTTGCCTTGCACGCAACAATCTCGGGTTTGATCCCAGAATTTCATATGGTCGCCCAAGTCTGCCAGGAATGATTTTTTAGTGCAGAGCCAGGAGTAACCCCTGAGTGTTGCTGGGTATGACACACCACCCCCCAAAAAAAGGAAAGAAAAGAAAAAAGAAAAAGAAAAGGGCCATACTAGAAGAATCTTCCATTGGCGACATAAGTAGTTCTACAATTTATCTAATATTCTTATTTTATCGTGTAAGAACCTAAAAAAGCATCATTAAAATTTCAACAATTTCAACAGCAGGGAAAATATTGTTTGCCTATGCAGAGATTTTTGGTGATCACTAAACATATGAGTCTATTGAGCTGAGCACCTGAAATGTGGTTAGTGTGACTGAGGAATAAAATTTAACTAAATTTAAAGAACCTCAAATAAGGGCCGGAGTGAGAGAACATAGTACAATGGGGAGGGCATTTGCTTTGCACACGGCTGACCTAGGTTCGATCCCTAGCATCCCATATGGTCCCCAGAGTCTGCCATTAATTTTTGAGGCAGAGCTAGGAATAACCCCTCAGTGCATACGAGTGTGGCCCCAAAACAACACAAACAGAAAGAGCCTCACGTGGCTAGTAGCTCCAAGATTAGACAGTATAGAACTAGAATTCTCAGATGTCTCTTATCTCAACTCCTTTTTTTTAAGAATTGAAAAAAAAAACTTTAGCCAGAATTAGCTTATTTCTGGCTTCTCATAAAGGTAAATGTACTCACAAAAATTACACAAGGTCAGTAAGGTCTCATGTAAAGCACAGAGTTATGTCTACTGTTCTACAAATCTCACCTGGAAATAGTTGCAGTGAGCATAGGAAGAGGCAGTGGGTGTGACACAACTACTTAGAGCGTCCATGTGGGTAGAAGGCGAGCAGCACTGTAGCACAGCTAGAACAAATTCAAAGACAGACATGTCGTCAACCTAAATAAACCTCCACAGCACCCAATTTAGAAAGGAGAATTTCCACTAGCTCCCCTTCATGGGCTTAATACATTTATATTTAGTCCACTTAAGTCTGATTAATTTTTGCAAACAGAAATAAACTAATTTTTGAAAGGTCCTATTTACTTATGATTCTTTAACACCCACACATTTTAATCTAACCAAATATTTAACCTTACTGAAATTAATTTTATTTTGTTGAAAATATTAAAACACAGTTAGAATTCAAAGTAAGCATTTCAATCATTTAATAGTCACAACCACTTGGGGGAGGGGTTGTTTTTAAGATATACAATAAGCGAACTCCCCCAAACATTACTAAAATTAAACATCCAGTGAAATCTGTACAAAATCAAAATGTTTTAGTCATTGAGCTGGGTGGCCAGGAATGTGGCCTGGTTTTAGAGGCCAGCTCTAAAATGTTAATATCTGTGTAAGGTTGATTTGCAATTGATATCTGTGGAGCTCAGTTTTTATTATATTGCACCAAAATTATAATACTACCCGCCTAACATAATTGGTGAGGGATGAATGCATTGACATACATAAAGCACTGATAAAATAGTACAAGCATATAGTAAGAATCAGCAAGCATTAGCTTCTATTATTTTCACTAATGAAAGACATTTTACAAACTTTCCCTTTATAGTTATTATAATACTATGAAAATATGGAGCTCTTTTCTTTGTACTGGAACAATTACAAATATAATCTTAATGGTTAAGTCTCCTCTGTTCCAGAGACTCTCAAGCACAAATGAGAACCAGTTAAAACATCATACCTCTGGATTAAACAGAAGATGACATTTATTGCACCTACCATTTCCAGACACAGAAATAGAAGCCTTGCATATATTGCCTCATTTAATCCAAATGATTAATTGGATGAGGTGTCAACATTGCTCAACAAAATCATAAGATGAAAGCTCAGACGATAATTAAATTTAGCAAAAGTCACACACAAAGTCAATTATGAAAAGCCAGGAGACAAACTCCAAAGAAAATGGTCTCAAATATATAATTCCTTAAATTTTTCTTCTTCCTAAAATGTATTTTATTTTTATTAAAGCCCAAGCTCTAATGAATTAAATACAAATATCTTGATTTGTATCTAGGTTGATAAACATATCAAATTTGTTAATTTTATTTTACTGTCAGTTATTCTTTTATTGTTCGTGTGTTAATTTTATCTAGATGAATTTCTTTTGTTTTGTTTTGTTTTGGGGCCATACCCAGCAATGCTCACCTGGCTTACTTCTGAATCTGTGCTCAACAATCACTGAAAATTAAACCCAGGTCAGCCACATGCAAGGCTAATACCCTGCATGCTATATTATCTTTCCAGTCTTCAATAATTTTTGTAGAATTTATTGTATATAATAAATTACATGCTGAATAT
Organism: Suncus etruscus; assembly: GCF_024139225.1. Lineage (NCBI taxonomy): Eukaryota > Metazoa > Chordata > Mammalia > Eulipotyphla > Soricidae > Suncus > Suncus etruscus. Next base: position 175,112,999 of record NC_064848.1, on the reverse strand, counting down.
TTTAAAGAATGTAGTAAGAGGTAGTATTTTTATAGAGACATTTTTCATATTTGGGCATGCTAATAAAATCATTAAATAACAACCATTAATCTTTTAAAGCAAAATGTGCTAAGATCATAAAAGTCTATGAAAATGTTCCTCTATTTTTCTGTATTTACTATTAATTTTAAAATAAGCATATAAGTGCTGGAGCGGTGGCACAAGAGGTAAGGCATCTATCTGCCTTGCCCGCGCTAGCCTAGCACGAACTGTGGTTCGATCCCCCGGCATCCCATATGGTGCCCCAGCCAGGAGCGATTTCTGAACGCACAGCCAGGAGTAACCCCTGAGCGTCACTGGGTGTAGCCCCAAAACCAAAAATAAAATAAAATAAAAGCATATAGATATCACATGCATAGATTTTGTACATAAAAAGAAAATGTTAAATAATGGGACAGAATTAGTCTTAAGCTATAAATATTAAGGATTGATATTTTCTAAATTACATCTTTTTAGCAAGTTCAGTGATTGAAAAAGCTGGTGGTGGCAGGCACTGCTCAGGAGTTGAGCTTTGCAGATATGAGGCACTAGATTTGAGTCCCACCAGTGGAAAAAAAAAAATTAAGCTAGATATTACTAAGATACCACATCAGGGGCCAAAGAAAGAGTGAGTGTGGCCCAAAATTAAAACAAAAAAAAAATGCCACAGAAAACTCAACTTTTCATTTCCAGTGTATGTTAGACAAAGGTTACACTTTAACCTTTCAAAAATTCAAATATACACTATAACTGTTTTGGATATGAAGTTTATTTTCATAGGCATTTATAAGTATATATATCCAAAAAAAATAAGTTAAATTTAAAGACCAAAGCACCAAGGAAGGGATTGCAACATTTGCCAAATTTTCATCAGATAAAAAAAAAAAGTCAGGATTTTTTTTTTCTAACATTTTAATAGCAAAGAAAAACTGAGCCCTCTAGTGGTAGGAAAAGACTTAATCAGGAGTGTGAAGTGTGAAGTGTGTGGGAAACTTCTACCTAAATTAAACAGTACTGTTAAAGAGAGCGTTTACCATTCTTGTTTTTTTGTAAGTGCCTGTCCATAGAGACAAGACAGGGGTTGGGAGGGATAATGGGGACAGATGGCTGAGGAAAGGGGACTCTGGTGAAGAGATTGGTGTTCTATCATTCTATGCCTGAAACTCAGTCATTAATAACCTGCTCATTCACAGTGATTTAATAAATATATATTTTTAATATTTTTCATGTCAAATAAAAATTTTTAGAAAAGTATTGAGGCTGGAGCAGTGGCACAAGCAGTAGGGCATTTACCTTACACTAGGAGAGACCGAGGTTTGATCACCCAGTGTCCCATATGGTCAGCCAGGAGCGATTTCTGAGCTCAGAGCCAGGAGTAATCCCTGAGCATCACCGGGTGTGGCCCAAAAAAAACAAAAAAGAAAAAACAAAAAAGAAAAGAAAAGTATCTGTCATAGAGGCAAGCTGGTGGGAGGGAGGGAAAAAGAGGGTCACTGGTGGAGGGAAGTAGATACTGGTATTGGAATACCATATGCCTAAAGCAGAATTATAAATAAGTCTGTGACTAAACTGCTTTAAAAATGAGGCACCATAAATGTGTTTCCTTAAAATAAATCAATGAAGTTATGAGCTAATTTTTCTAATATTGGTATATTCTAAATTTATTTTACATTTCTACAATTGTTATAGCATGCTTAAAATGTCTATCGAACAAACTAGAATATATAATGAAGAATATATTGGTACATAGCTTAACAGCCAATTTGGTGCCTAAGAAAACAGAATAATGAATATCTTTCAAATATTCATTCAATAACAAGTATTCAGTAACAAAAGGATGGTAGAAAAGTACCTGAGTGAAGAAGAGGAGTTGAATATAAAATCCTCAATGACTTTTTTCTTACAAGCATAGTCCTACTTCGTATGTCAACAAAACTGAACAAAGCATGCAATTTTACTGAATAAGAAAACCTAGCTATAGAAACTTAACTTGTGCTTACTACAAATTAATTTGTATTATGAACAAACTGTTTAATGCACTAACATTTCTAAAACTCAATTTATTGCTATGTGATGTCCCAAAACACTCATTTGTATAAAGACCTTTCAGAGTCTTCCTGAAGGCAGTATTCTCCTAAGGCGCAGAACTGCATAGGGAATGAATGAAAAACTGAAAAAATGAAAAGAATTCTATTTCAAATATAAATGTAAGATTATGTTAGATTAGGAAAAACAATTTTTCATATATTTCATCCTGTGGAGATAATTCATTTATATAATTAAAGTGTGTTTGATTTTAATCTATTCTAGAACAGTACATTGTCAATAGCGAGAAAATTCCCAATATAAATGCTAAAAAAAAAAATAAGAGCTTCCAAACAGCAAACATAATTTAAAAAATAACTCACTATATCGGCTTAAACCCAACATCTTTTTTTTTGGGGGGGGGGCCACACCCAGCGATGCTCAGGGGTTACTCCTGGCTGTCTGCTCAGAAATAGCTGCTGGATGGGGCCGGGCGGTGGCGCTCGAGGTAAGGTGCCTGCCTTACCTGCGCTAGCCTAGGAGACGGACCGCGGTTCGATCCCCCGGCGTCCCATATGGTCCCCCAAGCCAGGAGCGACTTCTGAGCGCATAGCCAGGAGTAACCCCTGAGCGTCACCGGGTGTGGCCCAA